>NC_046159.1:90250773-90608273 GCF_011064425.1 Rattus rattus | reverse complement strand
ACCCAGGGTCTTGAGCTTGCTAGGCAAGCGCTCTATCACTGAGCTAAATCCCCAACCCTCCCCCCCAAAGTATTTTTAAAAGAAGATAATTCAGGAGTAGAGTCTATCAACACAGACTTCGATAGGACATACTACAATGACATCCAATATGTTGTATGCTAACTTTAGAAAACAGGATAAAAGAAGGAAAGAAGGAAAATCTAATTTCATTGGATAGCAAAGAATGCAAATTTAAGAAGAGGAGAATATCCAGGCTCTTGGAGCAGACAGAGATTCTGATGAAAAGGACACACCAAGCATTGATGATAATGGTACACAGATACACTAAAGTCTATTAAAATGTATTCCTTTTGTTCACCCAAAGACACTGCTAAGAAGGTGCTTGTCTTAGTTTGTCTTCTGCTGCCATGATTAACACTGTGGTCAAAAACAACCTGGGGACAGAGGGTTCATTTTAGCTTACAGTTCATAGTCCATCTCGTAAGGAAGTCAGAGCAGAAACCTGGAGGCAGGAACTGAAACAGAAGCCACAGAAGAACTGTTCACATGTTTGTCCTGCGTGCCTTACTCAGACCATCTGCCCACGGGTGGCACCACTTTCCCCACACCACCTATGGGCTGGGCCGAACCATTAATCTGGAAAATGCACCATAGATTTGCCTACAAGCAATGTGATGGGACCGTTTTCTCAGTCAAGTTCCTCTTCCTAGATAGGCCTAGTTTGTGCCAAGCCGACAAAAACAAGACAAAAACAAACAAACAAACAAAACAGGGCAGTTGGGCCCTTTGTCAACTTGATCCATCAACAGATCACTATTAAACCTTAACCTTTCCTTTATTGTTTATTCCCAAGATCTCATAATAATGTCAATGCCATAAAATAAAATGAATAATTTTTAAAGTCTCATAATCATAAAAATTTCACTTTAAAGTTCAGTTTCTTTAAAACATCCACAGTCTCTTTCAAAGTTTAAAGCCTCTTTAAAAGAGGTAAAACCTCTCTAAAACATGCATAAAAAGAATCCACTCCAATTTTTTTTGTTTTTGTTTGTTTTTTTGAGACAGGGTTCCTCTATATACCATTGGCTATCTTGGAACTCGTTTCATAGCCTGGGTTGGCCTCAAACTCACAGAAATCTGCCTACCTCTGCCTCTGAGTACTGGGATAAAGGTCCCGGCTGACCGCTATCAGTTGCCCCAGCAAAGCAAACGTTTCAGTTTGGCACTCTGGCCTCTTGTTAGTCACAGAGGACTCTTCCGCTCCAGCTCTGACAGAGTCTTTGCTTCCCTCTGTAACATCACAAGTGAGGCCCCCACCATCTGTATCACTCTCAACGTTCGTCTCCCACAGAACAACCCACTGAGCTCTGAGCACTCAACAGCTTTTCTGACCCAAAGTTAAATGTCAGCACAGTCCTCCCCAGCACACAGTCAGCTGTGTCACAGCGGTGACGACCTGGTTCCAATTTCTTAGTTTGCCTTTTATTGCTGTGATAGACACCATAACTAAGTGATAAGGATCCATTTAGCTTACTGTTCACAGTACATCTCAAAGACAAGTCAGGGCAGTGATTCAAGGCAGGAACCTGGAGGCGGGAATTGAAGCAGAGACCATGGCGGGCTTGCTACTCATAGCTTCCTCAGCCTGCTTTCTTATAGCTCACAGGCCCACATGCCTAGGGGTGGCACTGCCTACACCTGTGGGCGGGGGCTTGCACATCAATCGTTAATCAAGAATATTCACCACAGGCTTGCCTACAGGCAACTTGATGGAATTCTCAACTGAGGTTTCACTTCCCAGAAAACTCTAGCTTGTGTCTAGTTTGGAAAAAAATAAAAAAAGAAGGGAGGAAGGGAGGGGAGGAGGAAAGGAGACAGAGAGAAAGAGAGAGACAGAGACAGAGACAGAGACACAGAGACAGACAGAGACACAGAGACAGAGACAGAGAGAGTAACCAAATATCTAGTAAATAACTCAAAATACAATATTAAACTTGCTTATATAATTTAATAATAGATGGCCAGCCCAATGGAAAACTCTCCTTTTACAAGAGAGAATTGTCTTCCGGTTAACAGTGAATATATGAAAAGTTGATCGTCAATCACTAAGAAATGAAAATTAAAGAGACAGTACCACAGTACAGCTGGCTGAAGTGAAGATACAGGGCTACAGAAGGCAGCCGGCACTCTATGAACCTCATCCTTACTCTCTCCGGGGTCGTATAAGTTGAGAGAACCATTCCAGAGATGAGTTCGTCAGTGTCTGCCGCAGTCGAATGCAGGCACATCCTGCTGCTCAGCCAGTCCACTTGTAGATCTATGCCCAGCAAAAGAGTAGCAACCAACTGGTTTACATAGAAAAGCTCATGCGCCACCATTGAAAGCCCTCCAAAAGTCCAGCAGCAACAAAATGGAAAATGTATATAGTGTGCCAGGTTCCTAAAATACTGTTTCATTCGACAAATGAAAACAGAGCTGTCTGTCACTGGTAGAAATGGGGAGAACCATTATCCGAGAGGAAGCTGAGAACAGGGGCTGGTGGGCATTGCTACAGATGGAAAATTGCTGACTGTCTTGCTTTTGCTAATTTTGGAAGTGTTTGCTTTGTGAAAAGCCAGACACTTTCCTGAATGTATCCTTATACTTCAAGATCTTGTACACAATCAGATGGCGTTTGCATGGCTTCTAAATCGTCAATCCTCAACATTGGCAATGGCACAGTACAACAAGTATTTTTATATACTGTTGGCAGAAACATGCATTTTGTCAACATTCTTGGAAAACTAATTAGCAATGTGGACAAACAGTATTCCAAAGTTTATGGTCTTTGACTTAGTAATTCCATGTTTATGTATCTATCTTAAGGCAATCACCCACTTGATAAAATGGCAAGGGAAAAATTATGACAGTGGTGCGTGTAGCTTTTGTCTCCTCCTACCTGCCCTAACTTTAGTCAGTCAGTTGATCTAGCCCCTACTAAACATCTCTGGCCACCCACCTATAGGGATGGCCACAGCCCACCAGTCCTCTGGAGACCTCTATCGGTTGCCTGGTTCTTCTCTCTTCAAAGCATGGCAAACCCTCCTTCCTTGTCTCCCCTTTCCTCTCAGGACCTGGAAGTCCCACTTGTACCTTCTGCCAAGCAATTGGCCCATGGCTTTCTTTACTGACAGATCAAAAACCAATAGGGAAACAGGACCTTAGCATCAGAACCACCCTTACATGACAGGATACTAAACTAGTCATATTCTATACACTCAAAACTATTTAATTACATTTAAGAATGAGAGGTTGGAAAATCATGAATGCTGTGTCTCTAACCGCAGTGAAGCTGTAATCCCAGTGTGATGATGTTGGGGTGTATCTGTGACCTTTGAGAGCTAACTAGGTTTACAAAGGTCACCAGTGGGTCCTCCTGGTAGAATTAGGAACTATCACCAACAGGAGACAGATGGGGTCTCCTTCTCTGGACAGTCAGAGGCTGCAGTGGTAAAGTTGTTGCTTTTCTGAATCTGAAAGAGAGATGTCAGCCAAGCCAAGCCTTGCTAGGATGCTGACCTTGTAATTTCTGGTCTTGGGAACTATGAGAAGCAAACGTTTATTTATTTTTTTTCTGCAAGTATATGTCATCTTGTTATAGTAGCCAAGCATGACGATCTAAAGTTTTGTCTGAACATATGGATTATTTCTCTCTTTTCATTTCACCATGTTTGGAATTCACCATCAAACAAATTACATTTAAATTTAAAATTTTATATATTTACTGGGGGTGGGAGCATTAGTCAAGGTTTCTATGGCTGTGATGAAACACCATGACCAAAACACAAGTTGGGGAGGAAAGGGTTTATTTGGCTTACACTTCCGTGTCACTGTTCATCATCAGAGGACGTCAGGACAGGAACCTGGAAGCAGGACAGGAACAGAGGCCATGGAAGGATGCTTCTTACGGGCTTGCTCCTCGTGGCTTGCTCGGTTTGCTTTTTATGTCTTCCGAAGTCCACCTACACAGGGCTAGCATCACCTGCAGCGGACGGGCCCTCCCACATCAGTCACTAATGCTCTGCAGGCTTCCCTACAGCTCAATCTTATGGAGGCATTTTTTTTTCAGCCTGGGTTTCCATTCTCTCAGATGACTCCGTTCTGTGTCAAGTTGACATAAAATTAGCCAGCACACAGGGTATGAGGTGGGGGAGTCCTCGCTTTCCACCATGTGAGACCTGGGGATCCAACGCGGGTCATCTATCTCATCAGCCCTGTTTTAATTTTCAGAAATGTAATTGCTCATCCATTGTGAGTAAATCCTCCGAAGCAACAGGCAAAAAGTACAGAAATGCTGAGTGAAGGCTGAATGTTTCTCATTCTCACAAGCATCAGTGTCTGCTTATAAATCTATCTATCTATCTATCTATCTATCTATCTATCTATCTATCTATCCATCTATCTATATTATATATAATATATATTACTTAGCATATAAATACAAAACATGCACACACAGGTAAGGGAATATGCATTACAGCATTTGGTGATTTGTTTGTGTTTTTTATTAGTGCTTAAATAAAAAATTAAAAACACAGGGAGCTGGATGTTCCCGTTTTATTGTCTGCCCCACGCCCTGATTTAAGCGTCACACAGCGACATAAGCAGTGCTTTCCTGAAACATAAACTGCTTAGTGCTGGTGGCCGCACGCCAGGTCCCACCTGCTTAATACCTGCTTAGCCTAAGACGGCTCCTGTGTCGCCGCACTGAATCCCTTTAACATACTGTAAAATGCTCTAATGACACACACCAGATAATTAGTAAGTTTACGTGGTAATCTCTCTAGATCTAGACCAGCCTTTATTATGTAGTATTCAGTACTACCCACTATTTTTATAATCAGAAATTTGAGAAGTACATCTGATTCTAAAGGAATCTAGATGAAATTGCAACCGGGTTCAGGTTTCCTGAGTATGTCCCTGTTTGTTTGTTAGGGTTGACATAGGAAGTCAAGTGTTTGATTTTTTCATCAAAGATGGTTTCTGAGAGGCGCCTTGCTGACCTGGGCTGCATTGTTACACTGAGCACTACATCAATACAGACTGCTGTTTGCACACTAGAAAAGCCAAAGTATTTAGAAATACCCAGAGGACGCTTGCTTTCCACATGGAGTGCATTATTTGCCCAAATACCAAAGGGATCCAAGAGTAGTCTCCTTGCCCTGCACACAGCAAGTGAAGCTGTTGTGAATCGTGCTTCTGACACCTGAGATGTTGCTCACACTGTCCCCCGTTTCCGTCCTCTTGTCCCTTCCTAGTCTGAGTCTTTAAACCTGGCAGCTGGTGGTTTTCTGGAGATTTCTCTATCTGTACACACACTTCTATGTGCATGAATTAAAATCTTGGTACCCACCTGGCTCCGTCTCAGCAGGGCTTTTGCACATCAGTTCCAGCAGGCAAGGGTAATTAGGAGTAATTCCAACCCCAGCAGCATCTCCACAGCGTCATTAAAGATTCACTGCATAGTCCATGACAACAGCTCTTCAAAGTCTCTAGTCCTCTTTGCAGCAATCTGCCCCGAAGCCTCCATCCTGGATCACGCTAGCCTCTCCCTTCTCAAAGTCAGTTCACCCTGGCTTCTCTGTGCGGCCCAGTATCCTGCCTCTAATCTGTAGTTCAGGACCCTGGAAGAGGACAGAGGGGGAGGGAGAGGAGATACAAGTGTGATAGAGCAAGATCTAGATGCATTTGCCCAATAACATACTGTAGTTAATAAATAGACCCACACAGGCTAAACCTCCCACCTGTGTAATCTAGAAGTGGGTGTCTTGACATTAGGATTAGTTTGGAAAATCAAAGGAGGGGTTTTGTTTGTTATTTGTTGGTTTTGCTTGAGAAAGAAAATAACATTTACGGAGTATGGAATGCTGTGCAATGTCCCATTATGCTTTGCACTTAGCTAGCACATCATGGGTCAGAGGGATTTGCTGTGGCCTCTGTGTTAGACCTGAGGACTACATATGCTCCTGTTTAGTGCCAGGTATAGTGGTGCACACCTTTAATCCCAGGACTTGGGAGGCAGAGGAAGGTGAATCTCTGAGATTGATACCAGCTTGGACAGTCAGAGCTCAGAACTGTATAGTGAGACCCTGTCTCTAAGATAGATAGATAGAGGATAAGTAGGTAGATAGACAGATAGATAGATAGATAGATAGATAAGTAGGTAGATAGATAGATAGATAGAGTAGAGGTAGATAGATAGAGGATAAGTAGATAGATAGATAGATAGATAGATAGATAGATAGATAGATAGATAGATAGAGGATAAGTAGGTAGGTAGATAGATACATAGATAGATAGATAAGAGATAGATAGATAGATATGATAGGATAGATAGTAGGTAGGTGGATGGATGATAGAGGATAATAGATGATGGGATAAGTAGGTAGGTAGATGGATGGAGGATGGATAGATGATAGATGGATGGGGATGAAGATGGATAGATGGATGGATAGATAGATGGATGGATAGATAGATGGATAGGGATGACAGGATGGGATAAGGGTAGGTGGTGGTATATAGATAGATAGATAGATGATAGATGGATAGGATGGGATGGTGGATAGATGGATAGATGGATGGATAGATGGGGATAAGTAGATGATGGATGGATGGATAGATAGATAGATAGATGATAGACAGACAGACAGATGGGATAAGTAGGTGATAGATAAGAGATAGATAGATGATAGATAGATAGATAGATAGATAGATAGATAGATACTCCTGTGTTGTGTTCAACTCAGCAGCAACATATTCTCTGAGAAATTGTTCTTCCAAATTCATAGTCTGGAGCTGGTTGAACCAGAGGTGTTCATGTGACATTAGGCTGAGGCAATCATGCATTCATGGAGCTTTGCCAGGTTGGCAATGTTAGCCACTGTACCCTGTCAGAATCGGAGACTAGAACACATTTGCCCACTGATTCTCATGGTAGTGCAGTGATGTTGAATGTTCACACCAACTGGAGAAGCTGGGAGGAAGCATACACCCTCACATATGACAAGGCTGAGGCCTCGGGAAGGCTGGCAGGTAAGGAGCAAAGCAGGAGCACAGCAGGTGATTTGTTTGGGGAAGGACATTGATCAAGGGTGCTGCAGGGAGGATTTGGGGACAGGCATCATTTGAAGAATTTATTTGGGAGTATGCAGGGTACCCCCTGGCACTGTTTGTTCTGTGAATGCGTGCTCATTCTTAGTCATCCTCCCATAATCCCTGAAGCTATATTTCCAGCCTGGGAAACAGAGCCTCGATAGTGGGCAGTACTTCTGTTTTCTTGGTAACACATGGTAAGCCACACATGGCGGCTCCTGTGTTCTGGGCCTAAGATTATTTGGGGATCTGTTCCAAAGGGTTCTTCACTATTATTGGGCTCACTGTCCCCAGTCAGCCTGAGTTGGATTCTGGATTGCTGTCCCCACAATAGTGGGACACTTGTTGGGGATGCTTTTAATTAACTCAGCCCCCAATATCAGGAATCTGCATGTCTAAACACTGAAGATCCTTGTTTCCAATTGGGAGGAGGAGATCACGATGAAGGGGAAGAAGAAAGACCAGATCTAAAGACCCGCCGACATGCGAGAATCAGGGAAAGTGGCCACACGGGCCACTTCCTCAATTGTATTTAGGGTAGCAGAGATAAAAATATAGATTTTAAAAAGATGTTACCGGGCTGGGGGATTTAGCTCAGCGGCAGACCGCTACCTAGGAAGCGCAGGCCCTGGGTTGCGTCCCCAGCTCCAAAAAAGAACCAAAAAAAAAAAAAAAAAAAAAAAGATGTTACCTCAGGAATACTGAAGGGAAATGTTTGCTAGCAGCGGGAGGATTAGAACTGTCCAGGCTTTGAGCTAGTCAAGGCATATTAAAATTAACTGGTGTGTGTGTGTGTGTGTGTGTGTGTGTGTGTGTGTGTGTGTGTGTGTGTGTGTGTTTCATCTGCAAATCCAGAGCACTCCTGGGAGCGCACAGAGAGCCTGAGGCCTGTCAGGAGCACAGAGCAGGTTAGCTAAACTCCGCTCTACAGGATGTCTAAGTAGGGATGCTTTCAGAGGGTCAGGCAGGATGAACCAAAGGAAGGGCAAAGGGAGAGGACGCACTCCCACTGGAGTACTAGGTATTTCTTTGGCATCCTTTGCAACCAGGTCTGTCAAACCTACTGGCTGTTCAGTGATGTCTTTCAGACTCTGCCTTCCGTGTAGCCATGGATTCAAACATCTGGTTACCAGGAGTGGTGGCACATGCCTGCAATCCCAGCACCTAGAAGGTGCAGGCAAGTAGATCAGGAGTTCAAGGTCATCCTGACTAGTCTGGACTACAGGAGCCTGTTTGATAAAGGCACACACAAAACAAACAAAAAATGAAATCGAGAAAGAAAACAGAAAGGAAACCAATGGGCCCAGCCTGGGGTCATCGCAAAGCTACAGCACTATTGGAAATTTTAATTAAAATGAAATAATATTGAAAAGCACTTTCACAGCACCCTCCACGTTAAACTCCTCACTCTCAAGGCACTTGATTTTGACCACTGAGAAACTCTTCTATGATTAAGTGGCTGAGCCTGGTCATTAATCTAGGGATTGGCAAGCCAGAACTCAAAGTCCACTCCCTGTCCATTTGCGGCTCTCCCCACTACTCCGCCTCCCTACTTCTACATCTGAGAAATGCCTTGAGTGTGTAAATTATTTTTATAACTATGTTCCATGACTAAATAAGCAATGTCTTTAGGGGTCACAGAGCCAGAGAAAGCTAAAGATAAATCAGTCCCCCCAAAACAAAGAGCTGATTTTTCTTTTCTGTTGTTGTTTTGATAAATCACAACACAAAGCCAGACATTTGCTCAAGGTCGATGATGGTCTGGTTTCTCTTTTGCTGGGCCCTGTCTGATGGGAAAGAAGGGCAAAGAGAGATTTATTGACAGTCATCTCTTGGCCTGGGGAGGCCATGCCTAGAGTCTGTCCAGTCAGCAGGTGCGGTCCACGTCACTAAGTGTGTCAACTTCATGAATGCCAAAGTCACTTGGTTCCCTGACTTGGTCCTGCCAAATTCGAAACCCAGTTCAAGGGCTGTGCTGGCTGACTAGATGTACCCTCCAGCCCCTCCTGCCTGGAGGCTGCAGTACCCCTGGCTGATGCCCACCATTTGGAAGCATGTTCCCAATTCCAGTCCTTCCTTCCTCTCCTCAATCCTGACACATGAGAGGAGACAGTGTCTGTGTGGACCTCCCTGGCGACTGCTCTTTGCATGGGCACCTTCTGAAAGGAAGGGGTGGCTCTCCCTACTTACCTCTGTGCTTTGCTTACCATGATGTGACCAGAGGGAGGGATGACCCAATGTGCAGAGAGATCTGGAACCAGATTGAACGGCCAAAGAAGAGGACGTGGCTCTCCCCAGAGCTGGAGGCAGAAGAACGGGCTGAGGGAGGGAAGGCAGCAGGGGACCTTTCCTTAACTCTCACTTTAAAGTCCTGTGTAATATAAAGATTCTACTACTGAAAATTCATCTTTCTATCCCTTAGGGTCTAACCTCGAAACAGAAACGCCTTCAGAATATTCCTAACAGAGCTCAAAGCAAACAGGTGGTCTCTGACAGAAGGAACACACTGAGCCCTGTGAAGAAGCCCCAAGCCCTGGCTCAGGGGATTTCTGTGACAGGTAGTGTTATCAGTCCAGGGACAGGGTCACCTGACAGAAGCTGGAACCTTGTTGCGCCAATCTAGTAGGGATAAGACCACTGAGGAGAGACTAGTGTTACAGACAGACGTGCCTTCCTCTTCTCCTGGTGTCTCCCATTTCTCTTCATTTTGGACAAGTGAGGTTTAGAACTGAGAACATAGAGGTTTAAGAAACTTCACCTGGGAGTTCCTAGCCAGTCTTTAGAAATGGAGCAAAACTAGAGGAGGGCAAGTCATGTAGCTCAGGGAAGCAGCCAAAGTAAAATAATGCATGTTTCAGTTAAGATGTGCAAGCCGCATCTTAAGTCAGTAGATTCTTATGCCTGATCATAAGATTGAGTTTGAATTCAAGATGTGTGTAGCCACTAGAGGTCATCCATGCTGGTAAACCATGCAGGAGGACCGTTGTAATAAAGCTGCTGATACGCAGTGTGTTAATTGGTAAGTGATCATGCACTGTTTAAGCTCAGTGAGACTCAGGCTCTGGAGTTGGGCTTGGCGCTTCAGACCAGTATTTGTCTTAGAGCGTCCTCCAAGACCAGGAATGGGCTACCCAGTACCCACCCTGTGGAAAGGGGAAAGGAAAAGAGCCCAAGACTAAGCATCATGCCCTTAACAACAGAAGGAAAACACATTGGGTAAAAACACTGTGTTCTCGAACACAGCTGGTGGGTGGAGCAGGGGTGGGGCAATGCCAGCACCTTCCCAAAGCTAAAGACTAAACTACTGTCTACCCCATGGTATTACTGTCTTCTACCTATGATAGAAGGGGTACTTGGAAGTCTCACCCAGGAACAGATGCTCTTCCTGAAACCCTCTATCTGGAACAGAGGCTCCAGATGACTGTTTTGGTTCCTGAATTTATCTGTTGGACACTATATGTATCTACTCTGATGCTCTACTACACTTCTGGTACTCACCATTTTTATTAATCACTGCTCAATTGCTGTGAAGAGACACCATGACCAAGACAACTCTCATGAAGGGGACTTGCTTGCAGTTTCAGAGGTTTAATCTGTTATTGCCAAGTCAGGGAGCATGGGGCATACGTGGCACCAGAGCAATAGCTGAGAACTTCATTATGACCCATCGGTAGAGACACTCTGGGGTTGGCATGGCTTTTGAAACCTTAAAGCTCACTCCCACCCCAGCCCCTCCTCCCGCCCCGCGATGAACTTCCTTCAACAAGGCCACACCTCTCAATTTTTCTAATCTTTTAAAATAGTGCCACTCCCTGGTGGCTAAGCATTCAAATAGATGAGCCTATGGTGGCCATTTTTATTCAAACCACCACATTCCACTCCCTGATTCCAAAAGGCTTATAGTCATTTCATAATGCAAAAATGCACTCCTTCAAACTTCGAAAGTTCCCATAGTTATCACAGTCTCAACACTGTGTAAAAGTTCAATGTAGCTTTAATTGTAAATCTCTGAAAATTCAAAATAAAAAATTCAAATCACATGCTTCCAATGTACAGTGGCAAAAGATATATGTATTACCATTCCAAAGGGGAAGAAATACCAGACCAAAGCAGACCCAAAACCAGCAGGGTAAACTCCAAACTCTGCATCTCCATGTCTGATGTCAAAGGGCTCTCCAGCTCCCCAACTCCTGTCAGTTTTGATGACTGCAGCACACTTCTCTCTCTTGACCTGGTTCCACAATTAGTCTGCAGATCTCATTGGCAGCCATACCCCAGGACTCTGGCATCTCCAACATCTTGGAGTCTCCAACACAAACCAGGCTTCACCTAATGGGTCCTCTGGGCCTCCTCTAAGCAGAGACACCCCTGACACACGCCTGACCTCAGCAACTTTCCTCAGCTGCAGAAGAAGATTCCACAACCCCATTCTTATATCTTTGAGTCTAAAGCCTGAACCATGTGGCCGAAGCTGAGAATTTCTGATGCTTGATGAGGCTGAAGTTTGCCCCTCCACGGGTACACACATGTCTTCAATTGCATATGCTTCAGTGTGCGCTGTTGATAAGTTCCTTTACTGCTTAAGCTTTTCTTTAATTCCCTTTCATAAGTTGGAAGCTTAGCTGGCCCTGAGGTCACCACTCTCCTTAGTCTGTTTCATATCAGTCTCTTCTTTAAACTTTCATATCCTTAAGCACTGGACTGAGCTCTCCTGGTGTTCCTTCTCTCCTTGAACTGAACATTTTGCATCTCTCCTTGCTGCACTTGTTCTTTTGCATTATAGATCTGCAAAGATGTGATCACTAATAACCACATGACACACACAATCAATACTAGGCTCTCTCGAAATTTCTGCCAATGTCATTAATCCAACACTCTTCAATTTAGTTTCAGGAAGACTTTTTTGGACAAGAGCAGAAAACGGCCACAATTTTCTCCAAAATATCAGAAGAATAGTTTTTAGGCCACCCTTCTTCTAGGCCATATTTTTCTGAACTTGAGCTGGGCCCACACAGTTCAAATGACCTTCACCACCACTATCTCCCATTCTCCTACTAGTATGGCCCATTAAACCCTGCTTAAAGTGTCCAATTGCTTTCCCGGTCTAAAGTCACAAAGTCATCTGTATTCTTCCAACAAACAGCATGGTTAGGCCTGTCATAGTAATACGCCAGTCCTCAGTACAAACTTGTCCCCATTCCTGGTACCAACTGCTGCCTTAGTATCTATTATTGTGCAAAGACACCATGACCAAGGCACATCTTCTGAAAGATAATGTTCAATTGGAGGCTTGCTCACAGTTTCAATTGCATTGTCATCGTGATGGGAAATGCAGGCAAGTGCTGGGGCAGTAACTGAGACCTACATTCTGATCCATAGGTGGGGTAGGTGGGTGATACATGAACCTGGAATGGGGTTTGAGACCTCAAACTCTGCCTCCCCCCACCCCAGTGACATACGTGCTCCAACAGGGCTATACATTTTAATCCTTCTAATCCTTTCAAATAGTGCTACTCCCTGGTGGCTAAGTATTCAAATATGTGAGATGATGGGAGTAATTCTTATTCAAATCACTGAATCATTTTATTCTTGCTTGCTGAGTATTGTATGATATAAACTCAGTCCTTCAAAACTGAAAGCATAATTATGAGGAAGTCTTCCCCCATGGAGCAAAAGCTATAATAGAATGAGTAAGAAGTAATTCTAGTTGACCCTGGAGTTCATATCCTCCTAGATAGTTGGAAGTAAAGGATGAAATTGGTGAGGCAATAGAGAAGAAGTTATGTAGGACTTCCCTGCAGGGAAGATCAAATAAGATTAAAAAATCAAGAGACTTCAAGAGATCAACAAATGACCATTTAATTTTCATTTTGGCAAGAAAAGCCTAAATATATAAAATCTATGAATTACAAATATCATAAATCTTAAATAGAGGACAAAGCCCTAAGTGGGACATCTACAGTCCCTCTCAAGCTTAGGAAAATAGGGTGGGGTGAGAAGGGAAGAATGGGGAGTGTTGTGAACTCTCGTTTTCTGGGTATCACATGGCTATTGTGCTCATGAACTCACAACACCTGAATAAGAAGATGGGGGGGGGGATCAACATTCCATCCTGAATGTGGGAGAGCCTCATGAGGCTTCAGGAGCTGTTGGTAGTAAATGGTTATTGGGGAAGGAGAAGTCCTTTTCTTCAGTGATGTAGTTACTGGTAAGTTGCACATGCTCTGATTCGTAAAAACCCCACACCTATGCTCATACAAGCAACCCTAACTGAAGTCAGATGGGCACCGCAAAACAAAATAGCAATGACCAAAAAGACGTGAAAGTGGGAAGAAATGGTTCAGTGGGAGTGGAGGTAGATGAGAGAGGATCAGGAGGTTGAAAATGACCAAAGTACCTTATATGCCTTGTAGAATCATGGGGGAAAAAACCCAGTAGAGATTCAAAAGAAGAAATAGAGGGCCAGGGGTTTTAGAATAAGTTCAAATCTTAAATTGAGTTCATTTAGATAAAATAAAATTCATTCAATATTCTTGCTCTTCTCCTTGGACTTCATAATGGTATTTTATGACTATTGAATTTTATGATCCTGAATTTCTTCCTATGCTCAGGATTCTGGGCTCCCAGCCTGTTCTGTTAGAGCACTTTCCTGTTTATCAGTCATGAGCTGATGACATGGGCATGACTAGGGTTAAGAGCATTACTTAACCCTAGCTAATTAATTACTAATTAACTTCTAATTAATACATGTTTATTTAACATTAATTATTATCCATCCAGGCAATTGAATTTCCATCAATCATCAGTGAACTCTATTGGTAGGAGGAAAGTCAATCTTATCTGCCAAGAAAGAGGAAGCACATTAGCTCTGTCCTTGGCTCCAGCAGCTTCTTCCTCAGCTTCAAACCAGATAAACTCAATTCATACCACATGATGTCTTTGAGTCCCACTGAATTCGTGATCTACAAGCCATGCATCTCGAAACTGATCAGAAGTAAATGGGGCTAGACATGGCTTGATGCAAGGTGCATTGTCAAAAACACTCAGCAGACTTATTTTACTATGAGGTACCTACGGGAGAACTGGGCTCCTAATTAATACTAATAGTGGTACTGCTGCACTGCAGACTTCTGGCACCAAAGACTGAGCATGAATATGCCCTCAGAAGCCTGCTGAATGGGCCCTGAAAGCTTAGTCTTGAGTCTGTTTTTCCTTTCTAAGTGATTCTTCTAGCCATTTAATATTTGTAACAAATTCTTCCTGCTTAAATTGTCTTGAAGATGTCTCAACTTTAGCTGTGAACTGGACACAGTTTACAGTCCTCTGAGGGAGTCTCAATTGAAGGATTGTCCAGGTCCCGTTGGCCTATGGCCATGTCTGTGAGAGACTGTCTGGATTGATGATTGATGTGGGAAGGCACCATCCCTAGGTAGTTGAACATGAGCCATATAGGAAATCTGGCTGGGCATGAACCCTCTCCCCAGCCCCTGATCTTGGAATTTCCACCTCTAAAACAGTGAGTCAAATAAACCACTGTGTGGTAAATATTATTTGAGGGTTTCTACCTCACTAGATCATTTAGTTCCCAAATAAATGACACAAAAATCTTTAGAATTATAAGCTTAAAAACACTAGAGCTGGGCAGATATCAACTGTCTGTGCTATTTTTCTCTACTTCCCTGTCAATAACCCCAGGATACCACTTGCCATGTTCCATCTGGGCTGTCCTACTCCAACAGGCCAGCCCTCATGACCATGTGTTCATAATCCACCTACCCCATGGTGAATTCTTCCTTCTTCCTCCTCTCCTTCCTCTCATGGTCCTTGCCTGAGACCCTAACCCCTGGACCTCCCCTCCTACCTCTCTTCTGCCCAGCTGTAGGCATCTTTACTACTCAATCCAGGATCAGCTGGGGAGGGGGGACAAGTTTAACACAACAAAAACGGGTATGCATGAGGATCTGCTCATCTTGGAGCAACCAAATTTTGGGATATGGTATTTAGCAGGACTAGGACACCCCATTACTAACCACCTTTCTCCATAAGTACTCAGCCTCTGGGATTTTGTTACAGCATAGAGCAGAAGAATGTGGTATGTCTGTGGCACATCCCGGTTACCTCATTCCTTCACTTACTTCCATTATCCACTCACGTCAGACATCCAGTGTAAGTCACTGTGTTGACATCCTAGGAAACAAAGCTTTACTTTAGCCATGAGCCATCCGGAAAAAGGGAGACCATGGGCAGATTTTCCAAACCTACTTTTAGGGGATGTCTTAGTTACCACTCTACTGCTGCGATGGAATACAATGACAAAGGTAACGTCTTTTAAAGGAAAGCATTTAACTGGGTGATGCATACAGAATTAGCTGGTACCAGCAAGGTGCGGAGGGTGGTGACTGATAGGCAGGCAGGGACAGCACTAGAATTGTACCTGAGAGCTTACATTCCAATCTGCAGACAGAAGGCAAAGAGAGAGGCTGGGCGTGGTAAAGACTTTTAAAACCTTAAAGCCTCCTCCAATAAGACACACCTCCTAATCCTTCCCAAACAGTTCAACTAACTGTGAAGCAAGCATTTAAACATCTGAGCCTATGGGAGCCATTCTCATTCAAGCCACCACGAGAGGTGGGGAGGGGAGAAACAGAAATGACCTTCAACAATAGTGCTTCCTGCTCCATTCTCCATAGCCAATATTAACTTTTCTTTGCTGTCTGTCTGCTTCTCTTCCTTCTTCCATTACTCTGCCGGGTTTCTCCACATCCATTTACTCCTGTATGTATCAAATATTTATCTAATGCTTCCTGTGTGCCAGCAAGGATCTAAATGCTTCATACACATATTGCCTCGGCTGACGTGGAACTCAGGACAGCCCTAACAATCTGAGTGTTATTTTTAACCATGTTTTGCTGGCGAGAGAGAAGTTGGGTAACTCGTCTGTGGTAACACCTTACGACCACCCATCCCTGTCCTTGGAGGGATGCTCCATCCCTTGAGCACTTGGTTTGTTGCTTCTATTTCCTAAACACTCCTTCTCCCTCCCCTCTCCCTCCCTCTCCCTCCCCACCTTCCCCTCCCCCTTCCCTCTCCCTCACAATTCTGTTCACTCCATTCTGCTTGGAGCAGGGCCTCTCCCTGGCCACAGCCACTCCTGGTTTGGAAAGCCTTCCAGCCAGTCATACCCATTTCAACCCCTCTTTGCTGTTCTTCCACAGCTCACAGCTGTTTCCCAGGCCCAGATGGGGCGCTCTCTCTACAGCAGCATTGAGGAATGTCTAGCATGCCTGGCCTCAGGCTACTACAAGGCAATAAAGACCCTCAGCCACTGTGAAAAGCAGAAATGCCTGAGATGTTTTCAATGTCTTAGTTGAGACATCTGTTAGAAACGCGTATACGCATATGCTATCTCTCTTAAACTTCCTTAAAACCCTTCAGCGAGTTTATTTACTGATCCCTTCTCATACCAGGAACTGGGTAAAGCAGCAGAGAGTAGGGCAGGGCAGCTCCTGTCCTCCTGAACCGAGAGCTCTAGAGTGAATGGGAGAAGCTGAACTACCGTTCTTAGCCGTTTTCAAGGCTGCTCATAGAAAGGATGGACAAGATGGCACATAGGCCCTAGGACTTCATGTGATCTCTGAAAGATGAGCAGCAGTGGGTGGGAGGACGCAGGTCCTGGTGGGAAAGAGCAAGTGGGCACAGTTCTAAAGAGGAGGGAGGGCTAAGTCCTGCAGATGCAAGAAAGAGTGAGGCTGGGCACCTTGGTGAGGAAGAGATAGAGGCTGAGGTGGCCAGAGGCCATGCGTGGTCTGAGGCGTCTGCCAACCATAGTGATTGCCATCCCAAGACAGTGAAAGGGTGCTGATTTTAAGATGGGAATTCCCATGGAATAGTTGAAATGCTGTTAAGTACCGCTATCCCAGTTAAGTGAGCAGCCACCACCACAGTCTAGACACAGCAGCCTACTACTGCTCAGAAAGTTCCCGCCCGCTCCTCTGCAGAGCATCTCTGGTCCTCAGCAACTGAGCTCTGCTTTCTCTCTCGGTGCAGAGCAGACGCACCTGCAGTGGTTCCCAAGGGTTCAGAGCAGAGAATCGATTGAAGGGAACAAGAGCAGGTGGGAGAGATCCATTTACAGGCTTTTGTAACACGCCAGACTCTGCATTGTGGTGATGGCTGCAGGGATGAGAGGAAGGATAGCTGAGGAACCCAGGTCCTCTGCACAGTCTCCACGGCCCTACCCATCAGCCAAGCCCACTGCTAGCCATACCTCCCCACTGCAGAGAACTGCTCCTACTCGTAGGCTCACTAAGGCTCTCCATGGAAACAGATTTGCTCTGTGCTGCCACTGTCCTTAAAGGTGTCCTTTTCCCCTCACCAGGACAAGTGAAGTTTTTCATGACCCACTCACCATAATAGGCTTTTCTTCTGGGGAATGCATCCTCACTCTGCCTGGTACCTGGTAGGCCATTCCTTTCTCTATCATGTTTGTATCGAAATTTGTAGGTACAGCTACACGACTTTCCATCCCACATTCCCTCGCGCCCTTCCTTTCCAACTTGTGCCCGGCAGAATGGCTCCAGCAAAGAAGGATGGCAAGAAGAAGGGCCGTTCTGCCATCAACGAGGTGGTGACCCGAGAATACACCATCAACAGTCACGAAAGAAGCGTGCTCCTTGGGCACAAAAGAAATTCGGAATTTTGCCGTGAAGAAAATGGGGACTCCAGATGTGTGCATGGACACCAGGCTCAATAAAGCCATATGGGCTGAGGGAAACAGGAATGTTCCATGCCGCATCCAAGTAATGAGCGTAATGAGGATTCACCAAACAAAGTTGCAGAACTGAAAGA
Organism: Rattus rattus; assembly: GCF_011064425.1. NCBI lineage: Eukaryota > Metazoa > Chordata > Mammalia > Rodentia > Muridae > Rattus > Rattus rattus. The sequence continues at coordinate 90,590,294 of NC_046159.1, read as the reverse complement.
AGAGGAGGAGGAGGAGGAGGGAGGAGGAGGAGGAGGAGGAGGAGGAGAAAGAAAAAGGAAAGGAGGAGGAGGAGGAAAGAAAGAAAGGAAGGAGGAGGAAAAAGAAAAAGAAAGAAAAAAGAAAAAAGAAAGAAGGGTTTTTTTTTTTTTCACTCCCAATATATGTTGGAAGTCTCTTAATGATAAGGACCACATCAACATCAGGCTTAGGTGGTCTGTCACATAATAGGTGCTCAATAAATATTTGCTAAGCAGATCCTTACCTCTCTTTCTCTTCTTCTCTCCACCCTCCTTCTCCCTCCTCTTCCTTCCCCTGTCCCTCTTTCCCTCCATCTTCTAGCTGTTCTGAAGTTTTGGAAATAAATGATTAGTGGTAAGCATAAAATTGCAGGTAAATTGATGGTTATTTTCCTCCTCTGGTAGCTTGTATAGTGCCTTCCAGCACTGTGAACACTAGTCAATAGGGATGAAGTTTCTAGTTGAGGACCACCTCAATTTCCCCATGTTTAATGACATAAGCATGGGGTATCTTCAGCTATGAATCCCAAAGCTACAATAGCAGCCTGTTTGCAAGACATACACCCACTGGTGTAATAGTGACACGAATGTTATAGAAGTAACTAAAGACCTTTTCGTTGGATTTAGGGCCTGCTCTATTAGATGGAACCCATACCTGCTGTTAATAAATTCAAGAACATAAGACTACATAGGTCGTGGGTCCTAAGGGAAAACTTACAACAATTCTTCTGCTAAGTGAACAGAGCAATAAAGACCCCCTAAGAAATATACCCATGGAACAGCCCCTAAGAACATATTGCTATACCCACAGATCACAGCGTGACTGAACCCACATCAGAGAAGCTTCTTACAGTAAATGGTAATTAGCATGAGGCCCACAATGGAACAATGTGCAGACAGTGAGAGACCTTGGAGTACTCAGCCCTAAAGAGGAAATCCATGCCACCCCCCTCCTCTGAAGTTTCAGGGAGCCATGCAGGAAAGAAGTGTAAGAGTCAAAAGTGGAAGGCTCCAGGAAATGGCATCTACCAGCCGCCAGAGGACTGACGGCACTATGAACTCATAGACTGTGATAGCATGCATAAGCCCTGCACAGGTTCAGGCCAGACAGAATCCCAGCATGGAAAGGGGGAAGTGGACACGAAGTCCCACCTCTAACCAAAAGAGAAGCCACTGCAATTGATTTCTGCTGGAAGAGGGAAAATCTGTCTTGTCAAGGAAGTGAAACTGGGTGTGCCAATCATACCCCACGGCAGGCCGAATGCTCAATAGTAGTCGGCAAACATGAAATGGAACCCATGTTTTTGTTATTTGTTGAGGGTGGTTCTTTTTCTGGTGCTTTTTTTTTTTTGAGAGAGAAAATATGAAGTTACATGAGGAGGGGAGATCTGGGAGGAGTTGGGGGAAGAGAAAGAAAACAACTGAAATGTTGTATATGGGAATTTTAGAAAATAAGGTTTTTTTTTTAAAAAAAAGAAAGCAGATAGAAACTTATTCCCATGAGTATGATTTAAGCTATCATGCTCACCCATGCTAACATGCTCAACCTTCACCGGTGACGGGACTCTTCCTCCATGCTGTGATGCTGGCTGCATACACAGCAGACCCCAGGAGCACACATGTGGGAAGACTGTTTGAAATGCTCCCAGTCAGCAGGCATCCCTCTCAGTTCTGATCCGCCTACTTTGGACTGGATAGAACTTGATCCTCACGGTCTCTCAGGCGTTATACACCCATGAACACAAGCTTCTTTCCCTACCCTGTGTCCGCCTTTCATGTCTCACCACAGAGAAAGACCTGTCTGTCCACCCTGTGGAACACAGCTGGAGACAGCACACAGCCGTGCAGATCACTCCAGACTCATAACTGTGACCGGGCCCAGGGTCTCAGGTCCTCTGCAGGCAGACAAACCCATGAGGAGCTCGCCTGAGAGCAATCACTTCCTGGAAGTTTGCTGATCTCTTTTTCCACTGTGGCCTCCTTTTTTACCCGAATTCCAGTCCACATCCTTGTTTTCTCAGAATGGCCAGGCTGAGTAAGGAACGGGCAGAGATGGGGAAGTGGACGTTGGCACATGCATGTCTCAGCAAGCAGGGGTTAGTCACTTCTTTTGTTAAGTTATTAAAGTGTTCTTTAAACCACAAACGTGCCAGAGGCTGATTTATCTCTAGTGTGAAGAAATCTTCAGATATCTTATACATCAGATCTTTTGGTCCTGGTGGAGTTATTTGCACAAAATCGTGCACCCCTCCCCTCAAAAAAGTAAAACTTCCTGCACCCACACCTTTGAGGTCACTGCCTCGTGTTTTCTGCTTCAATTTTCTTTAAGGTAGTCTTTCTGGATAGCCCAGACAAGCCTCGGACACTCCTTCCTCCCCATCTTGAGTGGAAGAATCACAAGCGTACACCACTACCCCAGCTGTTGAATTGCTTTTTCAAATTGTCAGATATGCACCCTTGACACATTATTTACCAAAAAGTAATAATAATAAAAGGTCAAAGACTAAAGAAACTAGTGGCTATGGAAACTGATCCTTGCTGTTCTAAGACCTTTAAAAACCTGTGCCTTTTGTGTACCAAATGTTTTCCCTACTGCTGGGAAGAGATGGATAAAGTATTATTAGCATGCCGCAACTGAATGATGAGGCAGAAAGTGTGTGTAGGGAACTGGGTAGCAACGAAGGTGGATAACAGTCTCGGGAGAGGATCCTGCGGGAGACTTAGTTACTGCTAGACTCCGTCATCAGGACGTAAGTAGATGGAATGTTTTCCGAAGGAGAAAGCAGCAGCAGCCTGCTGCACAGAGCTTAGTGTGTACCGAGGCACTCGGGTTTGCAAGCCTGTGCACACCCCGTTAGTGGCTGAACACCTGGGTTCAGTCTGAGCCTTCCTGCTTAGAGTTTATAGAAACTTGAGCATAATTCCTGGCTTTGTTTTTATTATCTGAAAGGGAAGAATCAGGCCCAAATATAGATTTCTGCAAGGGGGCTTTTGTATTAATGAAACAGCTCATAAAATGGCTGTCATTACATGCCTCCCAACAAGGGAGCAATTTGGTAGCAATTGTTTCTAAGTAATTTATTTATTTTTACTTATTTTTAAAGATTTATTTATTTATTTATTTATTTATTTATTTATTTATTTATTATGAGTACACTGTAGCTGTCTTCAGACACACCAGAAGAGGGCTACAGTTCTCATTACAGATGGTCGTGAGCCACCATGTGGTTGCTGGGATTTGAACTCAAGACCTTTGGAAGAGCAGTCGGTGCTCTTAACCACTCAGCTATCTCTCCAGCCCTATTTTTATTTTATGTGCATCAGTGTTTTGCCTGCCTGTATGTCTGTCTGAGGCTGCTGTATCACATACAGCAGATAGGTACAGAGAGTTCGGAGTTGCCATGTGGGTCTAGGAATTGAACCCAGGTCCTCTGGAAGAACAGCTCTTAATTGCTGAGCCATCTCCTTACCAGACATGAGGATGTGAAGCCAGCAAGGGCCAAGAAAAGCTGTGCAAGCCTACTAGGAACCCCCAAATGTTTCAGTCATAGCTATGAAGGCAGATCTACACCAGGAAGATGGGTGTGACCAGAGCAGGGAAGGGAGAGGATTACACTTTAAATATTTCACAAAAAAATGAAGAAGACTGAGGCCAGGCAGGAACGGGGGCAGAGAAGGTGATGGAATAAACCTGGAAGGTATGCAATATTAATATAATATATAATATTAATAATAAAATAGATTTTCAGGTCGGATCTGAGAGGCACTGAAGGGGTCAGCTTCATGGGGCTTGGTGACTAATTAGAGGCATGAGGGATAGGCCGGTGCCCGGGACCATGCCCAGGGCCTGGCTTGGTGCAGTAGCTGCAAACCCAGATCTTGTCCTAGAGGTTGGGTGGGGAGCGTTGTTTGTTTGTGAATGGAGAGATAAGCAAAGGGCTCATTGCTGGACTCAGTGGCTTTCACGCACCAAAGCCGCGGAGGAGGGAAGGAGCTGAATTAAGGAGTGGGCACACATGGACAAAAGCCCGGGAGGAAGTTTTCATCTGTTCGTTTATTTACTACATTTACTTATTGTTTTGCAGAGGGAAATGTGGCTTTTACTATTTCCAGCCATCTGTCTTTTGCGAGTGGGAGGCACAGTCAGCTTCAGCTGGGTTTGAGGACTAAGGGAGGGAGACTCAGAAACCTGAGCAGACCGGAGTGGGAGAGGGGGGGCGAGAGAGAGGAAGAGGTTAAAGTTTCATCCATTGAGAAAAATAAAATTATGAAATCGGCAGGGAAATGGATGGAACTGGACAATACTCCATTAAGTGTGGCGACCAAGGACTTGCAAAACAAATCCTGCATGTTCTTTCTCACATGTAGATAGCTTTACATATGTGTTTATTTATGTACCAGTAAGAATGGGTAGAGGTTGGAAACCAGGAAGGAATCCTGAGAGAGAGAAATAAGGAGGCTTTGCATAACTGAGCGGGTGTCATGGGACACATGTACTGTGCAAACAGGAAGGAGAATACTGGGGGTGGCCACTCACCCAGGGTGGGGCAAGCAGGGATGGGCAGAGAGATGAGAGGGAGTAGTGATCCATCGAAACTAAGCAGAAGGAAGCCTGTAACTTTGTATTAATTCAAATAAAATTAGGGCCAGCAAGATGGCTTCGTGGGTAAAGGTATTTGTAGCCAAGCCTGATGACTCCAGAATTAGATTCATAGGACCCACATGAAAGAGAGAGAAAACTGCCTCCCAGAAGTCGTCATCTGACCTCCACAAGCATGCACACACACACACACACACACACACACACACACACACACACACACACACACACACAATGTAAACACAGTAATTTTATAAAATTAAAACTTAAAAAGAAATTACAGGGGTTGGGATTTAGCGCAGTGGTAAAGCGCTTGCCTAGCAAACGCAAGGCCCTGGGTTCAGTCCCCAGCTCTGAAAAAAAGAAAAAGAAAAAAAAAAAGAAAGAAAGAAATTACAGATGCCAGAGTAAAGAGTAAAGGTATGGTTGGGAGGTGGAGGTCAGAGCGACAGTCGCCTCTGACAAGTCTTGGTAGAAAAGTGAATCCTGCCAAGTGTACAATCCCCCGCGGTTATGAAAGCGGCATGGCAGTTGGTTCTCCTCGGTCTCATCTCAGACAAGACGCCAATGAGTTGAGCTGTTCTGTGAAAATCCGGTTGACCTCCCACCGCTAAGCTGAGCCGTGGTCATCCCTCGCATCACCTTTCCCGTAGGATAACTGTTAGGCTTGCAATCGATGCTTCTCAACAGCAAATGCACAAGCAGCCCTCGCAGGGGTGGAGGTCGGGAGCCAGCAAACCAAAGTCTCCCGCCCCTACCCCTTGCTCTTGCTCTGGCATCCACTGTCCGGCAACGCACTCTTACATCAAGAGTGGGTGAGCTGGGCTCTTCTCTGCAAATCCAGCAACAGTTCTGCAGCTGTTGGGTTATGTATTTCTTATGCGTGATAATGCCACTGATTTCCATATGTGAGACACCAGGCTATTTTTAAACAGAGATAGACAGTTTCTAGCTGTCTCACAGGTGCTTGATAATTTACCCATTGTCTTAGAGCTCCACTTGCTGCGATGAAACACCAGGGTTAAAAGCAACTTAAGGGGGAAAGGGTTTCTTTCAGCTCACAAGGTGTAGTCTGTCGTCCAGGGAAGCCAGGGGGAGAACTCAAGCAGGACAGGAACCTGGAGGCCGGAGCTGGCGCAGAGATCATGGATGGGTGCTGCTTAACTGGCTTGTTCTCCAATACTTACTCAGCTTGCTTATGGAACTCAGGATTGGGTCCCTCTCAATCATTAATTAAGAAAATATACAACACGGGGTTGGGGATTTAGCTCAGCGGTAGAGTGCTTGCCTAGAGAGCGCAAGACCCTGGGTTCGGTCCCCAGCTCCGGGGAAAAAAAAAAAAAAAAAAAAAAAAAAAAAATACCACAGATTTGCCCATAGATCAACCATGTGTCAGCATTTTCTCAGGTGAGGTTCTTCCCTCTTCCCTCTTCCCAAACGACTCTAGTGTGTGTCAAGTTCACACACACACACACACACACACACACACACACACACGACAGCATACCTATTTATACACTTACCATACTATATTGTCTTCCTTGTTCATGTTAATTATCCTCATAATTCTGAAAAAAAATTCAAGAGTAGAAACTAATACCAAGCACTCAGTCATAGTAGGTGGGACATTATTTATTATCCCGTGAATAAATGGTTTACAGGGGAAAGGAGACCACCAGTCCACATAAATTGGCTGTAATAGTGTTCCAACAAGCATGCATTTTAGCAAACCGTCAGAAGAGCTCTTGTGGATAATTCATTAAAAACTCAATGTGGTATTGATTTTTCCCCCATTGAAGTTGTCTTCATCAAGTTTTGGTTTTTTTTTTTTTTTTCCTCTAGGGCAGTGCCTGTTGGTATAGGGTTCTAATTCAAGATACAATGAGGACGGAGACAGGAGGATCCAAAGTCCAGGGCCTATCTGGAGGACAGAGTAAATGTAAGACGTGGGTCACTTAGTGAGACCCTGTCTCAAGTTATAATGTAAAAGGCAGGTGGGGGCATAACTAGTCTGTAGGCCGACATGGGTTCACTGCCCAGCACCACTTCAAACAAGGAGCAGTCGTTGGGTAAGAAGGCTATGTGTGGTTGGTTCTGTCTGAGTAAAGTTCAAAAAAGACAAAGCAGTCTGGTAGCAGAGACCAGAGCAGCGCCACCTCTGGTGGGGGCTGTTATCGACACTATTGAAACAAGTCTAGTCCTCTAAAAGTCATTAAAAATTTATACCCCCAAATATTAACATCTTATAAAATTATAATTCCATTGTAAAGCTCAGCACACTTACAAAGTCTCAATGCTTGTTAACTAAATTATACATTGTATTTGAATTCCACATGTTAATCAATGTCTTCCTTTCCATCCCGGGATCAAGTCACAGGATCTCAGGCTGCATTTAGATGTCTTATACCCTTAATCTTTTTCTAAATGTGGCAAATGTTTTCTTATCTTTTGTGACTCTAATCCTGTGTGTGTGTGTGTGTGTGTGTGTGTGTGTGTGTGTGTGGTGTATGTACGCACATGCATGTGCACAGGCACAAACCATTGCATACATGTAGAAGACAACTAGTGAGAGTCTTTACCATGTGGGTCTGAGGATTGAACTCATGTGTCAGGCTGGGCACTTCACTCCCTGAGCCATGTCACCGTCCTTTATGACCTTGACAGCTTGAACCACTAGTGGACAGCGCTTTGGTGGACTGTCCTTAGTCTCATCTTATGTTAATGTGACTAGGTTGGGGTTGTACATTTTGGGGATACATAGCGTGGGGCAGTGTTGCCCTTCTTTGTATATCCTATCAGGGGTCATACAACAGGCACTGTTAAACTCAGTTCCTCAGGAAGACATCTGCTGGAGTTCATCATCAATCTAATCTCCAAAGGATGGTGCTTTGATGCTATGCGTATAGACTGATTATTTTCAAACGTTTACCAATCTTGGCTCTGGTTGGTATGTTCTACCTGTAACATCTATCACTGTAGTATTTGCTTACAGTTTTTCCCTGTTTTTTTCTTTCTTTAAGCCAGTTTTTAAAAAGGATTACTGCAAGGAAAGTGACAGAAATCATCTGTTCAGTAGTCACTTTTATACTGGCTGCATGTTAAACTCACAGTATCTTGCATATTCAGCTACATTAATCCTGGCAGTTGGGAGGCAGAGGCAGGCAGATCTCTGAGTCTGACCAGCCTGGTCTACAGAGTAAGTTCCTGGACAGCCAGGTCTACCCAGAGAAACCCTGTCCAAAAAAACTGCAGAACTGACTATGATAGAAAGCGAAACATTCTGTGATAGAATGCTTGGCACAAACAACTCCAGAATGATTTGAAATCAGAAAGCAAAGTTTTTGACAGAGGTTCCAGTCCACCACAGCTAGAAGGGTGTAAAAAGGCAGAACAGCTCAGATCAAGGTAGTCAGGATGGATACAAGGAGAGAGGGGGTGGGGGTGAGAGAGAGACAGAGAGAGAGGGAGAGGAGAGGAGGGGTGGGGAGAGAGAGAGAGAGAGAGAGATGCTGAATGCCTGTGAGCTCAGGCTTTCTGCTTCCTGTTTTATTCTGTCTGGAATCTCAGTCTCTTCGTTCAGAGAGGCTCTTCTCCCTTAGTTAATTTCTTTAAAAATTATGTTCTTCAAAGACCATATTGGTTATCTTTCTAAATGCTATAACTAAATACCTAACATGTATCACTTAAAGAAGGAAAGAAGGAAGGAAGAAGGGAAGGAGGAAAGAGGAGGGAAGGAGAGAAGGAAGGACAAATGAACCCAACCTGACTCACAGTTTGAGGTACGGTGCATCAAGGCAGGGATGGCATGGCGGTAGAAGTGTGGGATGGGTTGTCATGTGTGTCTGCAGACAGGAAGCACTGTAGTCACTTGTTTTTTTATCCAGTCCAGGACCCTAGCACAGAGGAGTGGTTCTGCTTACACTCATGGTAGATCTTCCTATCTCAGTTGAATATTTTTAGAAATAGCTTCATGGACACACTGGGAGGTCTCTCTCCTAGGTGATACCAAATTCCATCAAGTTCATAAATTTAACTACCACAAAGCCTGACACCCAAACATACAGTTTGCAAGTTACAACATTCCACTCCCTGGTCCTCAAGGGCGCTCGGCCACTTCACAATGCAAATGCATTTTGTCCATTCGTAAGAGCCTCAGAATTGTAGGTATTTTCAAAGACTCCTGAACATATCATCGGGAATAGTTAAAGAGAACCCTTCTGGGCACCAATTTTTCATTGCTGTGACAGATAACATTTTTAAAAAGTGGGGATTATAATAATTTTTGCTCATGAACTCAGAGGTTTCAGTCTCTTTCGTGGGTAAGGGATGATGGTGCCAGTCATGCCATGATGGCCACGAGGCAGGCAACGTGCCTACAGTCTTTTCTCTCTATTTGAAAATTAAAGCCTGCATACAAAGTAAGAGATCTCACCACGGCATCTTCATACAGATGTGCCATTAGCCCTCCTCCTTGTCCATCCTCCCCATCCTTCATTCTCCCTCACGTTTTGATAAGAACAAACTGCTTTCCCTTTTAAAAGTAACTGCATATAAACTTAAATTTTACCTAAGGAGGCAGAGTGACTAGTTCTACAGCTTTGCACCCCATTTCTTAAACTTGGCCCCGGGAGCCCCTTCTCTTGGGTTTTGTCATTTTGAGAAGTCCCATCCTTCTGAAAGCACCATTTAATTTTTTTTTTTTGTCATCATAAAATGTTCCAAGCTCTTTCTTAGTTTTTCCTGCCAAGCCCTAGAATCAATTAGTACTCCAAGAAGCTTTTTGTTTGATATTGAAAAATGCTCGTTAAGAAAGCAAGAACTGGGGGTTGGGGATTTAGCTCAGTGGTAGAGCGCTTGCCTAGCAAGCACAAGATCCTGGGTTCGGTCCCCAGCTCTGAAAAATAGAAAAGAAAAAAAAAAAAAAGAAAAAGAAAGCAAGAACTGGATGCTAAGTTTTGATGGGGCTGTCTTAGTTGCGTGTCTACTGCTGTGATGAGACACCACCACCAAAAGCATCTTGTGGTTGGAGAAGGTTTATTTCCACTCACAATTCCACATCACAGTTCATCACCAAAGGAAGTCAAGGCAAGAACCTGGATGCAGGAATCCATGCAGAGGTCATGGAAGACTGCTACTTAGTGGCTTACTCCTGTAAGACAAGCGTAGTAGTGGTGGTGGTGGTGGTGGTGGTGGTGGTGGTGGTGGTGGTGGTGGTGGTGGTGGTGGTGGTGGTGGTAATTTAAATACGTTCTTATCCCCAATGGGAAGAATCAGAGTCTCAATCAAATCCAGGTAAAAACCAAGGTTCAGTGGCGTAAAAAGTTGATGTTAGCACCTGGGATGCATTCATTATCCTTGGGTTCCAGAGGACTGTGACAGCATGACCTGTCTAGCTCAGCCATCCGCAGCGCACGCAGCTTGTCCTCTAAGCTCACTCCACAAACGGCTGCTGTCCTTGGCTATTGTTCCATGGCTCTGGTCTCTCTAAAATTCGGGTCTTCCACTGCAGCAGGGCTGCACCTTCATCAATAACCTTTCCGTGGGCTCTCTTCAGAGACGCTGAAGCCATCACACAGTGCCTCTCGCCATGACCCCTTTAATCCTGGGGTTCCCAATGCAGCTGAGGCTGGACCTTTACCCATGGCTTCTCCCTGCCTCTCTTGGGGACCCCATCCCTGCCACACAGAGCAAAACTCAGCTGCCCCTCTCTGACCCCTTTGTGCCTTCAAAACCAGTACTACTTTGGAAACTATTAAGTATTATCAAGTTCAGTTTCCAGCAAAGTACAGCCTTAGAACCCTCTGGTCCAGAGCTTCTGTGTGCTGACCCCAAAGAAATACTACCCAGAGATTTGTCCTCAATGATGCTGGTGTCTCCATAACCAGAACCGATTCTTCAGCCCCAACTGACCAGAAACACATAGTTTTCATATCACACAAATGCCACAGTGAGACCTTGAGTGTTATAAAGAAACCTTAGATAGATACTATCATGGAGTGTATGTGCATCATTTTTCTTTTCTCCTATCTATCTATCTATCTATCTATCTATCTATCTATCTATCTATCTATCTATCTATGTATTATTTATCTATCTATCTATGTATCTATCTATGTATCTATCTATGTATCATATATATAGGGGGGGGGTCTTGCTATGTAGCCCTAATTGTCCTGGAACTCACTATGTAGACCAGGATGTTCTCAAACTCGTAAGATCGTCTGACTTCTGTCTAAGTGCTGGAATTATAGTCCTGTTCTGCCTTGCCCAGCTTTATTTACCTTTGTAGTGCTTTAATATATGACTAAGGCCACTTATGAAAGAGCTAATTTGTGGCTTCCAGTTTCAGGTTAGAGATCATGGCCATGATCACGGGGGAGCATAGCATCAGACAGGCATGGTGTTGGAGCTCTAGTTGAGAGTTCACATCTCATCCTCATCCACAAGAATGAGGAAAAGAGAGCTACGGGGAATGATGTGACCTTTTGAAACCTCAAATCCCAGCCCCAGTGACACACCCCTCTAACAGGGCCACACCTCCAATCAGTTCCATCAACTGGGGATCAAGTATTTAAATATATGAACCTATGGGCCATTCTTTTCAAACCACTAGCATGTGTCTGTGTGGGGGGGGGTACAAACCATAAAATATACTCCCTTAACCATTTTTAAGTGTGTAGTTAGTAATATCAAGGGCATCTACATTGCTGTGAAACAGATTATAAGAGCTTTTCCCCTTTTACTTTCCCTCCCCTCCTCTCTTTCCTCTCAACTACCTTCTCTCAATTCCTTTTCCTTTTTAAAGTCAGGATTTCACTATGTAGCCCAGGTTGGCTTTGAGTTTGCAGTAATTCTCTTGTCTCTGCTTTCATCAAGAGCGGTTCAAAAAGGTTGTGGGGCAGAGGCTGGAGAGTTCAGAGGTTAGGAGTGCATGCTGCATGCTCCCTAGTACCCACGTGGCGTCTCACAACCATAACTCAAGTGCCCAGAAATCCAGTGCCCTCCTCTGACCTTCTCGGGTATCTGGCACGCACATTGCGCACAGACATACATACCAGCAAAATGTTCACACACATAAAATACGTAAATATTTAAAAGAGCTTTTAAACTTATTTTGAAAATGTATTTTGTTTTTAATTATACATTTGTGTGGCTAGATGTGCGTGGGAGTACAGGTATTCACTGAGGCCAGAAGAAGGTGTTGGAGTTATAGTTATGGCCCCTCACGTGAGTGCTGGGAACCACTCCTCCAGAGTAGTGTGTGCTCTTAAAGGCTGGGCCGCTTCTCTAGGGCCAACCCACTCCCTTTCTTACATATTATTTTTGATTTCCTCTAATCTTCAAAAAGATGATGATGATGATGATGATGATGATGATGATGGTGTGTGTGTGTGTGTGTGTGTGTGTGTGTGTGTGTGTGTGTGTGTGTGTGTGCACTTGCAGGCGCCTATAGAAACCAAAAGAGGCCATCAGGTACCCTGGATGTGGAATTACAGGTGGTTGTGAACGGCCTCATGTGAATGCAAAGTAACTGAACCTGGGTCCCTGTCAAGACTGAGCCATCTCCCCAGCCCCCATCAGGAGGTTTCGATCTTCACATCTGAAACTCACAGCGCCCTCCACCCTGTAGCCCTGGCAATGACTGCTTTACCTTCTGTAAATTTGAGAACGTTTAGTACGTTGAATAAATGTAGTCCTGTGGCTTTAGTTCTCCTTTCCCCTTCCACCACAGACGGATACAGTGGTGAGGCCCTTCGCAGACAGACTTCCCAGAATCCAAAGCAATAAGCCACGAACCTCTCTGTTCATCATAAAATCTTAAAAACTGAATCACCCATGACTTACCTTTTTGCTTCTGGCTTATTTCAATTAACGTATGCAGTGCCCTTCAGGTCTACCCTGCTGCATTGTGTATCATAGCGCCCTCAAATTTAAAGGCAGAACAGCAGTCTAGAATTTAACACCATTTATGCATTCATCCTCTAGTCAATAGGCATCTGTCTGGGTTGCTTCCCTGCCTGCTGTGACTAGCGCTGCTGTGAACATGCTCGCTTGTGGATTTTGAGACCCTGGTTTCAATAGATGCCCAGAGAGTAGGGTTGCAGAGCATGCAGTAGCTGTACCTTGGACTTGCTGGGGGATACCCCTTGTTTTCCATAACCGGTGACTGCTCATTGTCCCTTGTTTTCCAGAGTTTTCTAGCAACCAAGTCCTGGGAGCTTCATCCCTTTCAATCTGTGCCTCTGTGGCAGGGCGACCCCCATGACTTTCCAACCCAGCTTTCCCAGTGCAAAGGTAGACTGCTTGTTATAGTTGTGGGTTTCATCCGGGGCCCTTCATCTTTCTCACCTAGCCTCGGATGTGTGCAAGCCCATCATTGCCTGCATGCTTTTTCTCGACCCAGCCTAGCCAGGATGCCTCTGAGAGCCTGCTCCCACACCCCCAGCTAGAACTCAGCTGCCACCCCCTGCCTCTGTACAGTCATTTCTATGCTGGAGCAACCAGCACAGCCCGTTCTAGCAGCTGCTTAATGGTGTATTGAAAACGGACGAAATGGTCACCTTAGATTGGGTCCGGACTCCATTAGGGAGAATTCCATTAAGTCCTTTTTTTATGAGCCTTTTTTCATACTCTAAAGGTAGGTTGAGAACAGAACATTGGAGGCAATGGGGGTGTATATATACGTGTAACTTTGTCCCGCCAGATTGGGTCCCAGTCCCCGAAGAGGCTTTCTACCTGGGGCCAAAATGGGGTCCAAGCAAGATTCTATTGTCAAGGTCTCTTTTTATGAACGTTACAGCTTTTTTTTCAGGTAGGGGAGTGTCCTTTGTGAAACACAGAGGAGGGGAGGTATATAGGTAGTGATAGCAGGAGGCAAAGAGGTCACACATGAGGTCAGGCAGTTGGAGACACGGGTGTTGATTCAGGAGGTAACAGGTATCTGCTAAGGGAGCTGAGGCATCCCTTGAATGTTGTCTTCCTGTGTTAAATTCATGGGAGAGGCTTTCATTCAACAATCTTAAGACTTAAGGCAGTCATCAAAAAGTGGCTAGGCCCAAATCCAATACGGCTCCGTGCATCACTTTCCAGTGGACTGTGTGTTCTCTGACTTCAGGGACTATGTCTTTTCACCCTTGGTACCCAGGGGGTATATGGTAGGATTTCAGTGCCATTGGGAGAGAACTTACCCTCAGTGAACTAACACAGCTCTGACATTCTGGCCTGATATAATGGTGGATGTCAGTCAGTGACATCAAAGAGAAATGTCGTTGTCGTCATCACCATCATCATTGCAGCAGCAGCAGCAAACCTTAAAGAAACCTCTAAGAACTATCTGGAAACTAACTCCATGTTATCTTAGCGATGGAACCTTACTTGATAGGGAAATCTATCAGCCCTGCTGTGGAAACACGGCAGGTCTGAGGCAGTGAGTGGTAGAAGGGAGCAGCCCGTGGTTTTTGCAGTGTCCTCTGCGCCGGTGCAGGGCTGACTGGGGTGGAAGGCTTCCAAGGCTTTGTGAACCAGCTACTGGTAGCGTTTGCAGATTGGAAAAGTATTACTTAGAGGAAGAAAAGATTAGAAGTTGACTGTTTTCTTTCTTTCCTGTATCAGTCCGTTATCTGTCCTATCTATCTATCTATCTATCTATCTATCTATCTATCTATCTATCTATCTTCTACTTATCAGTCTATTACTCATCTGTCTAATCCACTTACCGTTTATCTAAACTTAGCTGGATGTGCCTGGTCAGTCTAAGGAGGTGATTAGTGAATTAGATGTGTCTGGGGCACATACAGAAAATGTCACATAAGTTGTATAACTATGTGCCTACAAAGTTGACAAGCTTTGAGATCCAAGTTGGCTGTTTGACCTTATACATCATCCTGTCACCGGAACACAACCTAATACATCAGGAAAGGCCCCAGGAGGCATGTGTGAGGTTCCACCATTCCCAGTGCCTCATAGTATCCTTACGAGTATTTATCATTGCATGCTATGGCTTGAACACAACCCCCTTCCCTGGGCACATTTGGAATGTAATCAGTGGTGCCAGAGTGCAATGGAGCTAATGAGAGTGGGGAGGTCAGGCCTGAGAGCTTGGCTTTCATGAGTGAATTACTTTAGCGGTTACAGCAGTGACCTAGTCATCTTGAGTAGATTTATTATGGGAGAGAGTTTGAGACCCTCTTGCTTTTATGCCCTTCTTCTGCCCTGCCCTTCCAACCATGGCTAGAAGGCCCTCAGTAGACACTAGACCCTCAGACCCAGACTTCCCAGCTTCTAGAACTACAAGACAACACATTCCCATTCATTATAGACTGTCCATCTCTGCCATTGTTTCAAGAAAAGCAGCATCCAACCCCGTGAGTCTGATCTGTCGATGAGCCTTATTTCACTTTAGCATCAAAAGCTTGGAGGAAATCTGCATTTTAATTTCCCATAGGCCTGAGAATGCAGTGTTGAGAGAGTATCTGTGAGCTTCCCTTGTGCTTGATGCATAACAAAAAAGCATGTGGTTGTGGCTAGTTAGCATATCCATCTCACCCCTAGAACCCTGAGCTGGCCTCTGCCACAGAACAGAGTGTAAAAAGGAAAAAAATGGTAGCCGCCATGTGGCAGTGGCATTAAGTGGAGCAGAATTAAGATTCTCAAGAATGTCAAAGTTCAAGGTGAAGGGGCCGTAGAACACTTACCTTCCTGCCCCCATGGGGACATTCCCAGCAGGAAACCATTCTCTGCTTTTTCCAGAACTAACCACAAAGCTCCAGAGGACAATGCTAACATGTCCCATAGGCCATTGGTTTACTCATCCTAATTGCCATCCCTCGAAGGTTGCCCTGGATAAGGCCATTATCCTGTTAGGGAGCCAAGAAAGGACTTAAGTTTTAGAGACAGACCCACACTAGCAAAACTCACTGTGGTGATTTGAATATGCTCTGCCCAGAGAGTGGCACTATTTGGAAGTGTAGCCTTGTTGAAGTAAGTGTAGCCTTGTTGGAGGAAGTGTGTCACTGTGGGGGTTGACTTGGAAACTCTCCTCCTAGCTACCTGAGAGAGATTCAGTCTTCTGTTTGTCTTTGGAACAAGAGGTAGAACGCTCAGCTCCTCCAACACCGTGTCTGCCTACAAGCTGCCATGTTTCCACCTTGATGATAATGGACTGAACCTCTGAACCTGTAAGCCAGCCCCAGTGACATGTGTTCTATAAGAGCTGCCTTGGCTGTGGTGTCTCTCTTCACAGCAAGGTAAACCCTAACTAAGATACCCACAGACAATGACATAAGCAAACTCAAGCATCTGTGTGTTTATCCACGAGGCACTGAGCTGTCAGGAGTCAGGGCAGCGCTCTGCATCACTGGGCGATTCTCTATATAAATGTATACATTTATATATTTATACATTTATACATGTAGATTAGGTTGTTTGAACTAAAAGACTTTATAATGATTATATATGTGCTGCACACACACACATACACACACACACACACACACACACACACACACACACACACAAAAGAGGGTATTACCGTAGCCCAGATGGAAGCTGGCTTAGAGTAAGAGAAGCAGAGAGGACAGATCACTACGATTCACAGAAGCACTTAGAGTACTGTTGATATGGTATCCCGATCAGACATAGAAGAAAAAAAGGCACAGTTTGCTTCCTGGTTTTGGTCATCAGTTAAGAGATACCAGTGCTCCATGGTGTGAGGGCCCTAGACATGCGGTTTTGGGGTTGTTTCTTTATTCCTTCAGATTTGTAAACCATCCTGATGCCCACAGCCGTCAGCCTCCAGAGATGCCCACAGCCGTCAGCCTCCAGAGATGCCCACATCCATCAGCCTCCAGAGATGCCCACATCCGTCAGCCTCCAGAGATGCTTATATAAAAGCTCTGGAGAAACCAGAACTCTCCTAAGTTGCTGAGGCAATGTCAAAGCAGGGCTGCTTTGAAAATCTCATCAGCAGTTTCTTGTAAAAGTGAACACAAATCTATTGTACCCAAGAGAAATGAAATATAACTACATGAAGAAACCCACATTAAAATGGTCCTACTAGCCCTATTCTTAAAAACTAAATTGGAAATGATCCAAATGTCTGTCAACGGGTAAACTTTCCATGATTTATCCAGTGGAATTCCACTCAGCAATAAAAACAAATGAGTTCTGAAAAGAGATGAATGGCTGAGAGATACAAGCCAGTGAGCCTCCAAGACAAGAAAGAAGATGGATCAGGAGACCTCTGGGCCTCAGAGAAATGGGTGGGCACATTGCTGCTGCCTTGTGAGCCTCTCTCTGTGCACCCACTGGGTTCTTCCATCCACATTTTTAAAGTGCATGCACATGTCTATTGAAGTTTTAGGTCCTGGCAATAGAGCTGTGGGGAAACAGCACGGTGGCCTTTGCCGTCTTCTGGGATCCGTTTTCCCAGACACTCTGTGGTACCTACTCCATCTGCACCAGGCTTGGGTGATTGCTTCCAATCTAGCCTGGTAAACCAAAGGTCAGTCACCTTGCACACAGGATATTAGCCAAGAGACCACAGGGAACCACTGAATTCAGTGTTGCCTCCGTTTTGCCAAAGACACAGGCCTCCACTTATCTCCTGCACTCTAACCACCATGGCCACTTGTTTTCTGCTCAATGATTAGTACTGGCTTTTCCTTGTCTGTAAACTCATCCTCTCCCAGACAACTGCTCTTCTGCTCTCCCAAACCTTAGTAAGAACAACTCACTTTATATATGCACCGCTGTTTATAAGATACACACTCTTTATGCGTGAGTGCATGTGTGTGTGTGTGTGTGTGTGTGTGTGTGTGTATCCAGATCTCACTTCATCTCTAAACACCCCTTGGAAAAGCAGACAGTACAGAATGTGGTGTTTGTCCCATTGTGTGAATGGCTTGTCTAGGATCACAGGCAGCATCCCCCCCCATACTGAGGCCTCATGAATATGCAAGTGTCTTCAATACATGCAACTGGCACTAGTGTCCCTCTAAGCTGTGTTCCTAAAAACAGTCAGATAAAGAACCAAGCTTCCCATAAGAAAATGTATCCTTTGAGAATTCTGTTACCCCCTGGGGACCAGGGTAGATTGAATTAGATAGGAATCGATGAGTGTTGGAAAAGCAATGCTGTATCAACTAGAAGCTTCTGGAGTTATTTGATTCACCGCTTCAGATGGCAGCTAATGGAATTTTACAGTAAGAAGGGATCTCTGAGGTCATCTAATTCCCGTTCATTGGTTTTGCCCAGGGAGGTGAAGTGATGTTGTTATGTCCGCCGGGTAGGGAAGGAGGGCAGAGGGAAGACCCTGGTGTCCTGTCTGCCTCTCTCTCCCACTCCACTCATTGTGTGAAGGCCCTAATTTGGTACACACAGTTCAAAGAACCCCAGTGGGGCTTTTCTTCCTCTGATTTCAACTCCTTCTCTTTTCAAAGCTGGGGAAATAAATTACACAAAGGGATTCAAGCAAAAGTATTTGATGCGCTTCCATAAGTGTATCTACCTATGGACTGATCACTTGAATCAAGGAAAAGAGCGTCTCTAGAAAGTTCTCTGTGACTCCCGTCCAGTCACTGCCCCTCCCTCAGTCTGCTCCTCTGTCCCAGGAGTTCTGTCTTCTGTGGGAATTCACAGAAACTGAACCATGCAGTATGCAGGCTGTTTGAGCTCTTCTTTCCTGAGATACAATGATTTCAAGAACAACCGATCATGTCGTGTCTCTTAGCTGTTCATCCATCTCAGAAATTTGTTGGATTTTATTGTTAAGAGGTGTTCTGTTGCATGAAGAAATTTACCCATCGACAGACATTTGGACCATTTTAAATTTAGTTTTTAAGAATAAAGCTGGTAGCTAATGGCCAACCAAGACCTCCTTTTCTCTTATCAACTCACCAGTCCAAGCAGAGGTGATCTGAAGTATGCCATTAGGAATTTTTCTAAAGTCGTTGTGGCAGTTAAGCATTTGATGATTTGAGGAAGGATATTAGTTTAAACATTTTAAAGATATTTACATAAATATCTATATATTTGTGTGACTATTCACATGAATAGTTTAAAGTGGGAGAAATATGGGTTTTTGAGTCATGGAGTTAGGTTTAAATTCTGGCTTACAAGTAGCTTACAGAGTTTTAGTTTCTTGTTGATAAAAAGGAAGACAGTGATAATTGTATTCATCCCTTGTTGATATTCCAACAAATTACCACATATGGTGACTTAGAATGAATAAGCATTGTTTTAGAGTTCTGGAAGCCAGTGGGCTAAACTAAATATGTTCCATTTCTTTGCATTTCCTTGTGTTCTCCAACTTGGAGAGGCTATGAACATCCCTTGGCTAGAGCCCTCCTTTTACCACCAGAGGCTTCTTTCTCACATCTTGTCTTGCTAACTGCTCTCTTCTGCATGCCCTTCTCTGACCGTGACTACTCTGTCTCCTGCTTTTACTTCCAAGATCCTGTAATGGCATTGGGCCCAGCTGTGAAATCCAGAAAATTCTCCCACGGTCCTTAACTTAGTCATTCCCCACAGACTGAGTTTTCCCATTTAAGGTCATACATTCATGGATCCTGTAGACTGGGATGCAGATACCTTTGGAGGACCGTGCCTATTATTCTGTGAAGCGCTGCTGGTTCATAAGGCTGTTGCAAGGACAGACAGAACAGATACATACACTGTGTTCCTTGTGGAGAATGTGCCAGTGTTACGGGTGGGTGCTATCAAGTAAACAAGGCCCAGGGCTCAAAGCACTTCAAGCCCAGCAATGGCTGCCCCTTCCTTTCTTCCCTTAGGAGAGCTGGGGACAGTAGTGTCTTGGATTTATTGTTAGTTACTTTGTGCAGTTTAACGTATCGATTGCTGGTGATTAGTGAATCTATGCACCAGGATAAATTGCTGCACTTTGCTTTTTACATCACTAAAGATGTTTGCCCAGAGGAAAGAGGACCAGATGGATAGCTCAGAAGTGTTCTGGAGGGCATGGGGAGAAGAAGTCGTGCTGCTTCCCTTGGCATTGGTAAGGGGCATTAAGTGTACTTGTGACTTAACAAGTCCAGCTCTTGGGTATACAATTGGCCACAGTGACAGCAACCAAACACATTCTTCTGGCAGAAGCTCCAGCCTACAGAAGTATAAAACCCCTTACTCTGTCCTTAATCCTACAAGAGCCTCCAGGTTCCAACAGTAAACTGGGGTGACTATAGTCCTGCCTATAGTCTCCACATTTCTAACTGCTTCCAAGAAGGGGAACCCCATATGATTGGTTCATCCAAAGGACCTTCCCTCCTCTTTCATTACTGTGAGGTCAGTAGGCACGCGCACAGCCATCAGCCTCAAAGAAACCTGTGTCACCTATGCCTAGTCCTCTGCTGTCACACAGGACAAGGCTTAACTTATTCCAGGTCACCATTTCTATTTCCCACCCCGGATCCCAGAAGATACTTTTATTGCCACTGTCCACATGCCAGATTGCTAGACTGCATATAGCTCTACGTCTGTCATAATGTCCCCTCCTTCACCTCTCCCAGCCACACTACACAGCTCTTAAGGGTACCATTCATATTGCAGTTCCTGTAACCCAGCAAGTTTACTGTAACATTCCAACCAGAGGAGTCAAGACCCTTGAGGATGGACAAAAAGATACCAAACTGTCCTACAGTGGCACCACAATGCAGACCAACTCCATTGCTACACATGGGCTCTCCATTCCAGGCCCCATGTAGAAACAGAGAGTTCTCAAATAAGACCCTCACAGCTGAGCTCCCAGGGACCTGGGATAAAAGAGGGAAGCACCCTGCTGTATGGCCAGGTTCCATATCACTGTCCCCTCATTTTTATCCTTTGAACCATCCTTATAGAGGAAAGTTTCTATCAGGAAGACCATGTAAAGTCCCCGAGTCACTCTGCAGTGACCAGTCCTTGGAGGAACTATCACACAGATGCATCCAGACACAAGGGTGGATTTTCACTCTGAGAACCAGCTCTCCCTCCCCTGCTCTCTGATATGCTCTCCAGGCACAGCGGCTTGCAAAGGTCCTCAGGTGATCTTGAAGAAGTGCAGAGAGAAACGAAGAGGTCTGAGGAGGCTCGGCCTGTCTGCTTTTACAGGATGAGTCAGCAGTGTCCGCAGACTATCAACGGGTACAGTCAGAGCATTGAGGGTGACAGCTTAGGTTTAAGTGCCTGGGGAAGCAGGGGCTGTTGTACCAGTGTAGCAATAGGCCACAGAGCACAACACTTCAGGTGTATAGCTAGAGCGTCCCCATGGACAGATCAAGGTGGCAACTAACGATTATATCCATGAGGGGAGCTGTGACAACACTAGAGAGAAGGTTCTGGGAAGAGCCACGTCTATGGGGAATGTGTTGGTTAATGATTGTCAAGGAAATAAATGACGAAAGTGCCAACAAGCCAGGTGTTAGCAGCTAAGCAAACTCGGCAGAGATTCCTCCAGTGGTGAGGTCTGCCCGACCTGTTTCCTCTTCTGTCAAAGACTATGTTGAAGGCAGTGGGAGCACACACAGCTCAGTGTGAGTGAGGGCAGTGGGTGCACACACAGTGTAGCTGTTCTTTGGCTACTTTGTGGGTTCTTCTTTCTCCCACCCTTCTCTACCCCCTTTTCATTCATTCAACCCCCTAATACTAGATAAGAGAGAGAGAGAAAGAGAGAGAGAGAGAGAGAGAGAGAGAGAGAGAGAGAGAGAGAGAGAGAGAGAGAGAACAGAGAGGAAAGGAAAGGAAAGGGATCCCTGAATAAAGTCAGAGATTGGAAAGGGGGTAATGCTATTGTTAGACAACTTCATGTTGATTGGGGGTATCGAGTTCCTTGGGGCAAGTTTGACCTTCACCATCAAGATATTTAATTTCTTCTTCTTGTTGTTTCTTCTTTGCACACAACTACTTAACAAACCATGACCAACGGCAACCAACAACCAATCGACCAACCAACCAGCCAACAACCCCCCAACCAACAGCAGGACTCTAACATTCTGAAAAGTCCCCAGAATCCCAAATGTCATAGAATTGCTGAAGCTATCTGCAACTGGTAAAATCACGATACTGCTAGAGCACGAGGCAAATCAGTCAACTGCTGTGGACACTCAGAAGTAACCCCATCCCCCATAACTGGGATTAAAATGAAAACATACTCTTACAACATTTCTGTGTTTTGTAAAGAATCCAAAACTCCAAAATTGTCACCACACAAGACTTCATGGCAATGTAGATTCCAGGAGCCTCTTTAATCTCCTTATACCCTAGACATCATAGTCAGAGGGTAGCTTTAGGAAAACGTTTTCCCCAGGTTTTCCTCTGAAAAGTCTTAGTTAAGGACTATCCTAGCTATTGTTCCCAGAAGACCAGCAGCTGTAAGCGTGTCCTTAAAAGGGAGATCGCAACATAATGCTGTCACGCGATGTCGCATACTTGAAAATCTTCCCCCCAAAGATTTTAAATCCATCCCACCTGAAGTTATAGTTGCAGAGCACTGGGAAGAAAGCAAGAAGTAATGGCAGAGTACCTCGTAACTAAGTACAAGTGGTTTAAGCTGGTAGTGTGCTGAAGGAAATGGCTGTTGGTGGTTTTAAGAGCTTGCATCATAAATAAGCCACCATCAAATCTGTTAACATCAGTCCCTCCACCCTTGAAAGTGTTATGTGGCACCTCACTGAGAAAGGTACAGGGAGGTGTCTTCACAACCCGGGGGCAGGAAGGGCTCCACGCAGGCTCTGAAGGCAGGGCAAACCTCAGCCTTCAACCTTTAATCGCCCCAACTCCTTCACAAGGTCATCTGCGGCTTTTTCTTGACCTCTCCACAGAGTCGTGTTCCTTCCGGGAAGAGCCTCACAAATCATCCGCCTCCTGGTATGTAACTGTCCTCATGAGAGTTTTAGCCTGCATTCATTTAACAAGTATGGATATCAGCGCATAATCCAAGAGGCCAAAGACCACTGTGAGTCACTCATTTTCCAAAGGAACAAGGAAGACCCAGTTGTTACTTTATGCAGTTTGTTGGCTAGGTGTGAATTAGTGTGCATTAGTGCACCTCACAGTGAATTAGTGTGCATCAGTGCACCTCACAGTGAATTAGTGTGCATTAGTGCACATCACAGTGCATTATTGAACATTAGTGCACTTCACGGTGCATTAGTATGCATTAATACACTTCACAGGGAATCAGTGTACATTAGTGTACCTCACAGTGAACTAGGGAATTAGTGCACCTCACAGTGAATTACTGAACATTAGTGCACTTCATAGTGCATTAGTGCACTTCACAGTGCATTCATATGCATTAATACACTTCACAGGGAATCACTGTACATTAATTAGTGTACCTCACAGTGAGCTAGTGTGCATTAGTGCATTTCCCAATGCATGTTTGTGGCTGATGGTCTCTTTAAGAGGCAAGTTTGTCCATTTGTCACCATGTTTTCACATACTTGATGTGACCTGAAAACCTGATGATCACATAAGAAAGCCCTTCTCGCCCAAAGACCATGACACAGTTTCATTGGAAATGGGGGTTGCTCTTGAGACTGAGAAGGACGTTAAGGATCTCCCCCTCTTTGGGCAGTTTATGTGGATTTATACCTAAACAGCTATGTCACAGAAAGGCAGAAACATCTATACCTAAGTAGAGGGACACACACCCCTTTCTCAAAGTGACCCAGTGATGGGCCTGGGATTGTGACCTGAGTAGTGGTCTGTGATCAACAAAGCCTTTTCTGTGGCAGGCAGAGATATTACCATCCAACGTCCTAAGTCACCACAGACTGTGTGACAAGGAAACACAGAGGCTACCAGGTGACTTATTTTCCAATGTGGCTGCATGAAGCCTTTGGTGGGTTGGATAGAATCTCTTATTGGGATCAATTTGCTCCCAGAAAACATCTTGGAAACTCATTGACATGGTAGTCACAGTTTCTCAGTAATTCTGGCAATACTAAGAATGCTGCTACAAAATCCTAAGAAAGTAAATTTTAAAAAACTGAAAATTGAGATGCAATAAATTTAAATGAATTTTTGGTCCCACCCTTGCTGTTGGATTGCTGTTGACACTGTCAGCCATGAGACGATTAGAAGTTCTGTTGCTGTGACAAAATGCCTGAGGGAATAAATTGAGAAGAAGAAGGAGGAGGAGGAAGAAGAGGAGGAGGAGGAGGAAGAGGAGGAGGAGGATGAGGAGGAGGAAGGCCCCACCTTCTAAGGGCTCCACCACCTCCCAGTAGTGTTACAGACTGAGGACCAAGTCATCAGCCTATGGGCAATCTAGGGAACATTTAAGAGCCAAGTCACACATGAAAATGTGTATCTTGGTGCTCAGGGAGTACGCAGAAAACACATGAAGATGACTGGCTGGGTAGCTATGAATATCAAAGAGGAGCATAAAATAACATAGGGCAATCTGTTCAACCTACGTGGGCAGCTTGTGTCAATATCAATTGAGTGTTGAGTTCTTCATGTGGGCATTCTGTGTGAGAATTTACTGTTATAAATCTGACTGATAAATTAAAAAAAAAGAAAGAAAATGACTGGCTGTAGAGACCCAAGAACGATGTTGGTCAAGACCAGATGATACTGTTTAACGCTCTGAAATACCAACACAGATCAAAATCTCTGACAAAGTTTTGGATTCAGTTCCAGTGATCTGTCTCCTGTCTTCAAAAAAGACACAGTCCCCCTTTCTTTCCCTACTTCACACCTTTCTCTCCCTCATTCACTAAACACATGGTGCCCATCCACTATGTCCCAGCTGTTGTCTGAGTGCGGGGGCACTGTTCTCATTGAAGTCCTGTCCTCTCGGAACCAAATTACAAATATGCTGATAACCTGGTGTCAGGAGGTGGTGGGTCCCAAACCAAAAGAGAGCAAAACCATCTGTGTGCCATCCCAGGACTGGGAAGGATTCCAGACCAAGGGAGTGGACACTGAAAGAAGCGGTGGAGTGAGAGGGTTACAGTGCTGAAGAGGTTACAGTAGAAGAGGTCTCAGAGAACTAGGTCCCTGAGGCTGGGCAGGCCTTAGAGAGCCATTTGAAGATCGCCTTCAGGATGCAGAAGTCAGCAGAGTGTTTTGAGCAGGGGGAGTGACTTGATTTGACTTATTTTGGTACTTTGGTAAACAACTTTGTCTAGCATGTGAAGAATGGATTGCAAAGGGTGGTCCAGGGTCAAAGCAGCAAGCCCACCTCAGTAGTTAAGATCTTGCCAACCTGCGCTGTGGAGGCAGGCTGTGGTTTGGATGTGACTTGATTCCCCACAGTTCTTGTGTCAGGACTGGGTCCCTGAGATGGAGATTTGGGGAGGTAGGGTATAGTGGGAGGTGCC
Organism: Rattus rattus; assembly: GCF_011064425.1. NCBI lineage: Eukaryota > Metazoa > Chordata > Mammalia > Rodentia > Muridae > Rattus > Rattus rattus. The sequence goes on along the minus strand of NC_046159.1, from coordinate 90,565,352 downwards.
TAGGTCAGCTAAGGCAGGAACTTAGAAGGGATTAGATGTCTCTTCTTCTCAGTTCTAGGCTCTGTCTGATTTCTCTACTTCCTGCAAACACTGATCTGATAGACTCTCCACTTGCTGGCCTCCATTTTCTTCCCAGTCTTGTTGCCCTTCTGCTCTCTGCAAACACTGATCGCCAGGCCCAGTGCTCTGAGTAGTGCCTGGAAGAGGCTTGTTCAATGGCCTGCTGGACCCTCCCAGTCTCTCTGGCTTCTTGTTCCAAAGCTGAGCTCTTCTTCCCTCTGGCAATCCTGCAGCTGCTGTAGACCACGCAGGATGCTGCCTGGGAACCGAGTCCAGGGAGCGCAGCACTGCGCTGAGCTGTTTGGATTTTAGCTAAATAAATCTCTTTTTCTTCATAAGTAGCCTGCTTTTGATGTTTCATTACAGCAATGAAACCCATATTATTGCAAGGTGTGATCACGGTGATAGAGAGACATGTTCTGTTAATGATATACTTGGACGGGATCCCAGCACTCAGGAGGCTGAGCAGTCGACAATGAACTGGGTTCTCAGCTGGATTTTGAGAACAAAGAATCTGTGATGATCCATTAGGGTCTGGCCTGAGCAAATGAGTGAATTAAAAACACCAGTCTGAGATGGGTAAGGGTGGAGCAGAGTGTGAAAAGAAAATGAAGAAGCGGGGTTCTGATTTGTGAAGGTTGAGACATTTTTGGCGAGCAAGTGGACGTGTCAAAGGTGCGCTGGATACGGTTCCTGGACTGGAGGAAAGAGGCCAGTGGTAAAACTCTGAATCTGGGAGTCGGTGTGTGCAGATAGTGCAGGAAGTCGTAGGGCCCACGTGAAGTTACCTCAAGGGTCATTCTAGTTTAATTTCTGTTGCTGCTGACAAAAAGCAACTTAGAGGAGGAAGGAATTTATTTCAGCTCATGATTCCAGGTTACAATGCATCACTGCACTGACGTCTCAGTGACATGAGCTTGAGACAGTGGGTCACATCGTACCCACATCAAAAGCAGAGGGAGGGGCTGGAGAGATGGCTCAGAGGTTAAGAGCACTGTCTGATCTTCCAGAGGTCCTGAGTTCAATTCCCAGCAACCACATGGTGGCTCACAACCATCTGTAATCAGGTCTGGTGCCCTCTTCTGGCCTGCAGGTGTACATGCAGGCAGAAAGCTGTATGATGTATACATAATAAATAAATAAATGTTTTTTTTAAAAAAAAGCAGAGGGAGATGAATGCATACCCGCTAATTTGCTTGCCTGCTTGTGCTCAGCTTCTTTCCTCATAATACGGTTCAGGACCCGCTCCATAGGGAATGCTGACACTCTCAGTGGGCATTCCAATAACCTAATTTCAAATCCCCACAGACACGCCTATGGGCCAAGCCAGTGTGGACGATCCCTCATTGAGACTCTCTTCTCAAGTGATTACTAGATGATACAATTGTCAAATTGTATTGATTTGACAGTTAAAGTTAACCACAACAGGAGCGGGACATGCCTAGAGAGGGTGCTACCTCTCTGGAAGGCCAGAGGTTAAAATCAGAAGAGTGCAACTGGAAGATGAGTGTGCACCCTGTGGGAAGATGTTACAAACCAGGTGGGCAACAGGACTGTGAAGAAATGGGAGGCAAGCAAGTGGAGACTGCGAATCTATGGAATCGGTGTTTGCAGGAGGTAGAGAAATCAGACAGCATCTAGACATGAGACCGGGTGAGGGGGCTTCTCTGCAACGGGGCGACAGAACAGCGTGGCTGCTGCTGTGAATGATTCTCTAAAACTGAAAGAAGCAGTTGTGTAAGAGAATGCACATCTCAAAACAAACATCCCAGTGTGTCAAAGCTCTTGGGGTTTAGGACACGCGTCCGGGCCCATGTGCTTGCTCCAGAGCACCTGGAGTGTGGTCCCTGCTGGTACAGTCCACATGGAGCACAACCAGATGGCAGCAACTCGACGCTTAAGCTTCTACGTGAACTATGACCTATTATATCGTGACATTTGGCAACAGAATTTTAGATTTATTTTTTGTTCTTCAATCCATCCTTTAAAAAATAAAATCTAAAACAGGTGCTAAGGAGAATGGATTCAACAGCGACACCTTGTGGTAGTGATGAGAATAGCACTAGCTAATAAGTTACTTCTGACTGCACATTCTCCCAGCTTCTACACCACAGAACCCTGGGGCTGACCTCCTTCGAATAAATACTCACCCTTAAACGTTCTCCAAGCCCCAGTGTGTGTGTGTGTGTGTGTGTGTGTGTGTGTGTGTGTGTGTGTGTGTGTGTGTGTGTGTGTGTGTGTGTGTGTGTGTGTCTGTCTGTCTGTCTGTCTGTCTGTCTGTCTGTCTGTCTGTCTGGTCTATCTGTCTTCGTATCTCATATCGTCAAAGATGACATTTTCCAATGGGGAAAAGTGGGCCCTCATAGTCACATTTCAATATGAGTTTAAACAACAACTGCCTTATTCACCTGTGGAGTTTAATTGCTCTTCTGTGTATTCGGAAGCCTGAGTTCACTCCTGAATTTCTGAACTTGGGCTGTCACAATTCCTTTGCTATGTAGTCAGACAAGCTTCGGAAGGGACTGTGGCCAAAGTTTTGCCTGGATTCAAAGACTAGGAAAAGACACTTGGTCCCAGGAATTCGTGTTGTCTTGTAGTTTACAACCTCAAGATCCATAAAGAGAGCTGTGGTTAAATTTCATTTTTTTCTTTTCTCCCTATGGCTTAATGCTACAGAGGGTCTCAAAGTCCTGGAGAGATTCCAGGATGCAGTAACTCACACAGTTTAATCGATCAGGGACACAAGTTCTCAATATTTAAAAAAAAAGAAAACAAAAAGTCCTGAAAAGAATTAATTGTGTAACCAGATGAAAATATTAAAAAATAATAAAAGGGGAAATCTGTGTCGCTGAAAAAAAAATGTTTCTGCCCTGAAGTTATAATCAGAATATCAGAAAAGGTCATCGCTCCTATGAGACTATTATGGGACTGGGAGATCCGTGGGTTGGACTTACAAATCAGCCTCCCAGTTGGATTCTGAGACAAATTAAACCTGAGTCAGAGTCAGGGCGTGATTCTTGTGGAAGGAGAATGCTTCTCATCCTGTTCCAAGCCAGTATGGGTTTTTATGTTTGTTTCCTCTGGGCCAGCTTCAGATACAGAGAAAAAACATTTTGTTGGAAACTGTATTATCTAGACCCCCAAGACAGCCCCTCTAGGAGCTTCCCCTTCAGGGTCTGTGGAGACCATTTTCTGACTGAAAGAAATTAATTACTGATAGAAAACCAGTTTCCCCCAGGTTGTTCAAGGTCCGCCACCTCCAGAGTCCCTCCATCTTCAGGGTCCCACCACCTCCAGGGTCCCACCACCTCCAGGGTCCCACCACCTCTAGGGTCCCTCCATCTTCAGGGTCCCACCACTTCTAGGGTCCCTCCATCTTCAGGGTCCCGCCACCTCCAGGGTCCCGCCACCTCCAGGGTCCCACCACCTCCAGGGTCCCTCCATCTTCAGGGTCCCGCCACCTCCAGGGTTCCGCCACCTCCAGGGTCCCACCACCTCCAGGGTCCCGCCACCTCCAGGGTTCCACCGTCTTCAGGTTCCCCCCCCCACTCTACCCTTTCCCTTTCGCAGAGGCTGCTATGCTTCTAGCCCAGTACTCGCTTTAGTATTCCTCAGCTATCACTATGCGTTTGAGTCTCTTCACTGTGCTGATTGAAGGACCCTTACTAGTTTCCTTATTAATAACACACTGAATATATTTTCATTTTTATATCTGCTTTTATCTCATGATTAAACCCTATTTTGAAAATTAGCTTTAAAAATAATTTTTGAAGTTTAAAAATCATTGCTTTAAAAATTCTCCTTTTGAAAATTATTATTGCTTTGAACTTAAAAAAAAAATCTGAGAGAAAAAAAAGAGACGGGGGTGGTGGGGAGCAGGGTAAGCACGTTCCACCATCAGAGGACAACCTTCAGGAGTTGCTCCTTTTCTTGCTCCTCGTTTTGAGGTGAGGCCTTGCCTGCCTGCAAGATGAGCTTGCATTTCCGAGCCACTTCCTTGTCTCCATCTCCCACCTCAAGTTGAAGTTCTGGGAATCCATGTGCTCCTTATGCCACTTGGCTTTTTCTTGGGTTCCGGGGTCTCCTAACTCTCGTCCTTGGCTTGGAAGACAAGTTCTTTACCCACCAGCCATTTCCCTGGCTCCGCTCCGTCGTTTTAAAGGCTCTTCTTACCGACCATTCTTGTTTTACATTGTCTCTGTTTTTCTATAGCTTGTATGTCGTCTTAAATCTAAAGTATGACTGAGAAATGGGAGGTGAGCGCTTGATAACCAGTACACTAGGTGGCCTCAAGGCTCCTTCTGACACCCGATATGCTGGAATATTTTATGCAAAACAGTTTTAAAACAAGGGCTCCAGAAGAGAATCTGATTGGCCCAGGAAAGGGCAGTGCTTTAGCCATATCCCAGCCAGAACCAACCGACCTGAGTCTGCCTTTGGGGTATCCATCAGTCTGTTTTTTCACAATTTAGAACAAAGCAGATTTGGAGACTGCTCTATTTGGTTACAGAGCATAGGCTGCCGCCTGCCGTGCCCGCCGCCCTCCCCGCCCCTCCACCTCCGTTCCTACTGTCAAGGTTGGAAACTAAAAATCCTTCATTTACATAAAAACTTTAAAAAAAGAAAGCCAGTAATGCAATTTCTTGTAATTTTCATGCTGCCTGTTACTAAAAATAGACAAGGAGAAAAGCAGAGACTACAACATTTAACTCTGCTCCTCAGCTTGGCTGGATTTAGAGTCCATCAGGAGCACGAGGCTCTCCTCTCCACCTCTCGCCATTATAGGAGTCTCCTGGAGTGGATGGACTCAGGGAGAGAGTGACCCTGAGGTGAGTGGACCTGGCTGTGGCTGCAGCTGCACCCTGCCCCGGAAGAGAAGAATGTCAGCTCAGTACAGTATCATCATCTCCCTTCCCTGGTCTGTCCAGATGTGAATTCACCATCATAGACTAAATCCCCTGCAACTATGAACTGAATTAATGTCCCCATTCATGCTCTGAAACAGCATCTCCTTCTCCTCCAGCATGTTGAACACTTCATGCCAACGGGGAGTTCACCCCTCCCAGGCAGCCTTCCTGGATTGCTCTTCTCTCACTACTTTCCCTGTCTACTAGTTTGGAAGTGAAAATCTGGCCCTGACATTTTCTACTGAAGGACCCTAGGGCCTTTCACCAGCCTTACACACCCACCGCCTCAGGTCAAGATTAGGCTAAGTACCAGCACCCTGCCTTGGGACAAGGCTAGGCCAAGTTCCATTCTCCACCCACAGTTCTCGAGAGGAGCAGGGACATTCTTGAAAAACCAAAGAATATACTGACTGACAGTCACCTGCCCTCTGGTCCCAGATAGAGTTCGAATGCATGTCATATGCTTGCTAGCCAATAGATTCAAAGGTCAGTATGATTAGCTAATAATTTTAAACTGTAATCTTGCTGATGTAACCTCTATCCCTAAAAAGTATAAAAACTGCTTGTTATAGCCATTTGGGGTCGCCTTCTAGTCACTCACTTTGAGGGGCTGATTGAGGGTCGATCCTAATGTGCTGGAAAATAAACCTCTTGCGTTTGCATCGAACTCATGTCTCACTTGGCAGTTCTTCCGGTAGTTAAGACTCACTTTGAGCTTTAATACCAAGAAAAGAGTCCATGACTAGAAGTGAGGTGGGCGGTTTCTTTGATTTCTGTTTGCTTGTGAACCTCAGGCAAGCAAATGGCCCCTGGAGAATAATTGAAGAGGTAAGGGTGGAATTGCTCTGATGTGGAATTGAACGTCTATGAACCAGATCTTGGAGTGCTTTTGAGGCTTCTTGCTCTTACACTGGGAAGGAATGGTTGATGAACCGGGTGAACCTAAGCCTTCATTTCCTAATTTCTGGGTTCCTAAGACACCATTTGCTGATTCAAAGGAAGAAATAGTTAAGGAAGGGTAGCAGTATGAGGTGAGTTAAACATCTATAGCCAAGAATTAGGACAAGAGACAAGGGAGAAATGGGAAACCAGGTTAAAGACCTGAACTGGGGGGAGCGGGGTGGTCAAGGAGATGGAGAAGAAAGAAAGGATATGTGGGCATTTCAAGAATACAATCAACACGAATGGAGATGTATTGCAAGGGCTTTTTAACGTCCTGAGTTAGGATGGGCAAGAGAAAGCAATCAGTTAATAGATTTAGATGCTGTTCATTGTCTAAGCCTGTTTCTTGTGGCTGATAACGTAATGCCACAGACTGGGTGTATTATAAAGGAAAGAGGGCTATTTGGGCCCAAAGTCAGGAGACTATATCTGGTGATTGTCTCCTTGCTGGCAGAGTTCCAAACCAGGACAGGACATTTCTTGGGAGAGACAGGATCCATGTGAATGTTCAGGGATCTTTTACTCTTACACAGTCATCAGTATTTAACCATGGATGCTCTTCCCTGGAGATTTTAGTCTTGTAAATACATCAAATTAAGGATCTATGTTGCTTTGACTTTTTAAATCTTACTTTTAATGAGGGTTCTTAAATGTTTTAACCTCCCTTCTAGCCTACCACCCACAAGAGGTAGTGGAAAAGAAAGGTTATTAGGACATGGGGAAAGTGGACTTGTTTGGAAATTGTTCTTTGGAGCAAATCCTATCTACGTTGTCAGGAAATCAGCAGTTCAGTTCACAGGAATCAGCAGCGGCAGCTTGATCCACTTGCAAACACTTCCTGAATATACCAGAAATCCAGTTCAGTAGTGTCAGAATAGCAAACATGAATTAGCAGCAGCGGCATGACCCAGCAGAAACAGCCAGGCCAAATTGACAGGAGTCAGCAGGAGTGAAGTCCAACAGGGATGCCAAGAGCAGCTCTTTCCCGTGCCTCTCTCAATGAAGTGAAGATCAGCGAAGATGAAGATGTGAGGCCATTGAAATGTTGCTATGTAAGCCTCCCATCACTGTTCATTGAGTTCTATTTATACTCTCTCCAAACATCACATGTCCTCCCATGGGTCTTGCCTCATGTAAGTCTGTCTTATCAAAATTCAACGTGAGTCTGTATTAGCTGACATCATTCTGCCCATCGGTCCAAGTCCTCGGAAGTTGCAAAAAGCCACAGGAACCCCATGAATTCTTTGGGGAGTTTCTCTCTGTGGTGTCACCAAAAGTGGAGCTCAGCAATTCGATTTAAGAGGAACCAATACATGCCATTAGCAAAGAATCCTTCACCATGAGTCCTTTCACGTGCTTGCTTTAACAAAACATCCTTTCACCTGTGTCTGCTCCAGAGAAACACTCCTACTTGTGTCTGCTCTAGCAAAACACCATTCCGACACAACTGACTTTCCAAAGAAATCATAAGTTTCCACATCCATTCGACCTCCTCAATGCTTCCCAGTGCAGACGACATTTCAGTATGAATTTCACCTGGTATTTAAATCCCATCACTCATCCATTCAACTCAAATTCATTCATGTGAAGCATTGGTATTTAACCATGGATGTTCTGCCCTGGAGATTTTAGTCCTATTCATCTTGTAAATACATCAAATTAAGGTCTGTGTTACTGTCCTGACACTACAGGCAGATGGAAATGTGTTTTACCACTGTGCACAGACACCATGACCAAGGCAACTCTTATGAGGACGACATTTAATTGGGGCCGGCTTACAGGTTCAGAGGTTCAGTCTATTAGCATCAAGGCAGGAACATGGTGCAGGAGACGCTGAGTTCTACATCTTCATCTGAAGGCTTCTAGGAGAAGACTGATCTGTCAGGCAGCTAGGAGGAGGGTCTCAAAGTCCATCCCCACAGTGACACACGCCCGCCACACCCACTCCAATAAGGCCACACCCACTCCAATAAGGTCACACCTCTTAATAAAGCCACTCCCTAGGTCAAACGTATTCAAACTACCACAAAAGGATTAGGGCAATGGAGAGAAGGCATCTTAAGGATTGGGATAAGAAAAAGGGCTCAGTTGCTGGGCAGTGGTGGTACACACCTTTAATCCTAGCCCTCTGAAGGCAGAGACCAGGCAGATCTCTGAGTTTGAGACCCGCATGGCCTACACAGTGAGTTTCAGGACAGTCAAGGCTACACAGAGAAACCCTGTGTCAAAAAACAAAGCTACAAAAGGAACACAAAAAGAAAGGTAAAAAGGGGTTGGGGTCAGTGAAGCCCCCTTGGGAGTGCTAATGAGCAGGGAACAGAGAGAAAGCTGAGGGAGGCTCATAGACAAGATGGCCACAAGCTAAACCATGGAGACTTCCAAAGTCAAGAGAAAGGTGATTTGAGGGGCTCATTCTAGAAGCTGCCGTTCTAAAGGAAGCCCTGCGCTCCCTCTGCTAAACCTTTCCTGGTATTTTCTGTGGAGTACAATGTTTCTAAACTCGGAACATTTCTCACAGGACTTTAAGGTGGTGTGGTTTATGTTCATTGCATTGTAGACGTTTAGATCAAGGAGCGCTGTAGGGAAACCTCCAGAGAAGACTGCTCTGACGCTCTGACGTGGGTTTAAACCAGGAGAAAGTCTCTGTTAGCTGGCCTGCAACTACACTGGATGTTCAGGATTCCAGCGTAGCCCACAGCCTTTATCACGGTGAACTTCTAAGCACAAAGCCCATGTTCTGGGTTTATATACTTCAGTTAAGAAGAACAGTTAGCCAGAGCAGAGCTACAAAAGCCAAAGAGCAAGGTCAGCGCACTTAGATGCTTTCCCAGTATCCAGAACTGTGGACTTGCGCACACTAGGTCTTTGTTTTCACTTTGACAAGTGGTGCTGTCTACGCACTGGGTTTTACAGCCTGAGTGGTACCTTCCATCATGGAGTCAGTTGTGCTAAGGTGAGGGGCCCTGCTAAATCTGGAGCCTGTTACAAGAGGAGAAACTCATGGCTCAAGAGCATGAATGACCTTCCGACAAAGCTTCCTTAAAAAGCTGGCACCAGAGGTTCATCTCAACTAAAAAAATTACTGCTGAAAGGAGATCTTACTTCCCGAGGGTCAGTTATACAAACATTCTGCCATTATTTTGAATCATCTTTTCTTAATTCATCGTTAGCTTTAGTCGTCTTAACTGAGTAGGAGACAGAAGCCTCCATGTGACCCTGGGCTCTACGCTGTGATCTATCAGAGCTGGAATGGCTGAGTCTCTCTAGGACAGAGCTTTGATTTCCCTCACTCACTCCCACTGATGCCCTCACTGTCACCATTATTTATGAAAGCAGACAAAAGGGATCAGAGCACCAAAAAGTCGAGCCTAAGGGCCAGCCGGCAAGGATGTGTATGCCTCCGACCCAGGCATGCAGCTTCTGCCGACGTGAGCAAGTAGCTGGGGTGAAGAGTGGGAAATACTTTGATCCTTTCTATTTGAGGCAGAAAATATAAACGTAAGCTGTAAACTAAAACAGCCCTTTGAGACAACGACAGTAAGATTTTCTTCTTCAGTAGAAATACTGAAAATTAGGCAGCGTTATATTTTCGCAGGGAACGTCTTACAGGAATGCCACAATATCATGGTGCTGTTCTATGCTTGGAAGAAACTCAGACGAAGACCTGCTGGAATGTTCCCGAGTGTGTCTGCGGAGGTGCGATTCTGGAAGAGATAAGCACTGGAGTTGGGAGGATGTGCAGACATCACTCCGGCCAATCAGATCCTATTCAATCCATCAAGACACTACCTAAAACAAAAATATAGAAGAGGGGTAAATTTTCTCTCTGTTTGATGGATGGGAAGTGCAATCAGGTGGCAGAGTGTTTGTTTATCATGTGTCAAGCCTTAGGCTTGATCCACAGCACTGTTAAAAAGTCCCCCAGGGGCTTCCTTTTGAGCTGGACATTCATATTTCCCTGGAGTAGTGGCTACTCACCACTGTCAGTGACTAGATGGATACTACCCAGGAAGTCAGGAAAGAACCCCTGTGGCTACATCTGTGAAGATTTTTCCAAAGCTCTCCCATGCCCCAATCTAATTAATGGTTCAATGGACTATTGGGAGGTAGTGGAGCGAGAAGGTGACGGGTGGTGAGTCTTCTAAGGCAGTCTCTCCCTCTGCCCCTTCCTGTAACGGCTCTCTGCTTCCTAGCTGCTCAGAGTTGAATAGCTGTGCTCCACCATGGCTTTCGGTATCATGCACTACTTCACCACAGGCTCAGAAGCAATGGAGCAAGCTACCAACACCTCCAAATTGTGAGCCAGATGGACCCTCCTCCCTTAAGTTGTTATATAGATAGATAGTTTAATTGATGTAGACAGAGAGGATAGATAGATCCTATTGTTCTGTCTCTCTGATAACTCTGACTGATAAGACTACCAAAATAGTCAAGGTCAAATATACATACCATTAGAATCCAAGACTAAGAGGTAAAAAAATAAGAAGAGGGCTGGAGGGATGGCTGAGAGGTTAAAAGCACTGACTGCTCTTCCAGAGGTCCCGAGTTCAAATCCCAGCAACCACATGGTGGCTCACAACCATCTATAATGAAATCTGATACCCTCTTCTGGTGTGACTGAAGACAGCTACAGTGTACTTAAAATAAATAAAAAAAAAACCCAACAATTTAAAAAAAAATAAGAAGAAAGAATATTTGAAGAAATAATGGGTAAAAGTTTGCAAATTTAAAAGAACAAACAAACAAAAAAACCCTAAAAGTATACATTAACAGACTCAGCTATCCCCAAGCAAAATAAAATTTAAAGTTCCTAGGCACATCATAACTTAATATATGAAACAAATAAAAAAAATCTTGAGGGCAACTAGTAAAAAAAAAATAATACAGTCTATATGGAAACGCCATCCTAGATTTCTCATCAAAAACCAGAGTCAAAAAGACATGGGAACAATAGCATCCTTTCAAGAACGGAGGTGAAATGGAGTCTCAGGAGAAGGAAAGTTCAGGAATTTGCCTCCAGCAGATCTTGTCTGCACTATCTGAGGCTGCCAAGCTTTACAGGGGAACTAACCCCAGGGGAGGTTTGTTCTCAGACAGTGTGGAAAGACACTAGAAACACTTAGCTGCCTGTTGCCATAAATGGGTGCAGATGCAGAAAGGAACCTTTTCTTTGTAAGTTGCTAACAACTATGTAACCATTGAAAGCAACCTGTGTCCATGTAACAGAAGGCCAGGTATGGAGAGCTGCAGAAGGTAATGGGGCACGTGCAATTGCAAGGCTTCTACATTTTACATGGACTGCTACAGAGTTAGCTCTAAGCTACAGAGGGTTTTTGTTTTTGTTTTTGTTTTTGTTTCTAAATGCATATATAATCCCTTGAACCGCCATTAAAGAAAAACCTGTACAAGAGATATATATAGTCCCATATCCAAAACACAAAAGTTAAAATAGAGTTTTAAACAATTCCAATAAAAGGTCTAACAAAGAGAAATTTGAAAAACAAAACAAAACCAATCAGAGGTCAAAAGCAAACCGCCAAAGACAAAGCTACAGACCAGAATCCAGCCCCCTCCACAGTTAACTATGTTTTCCAAACATGCTAGGCAAATGGCAGCTATTGTCAGACTAAGTAAAAATAAGGCTGTGTGCTGGCTCGTTTTATGTCAACTGGATATAGGCTCTAGTTGTCTGAGAGGGAGCCTCAGTTGAGGAAATGCCTCCATAAGACACAGCTGTAGACAAGCTTGCAGAGCATTTTATTAATTAGTGATGGGTGGGGGAGGGACCAGCCCATTGTGGGTGGGGCCATGCCTGGGCTGACAATCCTGGATTTTATAAAAGAGGCTGAGCAAGCAGTGAGGATCGAGCCAGTAAGGGTGCCCCTCCATGGCCTCTGCATCAGCTCCTGCCTCCAGGCTCCTGCCCTGCTTGAGTTCCTGCCCTCACTGCTTTTTGATAATGAGCACACACAGCTGGGAATGAAGTAAAACCCTTTCTCCTCGCCTTGCTTTTGGTCATGGGATTTCATCACAGAAACAGAAACCCTAAGTAAGACAGGCTCGGTTAAATGGTTTGGACAAATCCATGTAAAGCTTGAATGCTTGGATAATTAATACAGCACCATACAACCAACCAAAAGAAAACATACTTGACAGAGAGTTGACTCGGGAGTTAGAAGCACTGGCTACTCTTCTGGAGGTGCTGGGTTCAATTTCCTCCACTTATATGGTAGCTCACACTGTCTGTAACTCCAGTTCTAGGAGATCTCATGCCCTTTTCTGGACTCTTAAGCATCAGGTATGGATGTGGTTCATAAACATACGTACAGGCAAAACACTCGTGCACATAAAATAAATACGATAGAATAAAAGAATTCTAAAAGCATACTTATATTAACAGCAAAGCAGATTTTAGAACAAGTGCTGTCAGCAGGGAAGAGAGTACTACACAAAATGATAAAGATACAATTCTCCAAGGCCACAGCCATCATTGTGAGATGCACCGAGTGCCTGAAACAAAACCAGGCAGGACTGCAAAGAGAGACGAATTTAAATTATAACTGACTTCAGCACTTCTCTCAGGAACTGTTAGTGTGAACAGTCAGACTGGGCAAAAACCAGACCGAAACAAACCAGAAGACGTGTATAACACTAATCCATGGTATCCAGCCACCATTTGTGGAACTCTCCACCGAGTGCAAGCAGACTACACAATCTCGGAGTGTATGACGGCAATTGAGCACCAAGAGGAAGCCGGAAAAGAATCTAAGGTTTTGTGTATAAGAACAGACATGTGAGTAGATGGAGCTACAAGAAAGCTCACCAGGTAGTGTGCTTGCTGCCAATCCTGATAGCATGAGCTCAGCCCCAGGAGCTCAAAGAGAATCCTCTAAGTTGTCCTATGACCTCCATGGGCATGTAGAACCCATACAATTATGGGCACCCATATCAATCAATCAATCAACCAATCAATAATCTAACAACATACAAAAGAAGAATAGAAATCTTACAAAGGATGTTCTGACTGTAAGAGAATTTAACCAGAAATCAATTACAGGAGGATACACCGGGTAGTGGTGAACGCCTTTAATCCCAACACTTGGGAGGCACAGCCAGGCATATCTTTGTGAGTCTTAGGCTTGCCTGGTCTACATAGAGAGACCCTGTCTTGAAAAACCAAATATATGTGTGTGGTGTGCATGTGTAGTGTGGTCTGTGTGGTGTGTGTGTATGTGTGTGTGTGTGTGTGTGTGTGTGTGTGTCTGATTGTCTGTCTGTCTGTCTGTTTGTCATATGTATGTGTGTATGTATGTGTGGTGTGTGTAGATGCCAGGTATTTATGAGTTAATATTTAATAAATATTCCTGGAACATTTTCCAAATGTTTTCAGCAACACATCCATGAAAATAAAGGTGTCCAGTCCCTGCAGAGAAGAGGACTTGAGGTACAATTAGGGTACCTCTAGTTGATGCTCTATTAGAAGGTGGGCATTGTGGGTATAGTGTGGGGTAGAGGATAAGTGGCTGAGTAACTGCCGGATTTGCTCCCCTTGCAGCATGCCACCACTGAAGCCTCTGGACTGACTTCCTGGTTTCCAGTCCCCAGGGCATCACTTACCAGTATGTGATCTCAGCCATGTTAGTGAACCTCCTGTGTCTTGATTTCACTTCCTGTATCAGAGAGTCATAGCCCAGGTCACCATACATTCTGCTTCACTGACCGGAGCCATCCTGGATTAAACTGTTTTCCCACTGTAACTAACAGGGCCCTAGCTTGGGTGATACATGAATACTCAGTCTGACAGCAGAACCTGTGTGTTACAGTTGGTTGAGAGGTTTACTGTGACCGGCAGCCAGGCTCAATCCAAACTGGAGTGCCCACCGCAGACCAAACGACCCTTCGCAGAGGGCAGGGTGGGAAATAGTCGCTACACACAGCTGCTAGGAAATGACCCAGCGGTGACCGCATGGCTTCTGACACCAGGGCCCTCAGTGGGGAGCCTGCTCTCCCGTGACCTAGCAGGGACTTTACTTTCTGTATAATAAGGGCTGTGTGAAGATGAAGCTCTTTACTATTCACAAAGCATGAGTCCCTCATCTGGTGCATTCAAGGGTTGTACAAATGCTTTCTGTTAAACAAAATAAACAGAGCTTATCCCAGGTTACACGATCGACTGCACTGGTATATGAGATGTTATTTGTACTCACACTGTAGACTCTCCTGTTTGAAGAAAGTTTATTCCCTGATAGATGTATTCAAATGTCTTAGGTACACTTCCATTTTATATTCTGACATTTGGTTCTACCGACTTTGGTTCACAGGAATAGTATTGCTAGGCTGGTTTTAGTGTTCACACAATCGTATCTATAATCCAGATGTGTGGAACTCAGGTGTGGCCCAGGCTGGCTTTTACTTCCTGTGTATCCTACTGCCTCAGTTCCTCCTTAGGTGCACTGTAACGCTGTGAGCATTTGTGTTTTAGTCAGGGTCCTCATAGATCCCAAAGGGCCGCCTTGTAGCCAGAGATGACCTCGAGCAGCATCCTCACCTTCCTGTGTCTAATTCCCCAATGCAGAAATTTCAGTTCTGAGCCACTCTGCCCTGCCAAGTATCAAAAGTTCAAGCCCAGTGTAGGGAAGAGTAAGTTCCCTGCCGAGTGGAATCCTGTCTGGAAAAGGACACACACAATCTAAACATACTGAACTATCAGATCTGGTCTCTGTGGCTGGGGAGATGGGTGTTGGGCAAAGTGTCATTGTCTAACAAAAGGACCCTGTAAAATAAGACAAGGCAGCATCCTTGGGTCCTCTTAGGCCTGGGAGTCAGGAGAGCAGGTGTAGAAGCTTGCTGGCCTGAGATCACTGACAGACCCTTAGGGAAGGGAGGAAGGGAGGGGGGGAGGGAGGGAGGGAGGAAGTAACCCTACTCTTAGGGCTTTATTGCTGTGAAGAGACATCATGACCAAGGCAACTCTTAGAAGGACAACATTTAATTGGGGCTGGCTTACAGGTTCAGAGGTTCAGTCCATTATCAGGTGGGAGCATGGCAGCATCCAGGCAGGCATGGTGCAGGAGGAGCTGAGAGATCTACATCTTGTTCTGAAGACAAATAGTTGAAGACTAGCTTCCAGGCAACTAGGATGAGGGTCTTAAAGCCCATGCCCACAGTGGCACACCTACTCCAACAGGGCCATACTTCTTAATAGTGCTACTCCCCGGGCCAAGTATATACAAACCATCACACCCTGTCTCAATTAAGATTGAAAAGCATTTGATGACTACTCCTGCCCCCTCCCCCACCATATACAAGCCTACCTCTGTGGTCATGTATGTATCATGCACAAATTTAGTCCTATAGCAGTGTCTGGACTTTTCCAACTCTCACTACCCTTTTGTTCTAACTACTGACTGTCTGAACTTTGTCCTTTCTTTTCTTTGCCAGTGAACATGGATTTAATTCCCATGGTGACATAACTACCAGGTCTTTCTATGGAGGAAATTCTTTCTTATTTTTCTTTCCTCTTGTTTCGACTCCAATTTTCTGCACGCAGTCCACGCAATCCAGGACCGGAGATCCTCCTGCCCTCTGCCAACTGATGTAGGGGAGACAGCTGTGCACTTAGCCTAAATGGTTTTCTTTTTAAATCTATGCAGTTGTGGATGGCCTTGAGTTTTGAATTCTCTGTCTCCCTCTACCAACTGTAGGGATTACAGGATTTACCTACCAAGCCTGGTTTACTAGGTTCTGGGGAAGAAACCCAGGGCTTCCTGCTGGGCCGCAGTTGTTCAAACTGAGGTGTCTCACCTGTAGGCAGGGCTAGCCTGGGACTCACTCGGTAGCTGAGGATGTCCTTGAATTCTTGATCCTCCTGCCCCCACCATCCTTTTATGGACTTAAAAGTCTGCATGACTGACTGCATTTACTTCCTCCCTCCCTCCTTCCCTCTGTCCTTTCCTTCCTTCCTTCCTTCCTTCCTTCTTCCCTTCCTCTCTAGCTGACTTATTTTTCCTACTGAGAATATGTCCAAGTACTGCAGACAGGAGCTGTAGCAGGACTTACCCCTTCCAAAGTGGTGAGCTGGGAGCTGGTGGAGGGAGGGAAAGGAGGCCGTCCCAGTCCCATGCATCTCAAGGAGACTCGGGTCAGCATGCAGCTGTTTTCAAGACTGTCCTCTGTGTAGCCAGGAGGCTTTGCAGGTGTGTTCTCACTGCAGCCCTCAGCTGACCTCATCCACCTTCTCAGCTGACCTCATCCACCTTCTCCATGTTGCACCATGGACAGAAGAGAAGACAGAAGCCACAACAAGCCTGAGCCCAAACAGGCAGCTGACAAAATAGGAAGATGGAGCCCCATGCCCACTGTTGGAAGATTCAGTGCCCTCACCCCTTGGGCCATCTCACTCATCTCACATTTAGCCAGTTCTAGGGAGTTTGTGGACTTTTTCTTATGACTGGATGCCAGAGCTAGGATGAAGGTGTATGTCTGTGATCTCAGGACTCTGGAGGCTTAGATAGGAGACTAAATTCAAGGCCAGCCTGGACTATATAGGGAACAGTGTGAAACTTTAAAACCAACAACAACAGGACTTGTGCTATAGCTCACTGTGCCTAGCAGGCAGGAGTCCCTGGCCAGCATCAAATCAAATCAGGTGGTTCATGGCTGGAATCGCAGGGTTCAGGGTGTGGGGTGGGCGGAGACAAGAGGACCAGACAGTCAAGGTCATCTTCCAGCACAGTCTGAGGCCAGTCTAGAATTCACGACATGCTCTTTAAAAACAAACACCATCCCACTCTCCACCCCCAAATCTTAGTGCCCAAATCCGAGAGAAGTGACACGGCAGCTCATGACAGCCACATATTCCCAGTGAACCAGAAATCCTCTCAGAAAACTGGCCATCCACACGTGCAGTAATTATTTCCTGTGCCTCACATCTGGAATTGGCCTGAGCATGGAGTTCCTCCCCTGTGCACAGCAGTGAGGAGCTCTGATTACCTCCCTGCTGGCCCTTTTGGGGACACTGGGAAGCTGTGTAGCCAGCGCTCCCCATAGTCCCTTGTGAGGAAATAGGGAGGAAGGTTTGGGGAGTCTGGAGACCCCAACATTTGCCAATCAGGAAGGCAGGAAAGCTGCTGGTCCTGCAGTCAGAAACTGGTGTTGTACTGCCCTCTTGTGGTAGTTCTGTAGCAGCACCATGTCAGTGCATCTAGTTTGCTGGGGTCCCTGCTTCAACTCATACTAAGAAGGGGTGGAGGGAGCTTCCACTGGTACACCTACCTTGTCCTTCCTTTTTCTCATGCATAGCATATAAAGGAACAAAATACCTTCATACCTGGTTTTCCTGGGTAACGTCCCTGGAAGAAGTTGCATAGAAGCCCTGCTGTTCCTGGCCTTCCTGTCCTTAATGAGAGTTGGCCCGGTTGCAAGTCAAGAGTGTGACATTTACAGCCTAGGTGGGATTCAGAAGCACAAGGAGCCTGACACAATGACCATCTGGCCATTCAGTGCCTGCTTCTCATGTGAGCTCTGATTTTATTCCCCAGAATGCAAGGAGAAGAGCCAGCATGCTGATTGAAGCTTGTTACCTAGTACTTTGAGATGGAGACAGATACACTTCCTTTGGGGTGGGGAGGTTGAGTCAGGGTTTCTCTATTGAGCCCTGATTATCCTAGAACTACTCTGTAGACCAGGCTGGCCCAGAACTCACCAAGATTGCCCCCTTTTCTTACTCCTGATTAAAGGCATGTGCCACCACTACCCAGCTACACAGGTGCATTTCAGCCTCAGTAGCCTTGGGAAAGCCTGTGTCCAGAAGCCAAGGTGTTCCGCACCTGTGAAATGATGTTTGAGACTCAAGTACTTGTGTAGACATGCACCACACACACCTAAAGTTGAGTATACACATGCATGTACACAAGGACACACATGGACAAGTACACAAGTTAAACATATCATGTATGAGTGCATCTGTACACACACTGAAAATAGTGATACAGAAGTCCACAGTCAACTTAAGTACCAGGCAGCCCTTTGAAAGGCCGGACCTCCTTTCTGCAGGAGCATCCTGGTGGGTAAGACTTAGAAGAATCAGACAGAGTGATGATGCTGAGAACACCAGAGTGTTCGTCAGTGGATGCTGGATGACGGACAGAGCCCAGCAGGCCCAGCTTTGGGGAATCTCATGACTACTGATTCCAATGGTGGGCTTCGTTAGCACCGTGAGTCACCTGGATGCCTCACTTCCATGCAGCATGGGGACCAGGTACTTCTCAGAAGCCAAGGCAGATGGCCCTGCACAGGGGAGAAATGAAGGCCTCCTGGATTGGTTCTAAGAGTAACCTCCCCCACCCTTTAATCATTGCAATGCCTTCTATATTGGAAATAAAATCACATTGTTGAATGGGCTTTCTGATGTTTTGGTTTTGTTTTTTTTTTATATTTAAAAAGTTTTATTGGTTCTCTATAAACTTCATATCATGCAACCCCCCAATCCCACTCATCCTCCTGCCCCCGCCCCATACCTGCCCTCCACCCTTACAACCTTTTCCTGCAACAGTGAAATCTCATGGAAGCTGTAGTGTGTCCGTGTGCCCACAACACTCCCTTTTATCTACTCCTTTGTTTGGAATGCTCATTGCAATGACTCCTTGCTCTGGTCTGAGGCCTCTGGCTTCTGCTACACCATCAGTACTGGAACCTCACTGGGACTCCTCTCGGATATCTTGCTGTTGCCCGGTGTTATGGAGATCCTGTAGTTTTAGAATCAGCACCTCCAGCACTCCAGCAGTTCACTGATGGAGTAGACATTGGTGGACCAACTGAAAACTCTGATCTGGGCCTGAGAGACATCAGAGACGGTCACCCTGCCGGCGCTCATGCTCTCATGCCCTTGGAGCCAGCTCATCCTCAACCCCCACAACCAGGGCCAGCTCTACGCTGCGACCCAGGTGAGGTGCAGGGCCTGTTCTCCCAACTGCTGCAGCAGGTGGAAGGCAGGGCCAGCTCCCCCATGCTCACATCCTCAGGGCTGGCTCACCCACACCTCTGCCATCATGGTCATTTCTACTGTGCTGCCCAGGTGAGGTGCAGGGCTTGCTCTTCCAAGTGCTGCAGCTGGTGAAGGACAGGGTCACCCCCTCCCTGCGCGCCCACCCCGGAGCCCTGCTCTCATGACCCCAGGGCCAGGTCTCCTGCCTTCTGCAGGTGGTAAGGGACAGGTGGGGAAAAAGTACCTCTCTCTCATCCACACCACCACAGAGAGACTAGTGGTAGGGCCAGCTCTACCATGTGCTAGCATTCTTAGAGCCGGCTAACTCTCAACTCCTTCAAGTTCTTAGGGCCAGCTCTCCCACAATGCCCAGGTTAAAGGTGGGGCTAGTTCTGCTCAGCCTTCCAACATCGACATGTCCCCCTTTGGTTGTGACAGATCCTTCCTGTTGCAGGGCCTCAGACCCAGATGTGGCCCCCAGTGTCAGCACAGGACCCCACCATGGTCCCAGGTGGCATCACTGGCTACTCCCATCGGGCTGTTCCTCGCTACCTTCGAGTCTCCAGCTCTGCCTCTCTCCATTGTGCCCACACCCCTCTGTCTCTTTCTCTCCCATTTCTCACATGTACTTGCTCCACTTAGTGGCACCTAGGGTCTCAGAGTGTCTGGGGTCGTTTTAGGTGATCTCAAGAGTGCTATGTTCTGCTCAGGCATTTTAGTGCCTGGCAAGGGTCATCTCCAGCATGGTCTACTTCCCCCAGGGGTGGGGTAGGGCGAAAGACTGATGTTCATCTCAGGCTAGCTCCCTGTCAGGCCCACCCATGTCAGTCTGATGGTCATCCCAGGCTCACTCCTCCACCAGCCCACCCAAATGGCTTTCTGTCTTGGGGTCACTCCTGCCTGGTGCCTGTGCTCCCAGGCAGGGTTCTAGTCTGTGACTTGCTTCCTGCCCTAGGAGTCTGTCTAGGCCTGCCTGGTGCCAGACTGGTGGTCGTCTCAGGCTATTTTTTAGGGAATGTTAGGTTACCCATCATTCAGATATTCGTGGGCCAACACACTGAGCATAGACACAGCTTTCCTCCCCTCTGCCACCTCTTGATGCACATGAAACATGGTAGCCCCACCCACAGTGCCTATGGGGCAGGCTTTTGTTGTTTTGAGATGGGGCTTTATGTGCCTCTCTGCTTGGTTGGCCTGGAACTATGTAGCCCATGCGGGCCATAGATTTGAGGCAGTCTCGACTGGAGTCTTAGTCAGGGTTTTTATTCCTGCACAAACATCATGACCAAGAAGCAAGTTGGGGAGGAAAGGGTTTATTCAGCTTACACTTCCACATTGCTGTTCATCACCAAAGGAAGTCAGGACTGGAACTCAAGCAGGTCAGGAAGCAGGAGCTGATGCAGAGGCCATGGAGGGATGTTACTTACTGACTTGCTTCCCCTGGCTTGCTCAGCTTGCTCTCTTATAGAACCCAAAACCACCAGCCCAGGGACGGCACCACCCACAATGGGCTGGGTCCTCCCACCTTGATCACTAGTTGAGAAAATGCCTTATAGCTGGGTCTCATGGAGGCATTTCCTCAACTGAGGCTCCTTTTCTGTGATAACTTCAGCTTGTGTCAAGTTGACACACAGAGCCAGCCAGTGCAGCAGGAGACGTGGCTTAGTGATTAGGAACACCAGCTGTGGGTCTAGAGGACCAGGTTTCAATCCCCAGCACCTACGCGGCAGCTCACAACTGTAACTCCAGTTCCCGAGGACCCGAGACCCTCATACAGGCAAAGCACTAATGCACATGGAGTAAAAAGTAAAAATTAAAAAACAATTTGGCGCAGTCTGCCACAGCTTTCTTAGTGGCAGGGATTACAGGCCTCCTCATTCCCGGCTTTAACACACATTCCTTGTCTCCTTGCCTCTGTCTCCGACTCTGTCTCAAGTGCCCCATACTTCCTTGTTTATCACTGAACTTGTGAAGATGCAGAAGGTGCCCTTGAAATCCTGAGCTTCAAGCCTCCAGCACTCTCAGCCACCCTGGTCTTATGTGCTGCTGTCTGTCACATCCGAGTTCTCGTGCACACTGGGTTAGCATTCTGCAAACTGAGCTGCACTTCAGCCCATAACGACCCCTTTGCTCTTTGCTCTTGACAGTTCTTCACTGGGTAACTAATTTGCCCACTATCCTTTGAAAACGCTATGGCTTATTAAGAACGTGCTTAAAAATGACCTCACCAAGTGAATTGAATTCACTTCCACAGTTAGCAGCAAAGAATGGGATCCGGACATCGCCTTAGGCCCCTGCACGAAGTCAGGACTTTTGAACTGGCAGGGAGACCCTAAGGTAATCAGCTAGGGGGAGGAGGCTTCCTGATAAAACACAGTGGGATAGTCTGTAGGTCTAAAGAGCCAGTCTTGTGCTCCAGGAAGAACTCTCCTTCCTGGGACACACCACAGCCCATCCCTGAACCTTCTTGGGACCCTCTGTCTGCCACTGTCATCCCATGGGTTATCTTCTGTCCTAAGGAGAGCAAACGAGGCACTGAAACTAGTATGTTTGTTATCAGGCACAGAAGGCGGGGCAATAACGACATTGAAGCAAAGGATCAAGCCTGTGCCCTTGGGTTCTGCTGGCCAAAGAGCTCAAAGAACATGTCCGGGGACAAAACTGCCCAGTGCTGGAATACTCTGCCAGCACTCCACAGAAGCTCCCCCAAACGCCATCCCTTTGGAAAGACAGAGTGCTTTTTTTTACTGATAAGGAGAGTCCCTCCAAATTTCCCAGCCTAGGCCTGAATAAAAATTCCTTCCTCCAGTCCTAATCTTTTCATCTGTTAAGGAGAGGCAGTGGGGAGCACAACCTTTGTGGTCTAGCACCAGAGCCCCTTTCCTGTTTTCCAAGGTGATTCTGAGGAGGGAGCGTCTGTCCTCTGTGACTTTCAAAAACTAAATATCTGATTAGAGGCCTGGGGAGTAGGGCTCTGCTGCCATTGCTGGAAGCCCCTGTGTCTCCCTTTCCTTGTGTGACAGGTTAGCTCCTTAGAATCGCTCACCAGTGCTTAGTTTGGGATGTGGAGACGGGTGCTGCCTTCGGGTGACAGCGGACCTTCTATTAAGAGGGAATGTCCTCCTTGACCTCTGCTAAACTGCAGCCCAGTGACAATCCTTGGTCACGTCTCAGGTAGCTAGTTCTGGATGGGTCCTGTGAGGTCCCTTTAATGTGTAAAACTGATGACATCTGGTGGGAGGTGACAGCTTACGCTCAAGTGCATGGAAATGGCTGACCACAGCCCTCACACCACAGTCACTGATGTCACACTCTCATGTGTCTATGCCCCTGTCCAATAGCAGCCATTAATTTTTGAGGCATTGAGAGCATAGATCATGCAGAAAACAAAAACAAACAAAAGTTTTCTCTCTTCCTTCATTTGCTTTTGCTTTTTGGTTTCATGAGACAGGGCCTCCTGGAGCACAGGCTGACCTCTCCACCACTGTGTAGCCAAGGATGACTTGAGCCAAAGATGATCCTCCTGCCTCCGCTTTCATAAGTTTTATAACTACCGTGGGCTCGTCTTTATGAGACTCTCCCGACTTTCACTTTGTCTCCTGTCTGTCAACTGTCCCTGGAGGATTCTCTTCAGACTGGGCACAGCTAAGTTGATCGTGTCTAGATGTGTGGTGTGTGTGTCTGTGTCCCACCAACTCCCTCTGCAAACTTCAACCCCAATACAACAATAGTAAGGCTTAGTGACTTACAAGCACTAGAGACTTGCTACAGAGCAGAACAAGTGGCCTTTAGCAAAGGGCTTGATAGACTGGTTTCATGATTCTCTTGGCCATCTTGGAATACACATGTAGTACCGGTTAGAGCTAGAAAGCAGCCCTATTACACAATCGATCTGTTAGTATCTTGCTCTTGCCTTGCCAACATCCAGATACACAAGCAATCAATTTCTGTTGTTTATAAGGACAGAACGAAGGTGTTTTGGTTTTCTGTTTGTTTGTTTGTTTTGTTTTGTTTTGTTTTTTGAGAGCAGAAGGGGCCTAAGGTGCCAGGATATGGCTCCATCTCCCACATCTGTTGTTTATAGGATCCTGGCTGCCAGATGTTTTCTTGATCATTTGGAACGTATCAGTCTACTGTCTCTGGATCCTGGGCTTTGGTGAGAAGTCTCAGGTCTAATGGGGAACACAGAAATGTGGCATCTTCCTCTCAGCGCCACAGATGTTAGTCTCATGCCCTGGGGTGCCCTGGAAAACACTATTTCGCCATAACTACTACTGCGGTCAGGAGCTACCATCCTTTAGCACCCATAATCTGAGTTTAAGAAAAATTAATTGACCACTTTGAGTGTAGACATGAGTTACTACAAAGTTATCACAAAGGCTAGGACCCAAGTGAAAACAAAACAGTTTCCATCTACTAGCCGGAGAATCCTGCTGGCCCTGTCATTCCACCCCTACCAAGGCCATGCTGGACCAGGCACATTATGGACAGCCACTCTCTGCTTCCAAGCTGTGGACACCATGTGACTAGCTACTTCCTGCTTTCCCTCCCATGTCTTCCTTGTCTTGATGCACTGTATGCCCTGTCTTGGTTAACTAAAGTAACCCTTCCCTTAAGTTGCTCTTGTGGGAAATTTTGCTACAGAAATAAGACACTCTTCTTCTGTGAAACAGAGTAACATCTGATTGTATGTGCACCATGTTTTACTTAACATACAATTTACAACATTCAATTTACTGTTGAGCAATATTTTAAAACATTTAGAAAAATTCTCATCATGTGCTATGAATGACACTTGGTAATTGTTATTGTTACAAAGAAAAATTTTTAAAAATATACCAACACATTTCCCCTTTCTTTTCTGTGTTTATTTGCATTTCTTGTTAACATGGTTAGCTGATTTAAAATTATTTTAAGGACTCATACTTTCAGCCTTTTTCCTCCATATTCTTAACCAAATGTTTTAGGAAGGAAGGAAGGAAGGAAGGAAGGAAGGAAGGAAGGAAGGAAGGAAGGAAGGAAGGACGAACTGGGTGGTGCGCAGTGGTAATCCAAGCACTGGAGGAGGGGAGGTTGGATGATCCAGTTCAAGACCATCCTCGGCTATATCGGAAGTTCATGGCCAGCCTGGGAAACATAAGATGTTACTTTCAAAAAGAAAGAAAGAAAAGAAAGGAGTACTAATACTGCCTGAGCCATGTTTTATGATATTCCTTTAATTATACAAACTTAAAACAAATTAAAGAAGCAGAAATGTGAATGTCTACATCTCCATCGCCTGGGGACCACACATTGTCACCTTGGTCAACCTTGCTTCTTGTCTTGTCCCATGTAACCCTGGTTTTGCCCCTAGATTATTCCACTACGAGTCCCAGACACATGTCACTTCATCTGTAACCATTTCACTGCAACACCCAAGGCAATCAAATATCCTTAATACCATCAAGCACTCAGTCCCTGCTTCACTTTCCCTAATTGCCTTATACATTTTTAAGCTTGTTTGAGTTAAGACGCAGACCAAGTCAATACATTACAATTGGTTGATGCATTTCTGAGTCTTCCAACTGTGACCTGCCTGCATTTTGTGTTTGCTCACAGTGTTTTAAAGAAGTGAGCATTGGTCTGGTGCAGCTCTCCATAGTCTGGGTTTTGCTCATCACACCCTTTAGAGTGACTTCTTGTGTTCCTCTGAACCCTGGATTCTCTGTAAACTCCAGGGTGCATCTGGAGGCTCTGCCCTAATATAGCTAGAAGCCATTATTTTAAAATATTGCAAATACCTCGATTGGCATTTATTGAGACTTGTGTTGGGTTTCTACAGAACTCATATCTGGTTTTTTTTTTTTTAAGCCACTAAGTTGTGATAATTTCCTATAGCAGCAACAAAAAAGGGACAGTTAGTGTCGTGTTGATTCTTTCAAGTTGGTTTCCAGTTTGACATCCTGCTTCCGCTGTGATAAGTCTATCCACTAGAACACGAGTAGGTTTCCCTGCTGGAACACGTTCTCTTGGATGTAGTCAGAAGTTTCTCTGATTAAAACTTCTGGACCTCATCATTTTTGTCTCCACAGCATCCACAGGATTGCCGCCTTCCCTGCACAGTGGTGTAGCATCTGATACTACTGTCCTTCTTGAGACGTTCTAGGCCCCTTAGGCTGTCCCTCATACCTTCTCTCTCTACACTGACCTCATCTGATGGTTAACACTCATTGCCAATTTGTCATGATCTTGAGCCATGGAAGAGACAAAATCCTGGGTGAGTCTGTGTACCTGTGAGGGTGGGGGAAGCCAAGGAGGGAAGACTCACCCTAGACTGTGTGTGTGTGTGTGTGTGTGTGTGTGTGTGTGTGTGTGTGTGTGTGTGTGATTCTCCCAGGGCTTGGGGAAAGCAAGGTGAGTACCCCCATCTATCTCTGTTTCCTGACTGCCCAAACCCCGCCCCCGTAAGAAACTGAGGAATGTACTGTGCCCTCAAGCTGTGGGTCAAGATAAACCCCGCCTTCCTTAAGATGCTTCGGTCAGAGGTTCTGTCAAAGCATCTAGAAGAGTACAAATAGCCTATTCTTAGTGAGTCCAGCCATGTCAAAGTCCGCCATGCCAGTGGGTCCTAACCCAGGATCCTCATCTCTGATCTTCCTATGTAACAAAACAGGCCCACCTATCCCTCATTGCCTGTTGCCAGTGTCCACCCCTACAAACAACCTCTGTCTCAAACTCACGACAAAACCCTAATTTCCATTGTTCCCCATCTCTCACGACAAAACCCTAATTTCCACTGTTCCCCAACTCTCCTCCTTTCCTTTTAATGGCTCCTCCAGACACTGAGGTAAAATCTGAATGGTATTTAATATTCCCCCGTCTAATAACCTTCCTAAAGGACTATAACCACCACCGTGTGTTCATTTATCTGATTTCCTTCTTTGTTGTACCACAGACAAATGGAATTTTTAGTTAGATTTCTTTCCCCCTTCAATGCTCCTTGGCACTGACACAGACGGCCCCGCCCCCGTGAGAAGCTGAGGAATCATGGGAGTTTGCTTTGTGAGTATTGGAGCCAGCTGGGGAATGAGAAGGGTTAGAAATGTCCAGCTCAGACAGTGTGTGTCCTGTAGAATTATAGCACCTGAAGTCTTCAACAAAACCCCTTCTTCTGGGAGCTTTTGTGCAGTTCGGCCAATGCTTTTGGAACATTTCTTTTGGTTCCTTATACCTGACAAAACGTCTGCTTTTTTGTTTTTAGATATATAATTTCTCGTTCTATGGATGGGCAAATCTTTGAGTCCCATAAAAATGAACTGAGGTGATAATTACTAGACAAGGGGTGGATATTACAGTGTGAGGCAATCTGTCAGTTTAGTGCTTGCAACTTTTAAGAAATGTGTCTTCACCTGTTTGGTTGTGTTTTCCTGTAATTTTTAAAGAGATTTTTGTGTTTCCTCTTTAAGGGTTTCTACTCGTTTACCTATGTTCTTCTGTATTTCTTTAAGCGGGTTATTTATGTCTTTCTTAAAGTCCTCTGTCATCATCATGAGATGTGATTTTTAAATCAGAATCTTGCTTTTACGGTGTGTTGGGGGGTCTCCAGGACTTGTTATGGTGGGAGAACTGGGTTCTGATGATGCCAGGTGGCCTTGGTTTCTGTTGCTAACGTTCTTGCCCTTGCCTCTCGCCATCTGCTTATCTCTGGTGTTAGTTGGTCTTGCTGTCTCTGACTGGAGCCTGTCTCTCCTGTGAGGCTGTGATCTTAGGAGTGAGAGCACTCCTGGGAGACCAGCTCTCTCTCTGGGCAGGATTTGGGACAGTCTTAACTCTGGGGCACAGACAGAGACTGGAGGATCCTATCCCCAGCTATTCCACACAGTTCCTATGACCCAGCCTCCTCCACACCCTGCTCTTGTCTGATTCCTCCTGGGCTGGTTTTCCCATTCTCCATCAGCAGCTCCAGTACCCCAAACTTTGTAGTCCTGGGGTCTTCAGCAAAAGGAGTGAAAACTGGAGGGTAGTCTCTCAACGGGGTTTTCTAAGAAACTTCTGAATTCTATTATCTTTACAAATATAAGATGAGAAATAATTTTTCAATATTTTTTTAATCTTTTTATAAAATGAAAAGAAACACCTATGACTGATTAAGGATAGTGGTTATGGCTGAGTGGTCTGTGTGGTTGTGTGTTTTTTGGGTTTTTCTTTTTTTTTTTTCTCTTTTTTAACCTTACGTTTTGGGTTGAAACATTTTCAGATGTTGGGGGACATCCTCATTAAAGGGTCCTTGTGCTTGCCTTCCGGGATGGTGGTCCCCAGCAGGAAGATCACTGCATCCATGCACCCTTCGACCCCAGCCTTCGCTCTTGGGCTGCTGTACAGACTTCCCTTTACTTTGCTAATTCCAATATTTAAATTTGTTTTACTTGAATGGGTGATGTTTAGGGGAGAGAATTTAAAAAAAAAGCCCTTAAATTTTTGTTTCAACTCCTCCTGCAATAAAAACAACAAATGAAGTGACAGATGTTAAAAAAGAAGGAAGGAAGGAAGGAAGGAAGGAAGGAAAGAAGGAAGGAAGGAAGGAAGGAAGGAAGGAAGGAAAGAAAGAAAGAAAGAAAGAAAGAAAGAAAGAAAGAAAGAAAGAAAGAAAGAAAGAAAGAAAGAAAGAAAGAAAGAAAGAAAAGACCTTTTTAAGTAATGTGTCTAGCGTGTTCCTAGGCAGCCAGTGAATCATGTGAGCCTAGCGCCCTCTTGTGGTCACTATGCGGCCAAGCACAGGGGCTTTCTATGATTTCCAAGGGATCTTTGTTTTGTTTTGAGATTTCGATTTTTCATTTCATTGGTTTTTAAAATTCAGTTATTTTCCAAAGACCATCGTAGAGCATTAAGTCAAACACGTCTGTCTGTCTGTCTTCACCCCGTGTGACCCCAGAGAATCAAGCACTGCTTCTGTTACTGGAAGGGTGGGGATTTGGTTCCAAAGGTTGTCACACTCAGAATCACGAGTTCAGATATCCAGCTTCTGGGTGACCAAACCCACAAAATTCTAACTCTTTTTTTCTTTGACTCTATCTCTCCAACACTTGGCCTTTCTTTGTTTATTCCTTCTGGAGTTCCCAGGTCTTTATCTGGCTCTCTAATGCATTATGATAATGATTTAAGTTTAAATATACTTTTTAAATATCCAAAGAGTATTTTTCACATGTTATACATCAGAAATACATCGTGGAGGGGCCTACAGAGGTGCTTCGGGGGTTCTGCAGAGGTCTGTGTCAGCACCCATGTTGGCCGGCTCACAACAACCTGTAACTCCAGCTCTAGAGGACCGAATGCCTCTGGTCTCCTCAGGTGCCTGCAAGCATGTATAACCCTATGCTCCCATGCAACTCTCACACACACAGTATAAAAAATACATCTTTAAAAATATGCTGTGGGAGAAGACCTACAGAACCAACCTGGGACCATGGGGGCTCACAGAGGCTGGGCTACCAACCAGGGGGCACACAGATGGACCTAGACCCCACCACCACCTACGCATTTGTAGTCAATGTGCAGCTTGGTCTTCATGTGTGTCCCTAACAAGTGGAGTGGGGACTGTCTTAATCTCTGTTCCCTGCCTTTGGATCCCTTTCCCCTGGATGGACTGCCTGGTTGGGCCTCATTAGGAGAGGATGTGTCTAGTCCTGCTGGGGACTAGACATCTCAGGGTAGAGTGGTACCCAAGAGGAGCTCCTTTCTCTGAGGAGAGGTCCTCTCCCTTCTTCTCAGGGGGGGATTTGTAAGGGACTGAGGAGGGGGGCTGTAATTGGGATGTAAAGTGAATAAAAAGTAAATTATTAGAAAGAATAAGTTGTGGGTATCAGTGGCTTATGGAACCAGAGAGAGCCCAGTCAGTCACTTGCCCTAGACAAAGTAGAGGCTGCAGTGAACAAGAGGCAGGTACAGTTTTTACTCTTATCTGTTCCCCAATTGTTATGTGTCCTCCACGAACCTGGGAATGACTCACCGTAGGTCCAAAGACCACAGACAACAGCATCAGCCTTAAGCCTCCATTCCCTATGCTGCAAACCTGGCCAACTTCTTTACTTTCACAAGCTTTGATTTGCAACCTGTAAAAGAATACTAATACCTAACTAACAGGGCTGTTAGGAGGACTAAAAGCATTCAGTGTACAGTGTTTGTTTAGAATCCATTTTGGCACATGCAGCCAAATCAGGGTGACAAGAGTCATTCATTTACATAAAGGTGTGGCCATGAAAGACTCTAGGATGAAGGAGAACACATTCCGGTGAGTCATCATTTAAAACCAAACTTCCACAGTTCTAAACCCCTTTGGGAAACACAGGGAGGATTTTCAGTCAAAGGCAAGGAACCAACCATGAGGAAAGAGTCACAACTTCCATAGTCTCACAATGGCTATGACTGCTGACAAGAAAACAAAAGGACATTTATACCTTCGCTCAATGTTAAATCCCGAATAAATATCCAGGATTCTATGCCATTCACAGTCATGCAAAACCATACACAGTCATACAAGATCATACACAGTCGTACAACTCTTCCCATTCTCCCTTCAGATAGCATGACTCCCCACGTAGCTGGAACTTCCAGAAAAGGTTTGCTCGATCGATCATGTCATTCAAAGGCCTGGGAACCCCATGGGCTGCTGCTTAGGAGAGAGTACCCGAGAGCCCTAGCCGAGGGAAACAGGCCCTGGGCTAGTTTTGAGGAAGAGGTAGCCATCAATCAGAACAGATATAAGGACCTTGTTACCTAGGAAGCAGTTTGGTTCAAAACCCTCTTCCTGTCAGAGAGAGATAACAAGATCAAAAGGATTCCATCCCTTTGAATGGGAGAGAAGTCTGCTAGTCAACAGCAGGTGAAGAGAAGACCAAAAAATAAAATAAAATAATAAAACACTCAAGGAGGAATCGGGCTAGTGGCAGCCTAAGACATTAAAGGCCCAACAATTTGTTCACACTTTAATCTGTCCCCTAAAACTTCCTTAAAGTGTGAACAGGGCTGTTCTTGGCAAACCTCCATTTCTTGAGGGAATCTAAGGTCACTGCTTCACGTAACTCATTAAGATGAATTAACCAGCATGGGGAATAAAAAACAAAGAAAACATCTCCACAACCACAGAGCTAAACCGAAGTGGAAGTTTCTGGTTTCTTTGGAAACTCGGTTGGGTCATGTGATGTTTTCCTGGAAGCTGTCTTCTGAGAGGGTGCTTTGCTGAAACAGACACCGGAGAGGACGTTTCGCTGAAGCAGACGTGTAGGAGGCCGCGTGATGTTTGAAAAGAGTATAAATGGAACCCCACAGAGAGTGAGAGGATGCTCCTGCATTGTGGAGATGTGCACTCACTTCCCAGAGAGAACCGTACCAAAGAATTTCTCAAGCTATTCCAGCTGGTTCTTGCCACTTCCGCTGACTCATTCCAATTAGCTAGAAGGGAGGTTGAAGCGTTCAAAAACCCTAAGTAAA
This sequence comes from Rattus rattus, assembly GCF_011064425.1. Taxonomy (NCBI): domain Eukaryota; kingdom Metazoa; phylum Chordata; class Mammalia; order Rodentia; family Muridae; genus Rattus; species Rattus rattus. The sequence continues at coordinate 90,534,992 of NC_046159.1, read as the reverse complement.
GTAGAGAAGATTTGGAGAAGATAGGTTTAGAGAAAAATCTAAGCCTACACTGAACTGTAGTTGGGAAGAAAATGCAGATTGGTTTGTGGGACATTTATTAGTTTCTTACGGCTAAGCAGGCATCAAGTATTGGGACTATGAAGAGAAGCAGAACACAGACATGCTGTGTCCTCTGAGACTCCACAGGACCAGTCAGTGCAAGGGCTGTATAATGAGGGTGGAGGAAGGTGAGTGGAGGGGCCATTTGGTGAGGGTGGTGGAGGGAAGGGGCTGAGGACATATCCAACCCAGTTGTTCATTCTGATGATCACAAACGAGTCTGGCCTACTGTTTCCATCCATGAAGAAGAAACACAGCCACTGTAATTCACAGCTACTTTCCACTCTCTGAACTGAAGAGGGTTAAAATGGGTCTGTGAGCTAACTCTTCCCTTTAGGAGCTAGAAGCTCAGGGAAGCAAACATCCTAACTCTGACTAGCCCCGGTCCTCAGCTTTCTGTCACTGTGATGAAATACCCAAGGTAAATCAACTTAGAGGGAGAAGAGAGATCTTGGCTCACTGCTTTAGTTCAAGGCTCTTGGCTCTTGTTTCTGGGTCTGTGGTGAGGGAGAACAGCAGAAGGAGGGTAGCATGTGGGAGAGCACTCTGCTGCTCACTCATGGCTGCCAAGAAGCAGTGGCAGCAAGACAGAAATAGATAGGGACACTCTATCCCCTTCCAGGACACGTCCCAATGACCTACTTTCTCCAACTTGCCCCTCTCCTAAAGTTCTTCCACCTCTCAGATTGTCCTTAACGTATGATCTCATCAGTGGATTAATTTGAAAATGTAATCACAGCTCCCTGATGATGCAGTCACCCCCGAAGGCCCCATCTCTGAACGGTGCATTGGGGATCTAGTCCTCAATACAGGAATGTGAGGGACACTTAAGATCCAAACATCCCCTAACATTGTCCCCACGTGGGAGCGCAGTCTCAATCTAGGGTTGAGTTACTAGGACTACCTGGTTCACGAAGTGAGTAAGTCAGACAACATTCTATATCCCATTTGTGTCTTATTTTATTTTTATTTTATTTTATTTCCCAGAACCTATGTGAGGGAGAGAGGTCATCTCCTAAGTAACTCTGGAGATACCAACATGGTGGTTCCACATGAAGATGACTCAGACCGTGTACCCTTCAACCACTCTGGCCCAGACCTCCAGGGGAACCAGGCCAGTTTGAATACAGACCAGGAGACTATGGCAGACCTAGGAAGTTGTTCACTGGGCTCATGGCTCAGGCATGCTCAGCTGCCATTGTCGTGGATATTGAACTTTTGTTAAACTCGTCTGTACAATAAATAGTCTTAGAAGACAGCATCGCCTATACACAGACAGGCAGACAGACAGACACACACACATGAGAGGCAGAGGTAGAGAGGCAGAGAGGGAGAGAGAGAGAGAGAGAGAGAGAGAGAGAGAGAGAGAGAGAGAGAGTGCTTGGAACCCACAGGTCTAAATGGGACATACTCTTTAGATATACTTTGAATGTGTGACTTAGGGAGGGTTTGGTGTTTGTTTGTTTGTTTGTTTTTTAATGTATGTGAGTACACTGTTGCTCTCTTCAGACACACCAGAAGAGGGAATCAGATCCCATTACAGATGGTTGTGAGCCACCATGTGGTTGCTGGGAATTGAACTCAGGACCTCTCTGGAAGAGCATTCAGTGTTCTTATCCACGGAGCCATCTCTCCTGTCTTGTTTTGTTTTTTAAGACCTGGGCTAATTACATTTTCACTGAAACAAAAGGAAAAGTCCAACACACAACAAAAACAAACTAGTCAAGGAATTTTAAAATTTGCAGCAAGGCAGACAAAAGCATGCTTTGTTGATGAATCCCAATAATAATTGATCTGGAGTTAAGACCTTCCAAATCCCTGCCATCTTCTGGCTCTGCACACAGCCAGCCACATTGTTGGAGTTTCATGATACTCCACGGGGATGTTGGATACGCTTGGAAGACAATTCTCCAGGAAGCCATGTGTCCTCTGATCTTGTGAACAGAGTCTTTGTTCCAGATGACTTTATTTTAAGGTTGTTTGTACAATAAATGGTTTACAAAACAGCATCACACACACACACACACACACACACACACACACACACACACACACACGACAGGCAGAGAAACAGAAACTCTTTAGACTCTGAACTTCGCACACGCTGTGTTCCTGTGTGCCAACCCTCTTCCTACAATGCTGTGGGAATCAGGAGCTGAGAAAGCAATGCAAAAATGATACTCTGGCATTGTTATTGTTACAATTAAGATTACTTTGTGTTCATAGAGTTTCATTTGCTTGCTAGTATCTGATAAGCAAGACATACTTCCCAGATCCAGATGACTGGATTTCATTTTTGAAAGCATTTTTTTTTCTTTTTGGTGATTCTCATTGAAGGTCTTATTTATATTTCTAACTGTATAAGTTCTTCCAAGCCAAGGCTCACACGGCAAACAGGAAGCTTCGTCAGCTTGCCTCTAGTTGGGACGTTCAGCATGACTTCGCTTGTGCTGGAAGCATTTGGTTTTGAAGTTGTACATATTGATAAGTCATCGTACAAGTCAGAAGGTTTCTATGGTACTAAAATTTTGTTTTATTTTATCAAGCATTAGAGTTTTTTAAGAAAATAACTGGACAGTAAAATAAAAAAAAAATTACTTTGTGGGGGTTGGAGAGATGGTTCAGTGGTTTAAGAGCACCAGCTGCTGTTCCAAAGGACCAGGGTTCAATGCTCAGCATCCACATGGTGGCTCACAAGCATTTTTAATTCCAGTTCTAGGGGATCCAACACTCTCTCCTGCCCTCCTCAGGTACCATAAACACAATTGGTGCACGGGAACATATGTAGGCAAAACACTCACATACATAGAGTAAAAGTAATATACATCTTTAAGAAACAGTTGCTATTTGTTTCTGACTGGGAGTCTGTCTTTTGTCAGCATCCATGGAGAATGCCTGAACGCCTGAGCCAGTGAAATGGACCCTGAAGTAACAACTTGGTGGTCCCGAGGGAGCAGAGCTCTCCTCTCAAGGCAGAATCTACTGGATGAATGTACTTTTGAGTTTGTGAGGCTGAGTGGCATCTGGCTAATCCCCGAGACTCTTCCCCATCATCCCTGTGCAAAGTACTTGGCTCCTCTCTTCGCAAGCCATTGCTTCCTTAGCCTCAACATGCTCCCTAGTTTTATGTTAACTTGACACAAGCTAGAGTTGTCTGGGAAGAGGGAGCTTCAACTGAGAAAATGCATCGGCACACTGGCCTGGGCTGCCGTTTATTAATTAATGACTAATGTGGGAGCGGTGATGCCACCCCTGAGTTCTGTAAGAGAGCAGGCTCAGAAAGCTTTGGGGAGCAAGCCAGCAAGCAGCACCCCTTTATGGCATCTGCATCAGCTCCTGCCTCCAGGTTGCTCCCCTGCGAGAGTTCCTGCCCTGGCTTATGCCAGCGATGAGTTGTGGTCTAAGTGCTATGTGCTGAAATGAACGCTCCCCCTCCGAGTTGCCTTTGGTCATGGATCTCTATTACAGCAACAGCCATGTTGACTAAGACACTCACCTCTACACGGCCTTTCTAATTAAACTGCACGCTTTCCAAATCTTCCTGTTCTCCTTTTTGCTTCTGATTCTTAGTACAAACCTGGCTAATGGCAGCCAGTAATAGCCATGCCATGGTCTGAATGTCCTCTACAGGATTAATTAGTCTATCACCTTTAAGCTCAACCTCCTCCAGCGTGGTACAATACCGATGAACTGTAGACAAGGTCTTAACTGGGATGTATGGCTTTCTGGTCTACCTGTGAATAGCATCCTTGCTCCTATCGGAAACCTCACACAGTCTTCACCATCAACATTTCCAGCATCGCTGTGGATCTTCTGAGTGTCAGCAGAATTGCCCATTAACTTCCCTGACAGCCTTTCTGGCTTTCTCTAAAAACTTCTAAGGTCTTCCTACAAAACAGTTCCAAAGGTTTAATAACAACACGGTCAGATTTAGTCATACCAATGGCCCTACTTCTTTGGTATCATTTGCGGGGAGGGGGCGATTAGGTAGCTTTCTGTTGCCGTGACCAAGTTATCTGAGAGAATAACTTAAGAGAAAAAAAAAATACTTTAGCTGAAGGTTTCAGAGGGTCAGTCCATAGTTTCTTGACTATAAATTCTGGGCCAATGACAAGGCAGAAAATCATGGTGGCAGGGGACATGGTTAGAGGCTGCTTACCTAATGGCAGACAGGAAGCAGACAGAGAAGGGGACTATAGAACAAATAGAACATTCAAAGCATGCCTACATGGTCTATTTTCTCCAGTTGGCCTACATGTGCTTAAGTTTCAAGTACCTTCTAAAACAGAGCTACTTGGTGGGGACAAAGTGTTCCACATGTGAACCTGTTGGGGGACAGTACATTTTGTATCACAATAAATCTGTAGTTTAGACCCTACTGGCATGTTACCAATGGCTGTACCAAGAACCTATTTATTTTCTTTCTTAGACACAACACCCCAGTAATCACCAACTAGTCCCTCAGTGCAACACTTGTATGCACTTGTGCGACTCAGCACGGTGTTTTGCAGAAAGAGCAAAGCTGTGAACACACCCATTGCCCCTGGTTAATCATTTACAGTCTTTCTGACACCCTGAACTAGATGTTGACTATGCTGCTGTGTCATACTTCTCCGAAACCTCTTCCTTATACCGGCCTGTCCCCAGCCTCCTGTGTGCCTGTAATAACCGATATTGTCTTTTAAAAAGTGAGTTTATTTTATGTAAATGAGGATTCTATCTGTATGCACACCCGCATGCCAAAAGAGGGCATTGGATCCTAGAGTAGATGGTTTTGAGCTACTATGTGGTTGCTGTTGGGAATTGAACTTAAGGCCTCTGGCAGAGCAGACAGTGCTCTTAACCTCTGATCCATACAGCAGAGGACTGCCTGCTGGCCTCGGTGAGAGAAGATACACATCTAACCCTCAGGAGACTTGAGGCCCCAGGGAGTGGGGGGTCTGGTGAGCTGGGGGGTGGAGGGGTGGAGACATCCTCTTAGAGATGGGGGAAGAGGAATGGAATGAGGAACAGTCAGAGAGTGGACCAGGAGGGGAATAAATGGACTGTAAAAAAAAGATTTAATAATAATAATAATAATAACAACAACAACAACAATAATAATAACAACAGCAACAACAATAGTGTTTAATTTCTTTAGTTTATGCCTTTCTGTGCTTGTCATCATCTTTCACTTTGCATCACAGCCTTCAGATTTTTTGTGTGTGTGCATATGCATGTGTGTGTGTGTGTGTGTGTGTGTGTGTGTGTGTGTGTGTGTGTGTGTACACAGAGGCCCAGGAGTCTCTGAGATGGAGACGTGGAATCTAACTTGGATTCCTAGAGGAGCAGAGAGCAGTTCAACCACAAAGCCATCTCTCCAACCCTCTCCCTGTCTCTCTTCTATAAAAGAATTCTGTGTGGTGGTGGGGGTGTGCCCCAGCACACATACGCAGTGGTCAGAGAATGATTTTGTGGAGTGGATTTTCTCTTTCCACCTATGTGTGAGTATGAGAACCACAGTCAAGCCGTCAGCTTTGTATCAACAAGCACTTCTACCCACTGCCGTGTCAATGCCTCTCCTCCCTCTGTCTCACATAGAGCTAAAGATGAATGCCTGCAGCAGAGCACTCCTGCTAGACCAATCAGACAGGATACAGGCAGGGCACTGGAGTTTGGGATGCTTGCGGTTGGTGCCTTACCACAGGAGGCAGAGACTTGGCCGAAGATTCCAGAGGTTTCTCAGTCATCGCATTGGTGTTCATTTTTGTTTGTTTGGGGCACTGGGAGTGTTCTGCAGCATCCTTGGTTTTTACTTACTGGGTGTTATCCTCACTGGGTGCACCTTCACCAACCGTGCAGACAAATAAAAATGTTCCTAGCCATTGTCCAGTGCTCCCATAAAGAGCTGCTAGACAGAAGACAATGAAGGCTTGGGTTAGGAACTGACTTACTTATTATATCTAGTTACTGTAACTAGATATCCATCTGTGCCTGAAAGATCAAATGCAGAAGAACCCAAGGCACGCAAGTCATTTCTGGTTTGGAATATTAAATGCTAAAGATAGGAAGTCAGATTTGAGGGTAAAGTTAAGAATTTTCTTTGAGTTTAGCAGTGGTGGTGCATCCCTTTAATCCCAGCACTTGGGAGGCAGGGGCAGCGGCAGGGGCAGGTTTATCTCTGAGTTTCCAGCCAGAATGGTCTACAAAGCATTCTTTAGCTGTGACCACATCACTTCAACCTCTGCTTCCTTTATCATACTGCTCTTTCCAACTCTGACTCCTGTTTCATCCTTTGCAAACACATTTATCATTAGATCAGGGTAAAGTCCCCATGCCAAGATCTTTATCTTGACCACATTGCTAAAGGCTCTTTCGCCCTACGGTGTAACTTTGAAGGCTTCGGGATTCAGGATATGGTCATATTGGGTCCCCCTTGTTCAGTATATCACAATGTGTGTCAGTGTATCAAAGGTGTCTAAAATGAAGCTCAGTGTACAGCTTCTGATTTGAGAGTTCAGGCCATAAACATAGACATGATGTCATTGGCATGCTGGGTGCTTATGGGTATGGCTACTGCTGAGGGGAAAAACAGGTAAGGAAAATATGAAAGGCATTATTTGAGGAGACATTATTACACGGGTGGGTATATCAGGACTATGGAATTGCTGCATACCACAGAAGGTTACATGGTAAGTTTAAGGAAGAAAGAATTCTGCTTCACCATGGCAGCTTCCCTGTACTGTCAATGGGTCCTTCCGTCTTCTCACTCCATCATCCTCAGATGCTTGGCTGCCATCTTCAGGTACCACCAACCCAACATGGCTGCCCAGCAGGCATCCCTCAGGTTCCTGGAAGGACAGGCAAGGCAGTCCTTGCTCGGATCTCATTCTCTCCCTCTCTGAGACAGGACCTTTCATACAGCTCGGTTGGCCTAAAAGTTGCAATCCTTTCACCTCAACCTCCGGAGTGCTGGGATTACCAGTAGGTGACACCATCTCAGATCTTAGAACAAGCAAGCAAGCAAACAAACAAACAAACCCTTTATGCTGGGTACGATGACACATGCCTTTAGTCCTAACACCGCTTCAAACAAACAACACAAACAACGACAGAAACTTTCCTTTGCAAGGAAAGATTTGAGTGGGAGAGAGGTTTGGGGAGACAAATAGGAGTGAGGGATGGAGGGTAAACCAAAATGGAGGGTGTACAAAAAAGCCCATATGGAAACCTACTATCTTGTAACCCAACTTAAAAATATAATTTAAAAAATTGCTAGAAGAGTAATACCCTGCCTAGCTGGGAATGCTGTTGCTCAAAGCGTCTAAACAAAGACCAAGTGCCGAGTGCAGGTACCTTTGCATGGGCCGCTGGTCAGGGAGGCTCTGGGAGCTGCAAAACATTGCGGGTTCTTGCTGCTCCTCTTGGTCGTCTATCACAGACAGATGATAGGACTCGGTGGCTGAAGACCTGACATACTTTGGTTGTAGGCCATAGAGAACTCAAGCTGGAACTGAGCTGGAAACGTTCTCCCCGCTGTCTAGTTTCACAGTGTCCGAAGATGCTATGCAGGCTGCTGGGAGAGAGAAGGCATCAACAGTTTTATCCTGTGAAGGACATAAGCAACACGCCAATAGTGGCACGATGGTTAAGGGGTGCCCCACCACTCTCTGCTTGGACTTAAGGCTGCTCCAGAGAATGCACACCTAGCGTTGTAAACCGGTATCACAAACCCAAATCACACGGCTGGGGATGTTATAAGCCCTAGAAGGGAACTTATTCCTGTGGTTTAGCTAAATTGACACGGTGCCAAAACTGTCTTCTGTTTATAGCCCTGGACAAAGGCTCTTCTCAACCTTAATAGGAAAAGCCTCCTTTGCAGTGACAGCTGGGACTACAAAGACTCCTGGCTTCTCCAGCTCCTGTGAATTAGTGATGGTTGGATGCTCAACCCTAAACAAGATGTGTACACCACCACGTCTAAGGGGAGCATTGTGGACGAGAAGGCAGAAAGAACGTAAGTTCTGGTAAATAGGGAGAACGGCTGGCTGCAGAATGCCGTCTTATGGAAACAACAAAACTTGCAGTCATGAAGGTGCAGCCGGTGTGATTACCAGTAAAGGGCCTGCGAGGGACTGGCCCTATACAACAACCAGTACTGACAGGGGACGGAGATTGTGGGACCTGCCCATCCCTGTGGACTACTGGCTACCAATAGACTGTGGGAGAGGGGGACCCATTGTCTTCAGTTGTACATCCAGTGCTTAGCCACTCAGGTTTCCGGGGATAGTTCCGAGTGTAGGGTTATGGCCTGTAGTGTATACAGTATAGTGTAGTATAAGTGTAGATGACTGGAGGTTGATGTCTTATGCAGGCAAAGGGAGAGATAAAACGAGGCCTGTCATTGGACGAGAAGGAAGGGAGGCGGGAACAAAGTTTTAGAAGGAAAGGGAGAGGCAGAAAGGAAGGAGGCCACGTGGAGGCTGACATCCTCGCCTTGCATCTCCACATAGATACAGGTAGTTATGAGTATCTCTTAAGGGATGGATTTCTATAGGTCGATTTATCTTATCTAGGTGGGCGGTTTATCTCTTTATTAATTGGTTGTGAGTTTATTGTGTGGATGTATTGTCGATTGAGAATTTAACATATAAATCTGATTGATAAACTACGGTTTATTAAGTCATGATTTCACCGGGTAGTTGGGAATTTAAACCTTAACTATAAGGCGGTGGTTGTTGGGAGTGTGGGCAGAGGCCATGGGAGCCATGATAGGCCAGCCACTGCTGGACTCCTAGAGCCCTGATTTTACCGGGTAGCTGGAACCAGAGAGTTCGAGGGTAGCAGAGAACCACCAGGAAAGTCACTAATTACAGATAAATTATGGTTAGTTCCATGTGGCTCTCCGGTGCCGTTACTAACTCTAGGGAGCAGCGTGGCAAGGTGCCACGTTGGAATGGCTCGAGGACCGCCTGGGTCTGAGTACATGGGGGCAGTGTGGAGTCGCTGAGGTAAAAGTACCCGCAGCACCATGTGGCCTAACGGTGCCAGTGCTAGCGTGGGAGAAAAGGTTACCTTTAAAAAAATATTTACCGCAACAATGGCTCTGGTTTAAAATCACAAAAACAAACATGAATGTAGAAGGGGATGAGTAGAGAAGCGGAGCTAACGGAGAGTGAGGGAGATAAGAGAGGGCATGGGTGAGGATTATTAGACTCATTGTATCCATGAAAGGAGAGAATGGGTGCAGGGAAGGGGTGGACAGAAAGACGCCCACTGATGAGGCTGAAAGGGAGCGAGCCTGACACAAGGACAGAGAGGCTGCGGCTGTTACCCAAGGACTCGCTTTTGCCTTCCTATGAGCTCAGAGGTTGGGTTTGGTTGCGGTACATTGAGTTCCCATTGTCAAGGGATTCTGCTTGAGAACTCTGTGGGAGAAAAGGGCGGCTGTTCCAGCTCACAGAATCTGTTAGAATCCACACACCCGACAGCGCTATGCTTTGTCCAATATGGAAGTTGATGCTGGATGTCAGCCTGCTTATCAAAGCCAGGGTATAGAATAGTAAGAGTGTTATCTGAATCTTCAAGCGGGTTTCTTTACACAACAACCAAGTAGATACAGCTAAATTTTGCTTTGGAGAACTTACCTGAAGCTTGACCTGACCTTGAGTCAACTAAAACTGTCCCTCACCACTGTGAGATATCAGATTGGGATGGTACTGAAATGGGCAAGCCTTTTCTGTTATTTTCCAAGAAACATTTTTTTTTAAAAATGCTCTAATCTAGTCTGATTCTCTTTCCTCCCATCTCTAGCCTATGCGCTCAGCAAACTATTCACTGGGCTAGCATCCTGATTTTTTGTTGTTATACACTTTCCATCCCAGAATCACTGAAGAGCTGTTGTTCCAGAACCAGGTCATCAACAGTACAACTACTTAACTGCTGGGGACAGCATACCATGACAGGGACTGCCAGCAGTAAGCCAAGATAAGAAGCTCACAGAAGCTCCTTAAAAAAACAGTTGTTCCCATTTCTCCTAACCTTAGCCCTGGACAATGGCAGTATAGGTTTCATTTGTGCGTGATTGCTTTTCAGTTGATCTTGGTGTGCATAATTATTCTATTATATCTGACTTTCCTAATTCTTTCTCCTTCTGTTTTGATGAATTCTGTGAAACTAGATGTCCCTTGATGTAAATGATTCTTAAACAATTAAAAGTTGAAACATGGGGGCACAGCACAGCACAGTCCTAGTGGCCCAGGTGCATGCTGTGTGTTCTCATCTTGGAAACAATGCAATAACTACACAATGGCAGTTCCAGATTAATGCTTGACTTGTAAAGAAAGTTTGAAGAAATTATTAGAAAATGAATCAGAGCCAACATTGGGACCCCAAGAAAGGAAAAAATCTATTGAAATTATGAAATACGTTTTGTACAACATTTGAGAGTGGTTCCTGGATAAGAAAGTTTAGAATGCATAAAATTATATACTAGTAAAACTACGTCAAAACACTGGGACTCTGAGGAGAGTCATGTGCAATGTGTGGAAGCAGAAAGCTAGCGGAACCACTGAGTTAAGGGTTAACTTGATTCTTTCTGGACACTGTCTGGCAGTTTTGCCTATGTTGTTCATCATTAGAGCTTCACAGGAAAATGCAGGTAGCTGACCTTGGAGCTCTGAGCTCTGCAGTATAATAAGTTAAAAGTTAAAGTTGAAATAATGATAAGTTTGCAATTATTATTATCTTGGCCACAGGCCTGGGAATAGGGGACACTTGAGACTTTGTGGAACAATTGTAATTCTTAGTTCCTATGGGATGTGGTTATTCTTTTGATTTTGATTTGGCAATGATTATGCAATGTCTTTTTTTCTACCTGCTTTTGGATAATCAATACAAGACTGGGGAAAGAGAAAGAGAAGAGAGGATGTGAGAGCAAGTGGAGAGAGAGAGAGAGAGAGAGGGGGAGAGAGAGAGGGAGAGAGGGAGAGAGGAAGGGAAAGGGGGGGAGAGGGAGAGAGAGAGGGAGTGTGTGAAATATGTTTTAGATGTGTGTGAAGAGTGTGTGTGTGTGTGAGTGAAAGGGGAGTGCACAGGAGAAAAGCAGAGTGTGTGCAGCCTCAAGCTGCGAGCGATCAAGTGAGAGAGAGAGAGAGAGACAGAGACAGAGACAGAGACAGAGAGACACAGAGAGACACACACACACAGAGTAACTTTAAGCCTTGAAAAATTGTCTGTCAGTTTGTACCCAAAAAGTAGTCTGTGTTTATTTATTATGAATTTTCCAGATATCCCTGCTTCCAGTTGACAACTCCTATCCTGTGTCCCTTGAGGTTGTACTCCGACACGTAACACTACTCCCAACAAGTGGGTGATCTACTATGATGAGTCTTTCCCAGGCTCACAGGTGGGCTCCTCTAGACAGCATGCTGCTTTGACCAATATTGAATCTCCGGAGAAGCAGAAAAGTGGATTTGTAACTCGTCATTTCCTACCCCATATATCCTCTAATGCAAACATTATCACCTCCATTTGTGTGTTGAAATGATTGCTAAGGTTCAGGAAAAGTTGGCTAGGATTTGTGTTAACACCAGCAAACCAGATTAAAAACCACACCAGCCAGGTGAGGTGACACACCCGAATGTTAGGCGTCTACTTTTCCTTTTAGCCAAACTCAGCCCTGTTTAAGAAACGCTCTTAGGGGAATGTGAAGGTTGCAATTCGTGGACTCTGGGCTCACGCAGGGATGAGCGAACTTTTAGAATGGCGTGCCTTTGTCATGGATACAACTCTGACGCTAGCACTTGTGTCCCAGTGAGCTTCAGGTTCACGCCACCTGGGAAAACCATGAGTCCTGTAGTCTGAAATGCATTTTTATAGCTGTGAACAATGTGGCAGTAGACCTGGTCCAGCTCGTCCAAAACTACCCAACATTGCTTACTGAGTGCTGGTGCACACAATTTCTTAAATTCTTAAAATTCTAAGGACTTGCATCAGTCTACAGAGAAGGCACAGAAAGGTTAGTGTGCTTGATTCTGCTAGGTTCTGTCAGCAGAAAGCTTAAAGTCTTCAGCAGCTGTTTCGTCCAACCTTCACCAATAAAAACCACAAAAAGTTATACTTTAAATATAATAGGTAAAAACTCTATGGACATGACTTGGAAAGACTCTAAGTTTCTTCTGTGACTCTATCTGGAAAAGTATGTCATATCCAACCTTGACTCATACAGGCCTATTTCAGGTAGGGACAGTTACAAACTTTTTATGCATGCTGAGTAAGAGAAGCTACTACTTAAGAATTCATGCACACAGCACATTTGTATTACAGAAGTGTGACTGCCCGTGGAGAGGCCCTGAAATGAACAGAAAGCAGACATCCAGCATTTTACCTTCTGTGTGAGAGGGAGGCTGAAGGTGTTAGAGCACACTGAGGTATTTGTATTATGTAGAGATATTGATGGACTGACCATTCTGAGCCATTCCTACATCAGGAACACGGCAGACAGCAAGATGGATGAATCGTCCTTTTGGCTAGGAGGTAAAGAATTCATGTTGGAAATGGGAGGGCCATCTCATGGGCCAGGGAGGAGGGGAGGGTTAAAACGCCCAAGCAGCAGGATAACACAGTCGTTGCAGGACTGGGAACCTGGATCTACAAAGAACAGACTGTCAGAGAGGCCACTGAGTCAGTGCACTTAGAGGTGATCAGTACAGGGGTTGATGGTAGAATCCTCCAAGATTCAAGTCAGGCATGGGAATGGAGAAAGCAGATGGCTGGGCTCTCAGAATGCTTTACAGAGCAGATAAACCAGGAAAGGAAGTACGAATGACCAAGGTAGAGGATGTGGAGAATTCAGAGACTGAGAAGAAATCCTGAGAGGCCGGCTAAAGACAAAGGCCGGAAGTCAACGTCAGGGTCTGGAGTTTTGGTGAGTGCAGTAGAGAGACCATTCACCAGCATGTAGATGACTAAGAGAGGGTGTCAGAGAGCCGAAGCAAGCTTAAGCGCACAGCGGGGGATGATGGGTAGTAGACAATTGGGTCATGTAGATGTCTAGATCCTACTAGCGGCTATCTGTGCCAGAAATGCTCAGGAAGAGGTTTCTGTTGTGGACAACTGGAGACTGAGCAGGCTCCATTTTTGAGGGCCACTGGAGCACAGGCCTGCAGCAGACACCGTTCAACAAAGCTATTAGAAAAGGACTCAGTGGTTAAGACTACTTGCTGATCTTACAGAGGACCCAGGTAACTTGTTCCAGGAAATCTAATATCTGCTTCTGGTCTCTGTGGGCTCTAGGCATACATGTGGTTCTCATAAATGCAGGCTAAACACTCATACACATAAAATACAAATAAGTATGTATTGTTATTTGGGCTTTGTTAAAGATTTATTTCATGTGTGTACAGTTACTGTCTTCAGACACACCAGAAGAGGACATTGGATCCCATTACCCATGGTTTGTGAGACACCATGTGGTTGCTGGGAATTGAACTCAGGACCTCTGGAAGAGCAGTCAGTGCTCTTAACTGCTGAACCCATTATTTGGTTTTTTGAGATAGGGTTTCTCTGTATAACCCTGGTTGTCCAGAATCCCTCTGTAGACCAGGCTGGCCTTGAACTCAGAGATCTTCCTGCCTCTGCTTCCTAGTGCTGGGATCCAAGGTCTATGTTACCAATTAATAAATAAGAGATGGTAAGTGAGATAATAAATGATGAGACACGACTCAGGTCACATAAAGTTTTAGCCATCACCCTGTATGATAGCTAGCAAAGTAATCTAAGTAACACTTTTTTTACCATCTATGAGCACCACAACCTTGTTTTGCTTTTTGGCAAAGCTCAGAGCTAGTGGAACTGAACTGTATTTTTGAGACAAGGTCTTAGGTATTTCAGTCTAACCTCGAACTCACTATGTATCCAAGGATGACCTTGAACCTCTGAACTTCCTGTCTCTACTTCCTAAGTGCTGGGACAAGAATGCACTACCACACCTGGTTTACGCTAGGCATCAAGCCCAAAGCTAAACATTCTTACCAACTAAGTGACATCCCTGGGCCTGGAGAGACTTTCTTAAAGCACCACACAGATTTTAGGTTTTTGGGCCACAGTTTCTGTGGCAGCCATGTAGCCATTTTTTACTTTTGAGACAGGCATCACTGTGTAGCTCGGGCTGACATAAAACTCAACACACACCCAACTGTCACTAAGTCCTAAGGTAACAAGAAAGCAACTGTAGACAACACAGAAATGAACAAGCGTGATTCATCCGGTAGGGTTGCACTTTCTATTAGAGGTGAGGTCGGTCTGTGCTATGTGTTGACATAGTGCTCTATGGTTTTAGTTCCCAGCCCAGCATTCTCTATTCCACCTCAGATACTACCATGATTTAGTGCAATGGTTTTTCCTTCAAGTTTGCAATTTAAGCGATCGACCTAATGAATGTCAAAAATACTAACTCAGCGTTTCAGTGTTACATAGACACCTATTGATATGAGCCTAATGTGGAATGTGGTGGAGTTTCCAGTGAACAGGAAACAAAAGGCAATCTTAATTATTGTGCGTACCACAGCGTGTGTGGAGGTCAGAGGGCAATATGCAGTCAGTTCTTTCCTTCGATTATGTGGACTCTTGGGATTAAACTCAGGTCATTAAGATTGAAAGCAGGTAGGCAACTTTGACCCACTAAGCACTCTGATCAATCCGCGATAGGGGATTTTGACAAGGTTCCTTGGTTCTGGTTTCATCTATGCTGCTCCACAGCTACAGATGCCTGGCCCAGTTAGCGTCACCTGTGCCAGCTGGATGGTGAAAAATGTTACAATCTCCCCAGGCATCGGCACATGGAGATGTAAATAATGTGATTAAAACAGGGTCATTAAAACAAAATTCTAGCAATTGAAGTCAGCCTACTTCTAGAAACTGAGTGGCATTAACATTACACATTGGTCCCCTGCCCATGTCTTCCTTATGAATGAGTTGTATGCTATATTGAAGGACAGGGAACTTGCCAATGAAACACAGTATTTCTTCTTTGAAAATCCATGTATATGGTAAACCTGTATTTTGTGAGGAGATAGTTTGGGACAGTTTCTCAAGCACACTAAATTCTCAAACAAAATAATTTAGAACCCAACTATTAATTCTAAACTTAATAACTTTGTGTATTATTAACAAGTGCATGCAGACAGAGGTCAGTGTGTCCTTCAATAGTACTTCAAAGCTTCATCAGGGAGCAGGAGTTCACCTGGATGATCTACACGGCTCTCATTCAGGGCCCATTCTTTGGCTTCCAAAATATTTAACAAAAGGAAGCTGGAATAGCTATCACTAGAAATGAATGTGTCAGCTTGCTTCTGAGTTTGACTAATGAAGTCATTTAAGACTATGTAGCTGTGGAAAATCTGTTAAGGACCCTTTTCCTGACAGCCAGTGTGTACCCTGAGATGTCCTTTATTGAGCAATCTCCAGTAGTTAAAGCGAACAAATATAGAATCTGTAAAAGTCTAACAAGACAGACAGTGGTCTACCTACCTAAAACAGGCAACTTAAACTTGACGGGTGAAACATGGGGAAATCAAAGTGAACGCGGGACTTGGCACAGGAATTATCTCAAGTGTTCAGAAAGGCATTAGAGTTTATGTGTATTAACTCCAGCTTCTCAGAAGCAAGTGCTTACATTGGCTGAATCTAGTTCTAGGTGAATGCCATAAACACAGCAGCTGTTAGCTACTATAGTCATCCCACGTACACTTCATGGGTTTGACAGCCACACTTGGGTAATGGACACCTGTCTAAACGATCCAGTATAGGAAGGTCTATGGGGCAAACTTTTCTAAGCATCTGATTAGAAATTCATCTCATTTTCCCTTCTGATATCACTGAACTAGCTACTTACAATAAACAACTAAGAACAAGCATGAGTTAGCATGCTAGCCCTTTGTTCCACGTCCTTATTGGTAAAATGTGTCCTCTTTAACAGCAGAGACTGTCCCCTTTTTGCATCTCATGGGTTTACTCTTTTCATCACTGGGTATCCTGAGTCTAGCTAGCCTAAAAACACAGGAGGTCCCATATATATAACACAGGTCTTAAGACAATGTATTAGGTACAGGTATAGAAATAACAAATTAAATCTAAGTTTGACTATCAGCAGGGATGCTTTACTTGGGGTCCCACATAGTTTCCTCTTGTGAGGTAACCAGCCTGCTGCCAGGAAATGAGTCATCAGTGCTCATCACTTCTGGGTTACAGTATCTGAGTTTATAAACTGTAAGACTAACACACGACCTGTCACACTAATGAGGCCCATTTGAATTTATAATGAAAGCCCATGGTTATAAACTCTTACAATGTTTATATATTCGTCTCAATGGCTTACTTTCTCTCCCTATCGTTTCCAGAGGAAACAACTCCAGGGCTTCATTTCTTTACACATTGGTTAGTGTCCCTGGAAAGCTGTTACAAAACCTAGGACTCATCTAATCTTGCCACAAAGCTCAACCTCTGAAGGAAAAAAAAGCTTCTCAGGGCTGCAGAGGACTCAGAGCACTGGCTGCTCTTCCAGAGGACCCAGCCTGGAACCCTAGCACCCACATGGCAGATCCTGCTTGTAACAGCAGTCCCAAGGGACCCAACACCCTGGGTTAGTCTTCAAGGGCACTGAACATGTGTAGCACACAAGTGTACATGCAGACAAAACACCACACACAGAAAATCAATCCAAAAACAAACAAGAAGATCCTATCCATCGGCCCAAAACTCCAAATTACAGAACTTCTGAACTTGTTTCCACAGATTGTCTTCAATTTCTTGTATGAAGCAGGATTTGTCATCAAGTGCTGTGTCTGACCTGAGACCTAGTTAATCAGTCTGAAGTCATCGATGCGTTCCCCAGCCTTTTCACTCAGAGACACCACTTTCACCCTGCTATTCTCTATAAAATTTAGGACCATTCAGTGAGTGTATAACTGTTCACCTTTACATGTCGGATTCTGGCAAAGAAGTAAGGGTGAAGTGTTGCTCTAGTCTGAGTTGTCCCGGTATCAAGGTAATATCAACCAGTGCCTTCACTAGACCACGGTTTTACTAGGGAAAGTTTAAACAGCTTAAGTTTTGCCAACCATCATTAAAGCACAATCAAAAGATCATGATTTGTGATTGATTTAATTATCTTCTGACTGTTGATAACTTACAAACTATCTCCTTTATTTTCATCTTTCCATCTAGTAAGTTAGAAAAGAGTACCACTCCCAATCAGGCATGAACAGAAATTCCAGTTATGACTTTCCAAATGGGCATTTAAGGACAATTCTGAATTACAGCTAGTCTTAGATAAGAGAAGATTTAAAAGGCCTAACTTGTTCTTAAAAAGCATTTTAACTTGTAGATCAACTATAAAAGAAGTGTTAAATACTCTTTATTTGATATACATAAACTACAGTAATGCCTTTCAGTGGTGAAAGGGAACATCATTGATGTGGGGAATTCTAATTAAAACAGCATTGTCAAGAATAGTTCCGTCTGGTGTTTAGCATTGCCTGTCAGAGGCCAGTGAACACACGCTGAAGCACGGGTGAGTCTTCTTGTTCCTGAGGCAGTGAGAGAATTTTACCAGGATTTAAACATATTCATATACCCAGTTATATAAATCTAAGTATAAAACCATTCAATAGGTTTGAGGCGACACCCTCATATTTATGGAAAGGAAAACATTACTAATTAAGTCCAATCTTATCTTGAGAAAGGGAAAGCAGTGATAACATGTATTCAATTGGAAGTGTTACTTAAAAAAGATCATATCCACTTTATGACAAGTCAATTTTACTTAAATCGGGGCTGTCCAACAAAAACATTGTTAGCCATTCATGATCTGAATTTGGTATATGAATTAAATTATGGTATACATTAAAAGCCATGAGACATTTGTTTTGTAATAAATAAGGCAGTGGAATTATTCATTAGTAGCCTTTTTAAGATAAGCTATTAGGTCCGCCCTTTCTCCCTTCTTCTTAATTCCAGCGAAGATCATTTTTGTTCCAGGGATGTACTTTTTGGGATTTTCCAAATACTCCATCAGGGTATCCTCTCCCCAGGTGATACCTACACAGAAAGAGATGCAGCAGTTAAGTGTTTTATACCTGATAAGTCTGCATTGGTTACACCCATGCAACCTGTGCTCTGTCTGAACAGCAGCTCCACACTTACCTTTGTTCTTGTTGGCATCTGTGTAAGAGAATCCAGCAGCCTGGCCTGTCTTCCGCCCAAACAGACCATGGAGGTTTGGTCCAGTCTTATGCTTGCCTCCTTTTTCCACAGTGTGGCACTGGGCACACTTTTGAACAAAAATCTTCTTGCCTTTTTCAACATCACCCATTTTAAATTCTAGAAATGAAAAAGACCCAACGGTTCAAGTCACTTGTTACAGCAAAACATACTATGGATCCCAATGACCACTCAAATCACTTAAGTACCAACTCTTTACAATACTACCACCAGGTTGGATGCTATCTAATAACTCAGTCTGTTTGCAATATCCTTCAACAGCAAGCGCGTTATTTAGGATTAAAGCAAACCTTCAAGACAGGCTCATGCCCAAGGAAGGGAAATGGAAACCCACAGCTCAAGCTTCGGTTTCTGAAGAAGGCAAGGTCAAAAAGTCAAATATGAAACTAGACTACAATTTTGTTAAGCCAAAACCACTACAACTCTTAGCATTTCAGAATGCTTAATTGCTGTCTGTGCTGTCATTTAAAGTCACTTCCAAAGATAAGGGAAAATACATCAATGGGGGTCGGGGGCTGAAGATCCTAAGTGCTTCCTCCTCCTGCTCTGGTCTCATTTGGAGGTTAAGTCACTCTTGCATTAGTCCGACCCGGGAAGGCAAGGGAAGGAACCTTCTCACTCTCGCGTTCTGAGATCCCAGGGGTAACCACGAGGTCATCCAAAGGGGACTGAAGAAACCCACCCTTCCAGAAACTTAATCAGAAAAAGAACCAGCCCAGTTCTTTTTTTTTTTTTTTCTGAGCTGGGGACCGAACCCAGGGCCTTGCGCATGCTAGGCAAGCGCTCTACCACTGAGCTAAATCCCCAACCCCCAGCCCAGTTCAGCAGCTTCTGCTCTCAGAAGGTGCGGCGGGCAAGCTCCCTCTAGAACTCTGGGCCCCAGCCCTCCACCCACGGAGCCTCCACAGTTCCGCATGTCTTTGTAGGTCAGGCCTGCCTCGGTCTCCTCGCCCTCTTCCCGCCCCGCGTCCCTGTCGCGCGCTCACCGGTCCGGGCTGGTCAACACCACAAAAGAAGAGACTCTTGGGCAGACGTCCCGCTCTCTAGCCCAAGGACACGCCGGCCCGCGCCTATGTACCGGTGTCAATGCAACCACACTTGTTCTGCCCTCCCGCGGCCGGACGTGCGGCAGCGCCGGGCACTGCGCCGTGGCGTAGCCGCATGTCATTGGCTTCAGGATTGGGAGCGCTAGCAAGGTGCGCGCGCATGCGAGCTAGCATGGTAGGTTGTACCGAGAGGGCGCCCTTCCTCTAGAGGCCTCGTTTGCCCGACACTTACGACAAGCCTTTGGACGTAAGGCGTGGACGTGGATGACGTCACCCTCCGGCCTGATAGTTGGGGAGGAGCGAGTAGCGGGGCCGTCGCTCCCTCGGGATTTGGGTGCGGCTGGGCTCAGGTAACACCGGCTCTTAGGACTCCTTCTGCCTCCGCCCACCGGTAGTGCTAAGACCGCCGCCCAGTCTGAAGGCGACCTTTACCCAGGCTTGGTCTAGATTCCCTGACTAGCGCAACTGCACTGGCCTCATGGTGGACGCCTGCTGGTGACCTTCACTCTGTTAAACCATCTCCTGTTCTCCCAGTGAAAGCCTCCAAGCTGGGGATGGTGCGGTACATGTGGCAGACGGGATCTTATCCCTGTTTTCTTCCCCTAGTTTGTAGAAAAAACAAGGAGGGTGTGCAGGCAAGCTTTAAGGAAGAAACAGGATTTGCCTGATTAGAGGATACTTGGGAATCTGCTAGATTCGCATCCCTTCTGTCCATATTGGAGATGGAAGTTTTCTGTTGCACTTCAAAACGATCTCTCCGACACGCTAAATTCAGCCACTGGAAGTTTTCTTCATTACTCCTGTCTCCCAAATTCAGATGAATGTCGGTCCTTTCCCTATGTTCTGACATGTGTTTATAGATGGCTGGTGTGTGCCAGGCCCTTTTCAGTATAAACCTACATATTCTGGTTGAGTTTGTTTCTATGCTACCATCTTCCCTTCCACCGTCAGATTAACACTAGGTGTTAGAAGGCTCCAAATCTCCAAAGATCTCTTTCCAGCTACTGGTCCTGTGATCTGCTCGAAGACTTCAGTCTGTATGAGTATAGATGTTAGGTATTCCCAGGGGTAGTTGATTCCAAAATCAATCCCCAGAACCCATACAGAACTTCAGTTCTTCACATAAAATAGTGTAATATTTGTATATAATCTACACAATCTCCCCAATATTTAAATTATTTCTAGATTATAACATATAACGCCAAATATGGTGTTACTTAGGAAAAACGACAAAAATGCTAGTCCTTCAGTATTTGCGAGAATATTGTTAGCCTAACTACGTAGTATGTGATGTCATCTGCTGTTTTCTGATGACATGGATGTGGAATCCATAGAGGAAGGTCTGACATATTTCCATTGTTTTTAAATAGTCCTAACTTTAATTCCTCTTTCTCTTAATACAGTATTATACTGCCACATCTTACTGTAAAACAGTGGGACTCACAGCACATTGAAGACTTTTGTGGCTTTCGGGGGTACTCATTGAACATTCAGATACAGTGCTTATGTACACTTAAGTTGTTCGTATATAGGCTTATTCGTCAGACTCTTAAAGTTTTTAAAGACATGGTATAGCAAATCTGTAGACATTCAATATGTCCTTAAACCAAGCCCTGATAGTGCCTTCCATATTTCTCCAAAGAAAGTCCTCAACTGAAGTCACTGTGCTCTCAATATCTTTTCTTTGTGGAATAGAAGATAACCATTTTTAGTTTATAAATGAATTGGCCAATGAGAAGATTTCCAAGAACATTCTACTGCAGGTCTTGTAGGTACACCAGTGACTCAGCTGACCAAGTGAATAGTTTGACATCTTAGTTTATTCCTGTAAGCTAGATATACTCAATTGATTGCTTATCCAGCATGCATTCATGAAGCCCTGGGTTTGATCCCTAACACTGTGCAAATGGATGATGGTAGTGGTGGTGGCCGTAATCCACACCAGGAATCCAGGATTGGGCAGGAGAAGACAGTAGTAGAATGAGAAGTTTATCGTCATCCTGGGCTAGTTCAGGCTGGGTGACATAAGGAGACCTTGTCTCAAACAAATTTATTCCCACGAGGAAGAGACTAGGAAATAGACAGCTCTTCATCTTTTTCTAACTAAAACAATTGTGGATAAAGAGTCTTATTTCTAAAAATTGTGGGGAGATAAGGAGAAAGAACAGTAAAATCACTTGCCAAGCATGGTGGCAACGTGCCTTTAATCCCAGCACCAGGGAAGCAGAGGTAAGTGGATCTCTGGGTTCAAGGCCATCCTGGGCTTCAGAGCAAGTCCCAGGACAGCCAGGGCTACACAGAGAAACCTTGTCTCAAGAACAACAACAAGCCCCCTCCAAACAAACAAAACAAAGCAAAAACCCCTCCTTCCTGTGGAAAGGAGATACCATAAATTCTATGCTGTTGCAGTGCCTCCCAACATTTGGGAGGGAGACAGAAGCATCAGTTCAAGGTCATCCTGGACTACATAGCAAATTCAAGACCTGTTTGAGACATAATAACCCTCCCCCCCCTCTCTCTCTCTCTCTCTCTCACACACACACACACACACACACACACACCATAAACAACAGCAGTCCATAGTCAGCCTACTTGAATTATTTGCGTAGGAAAAGGAAACTGCATATTGTTTTATCTCCATTTCTCTGTGTGCTCTATCTTATCCTTTGGAAGGATAGTGGCTGGTAAGAGTCGTAACTGTTTTAAAGCAAACTCCTCTCTTTTCAACAATATCATGGATTGCCTATTTTTTTTTAAACTATGAACAAAAAGCTATTAAAATGCCCTTCTCAATCAAAATATGTAACCGAGGCCACAAGAAGTCTGCAGTTTGCAGGCAGATAATGTGCTCGTCCCATGCTGAGTCTAGGGCCAGCTTATGGACCGAGAGGAAGCCATCTCCAGCTGTACTAGCAGCTCAGCAAATGAGAAGTTCAGCTCAGAGGTGGCTTGGAGCAGCTTTGGCAGGGACGCCTGGGTAATGCTGCTACACTTTAAAGGATCAAAACAGTTATTCCCAGTAAGCAGGTTAGTCTTGTCTGCCTTGGATTTAGTGATACTGGGATGAAACCATTTCCTTCAACTTTGAGGACAGTGAGGAAGGAAGATTCTAAGAGCCATTGGGAATGGAAAGCACCAAGGAAACTGTCTTCCAAATGCAGCAGAACTGATGCACATACGAACTCACAGAGACTGTGGCAGAATACACAGAGCTCACACAGGCCCGAGCAAGGTGGGGTGCCAGCACTGAGAGGGGGAAGTGAGCATGATCTCCCACCCCTAAGCAAAAGGCTATCTCCAATTGGCAACCACATAGACTCAAAGGAAAAGTTAGTTTCCTGAGTGGAGGCAAGTGGGTCTACAAACCTCACTGAAGGCCAGGGCTGGCCAGTTATAGGTGGAAAACTCAGAACCAATTCAGTTGATTTTGGAGAATTTTTTTTGTCTCACTTTGGGCAGTTTTTACCTTTTTGTTCTTTTGCTTGTATTATGGCTTCTGGCTTCGTGTTTTCTTTGTACGTGTGCGTGAGCACACTTTGTGCTCTTTTTTCCCCCCTCCCTTGTTTATTTGCTTTTATTCTATTCTCTTTATTTCTAATTTGCCTGTTGGTTTTGTAAAGAGAGAAGGGAAGAAGATTTGGAAGTTGGAAGGGTGGGTGAATGGGGAGGGCCTGAGAGGAGACGAAGGGAGGGAACTGTGATTAGAATGTTGCATGAAAAAAATCTATTTTCAATAAATATGTAATTTTAAAAAACCACTTTCTGAGGAATTCATAGTTTCAGGTTGCCTTCATGCAGGTTCAGAATTATATTTTATTGTCTCTGCACAGTCTAAGAAAGTTCTGTCTGAAAATACGAACAAAGTGGCTGCGAGTGGACAGTGCATCCTGGTCTCTGGTGAATCTGCAGAGGACTAGAATATCTAACCCAAGTTCCCGACGATCCCCGTGCTTTTGGGAAACTCTGAGCCTGAGATGCTAATGAGAAACAACAAAGATACAGCTTATTCCTAAAGCGCTCAAGGCAGTCTGCTGAATAGGAGCGTGAAGTAGAAGTCATCGACAGAGGCTGCTATATCACCATGTAAGTATTCACCTAACTGAATGTATGTGTGCGTGTACGTTAGACTTACATGTTAAATTTTACTACTGTATTATGTGGGCACCTGCATGTCAGGTTGCATGTGTGGATTGTGAAAGGACAATCTGTGTGAGTCTGCTCCCTTTTTCCACCAATTGAGTCTCCGAGGTGGAGCTCAGGTCATCAGCCTGGCAGAAAAGGTGTTTGCCCACTGAACTACCTTGCCCGCATTGAGCCTTATAGAAAGCATTTTTTTCTACTGTATATACTTTATTTTTATGATTATAACTTTAATTTGTAAAGTTCTTTTTGGTTCTTACCTGTTTTGTTATTTTCTTAAACTGTCTTTGGTTTCTTGTACATTTTTTTCTTTGCCACCTTCTCTGAGCTGAACTTCTGATTTGCTGAGCTACTAGTTCAGCCAGAGATGGTCTCCTCTCAGTCCATAAGCCAGCATTAAATAGCACATATTTTACATTAAAAAAAACTTAAAGGGCCTACTCTGATTTTTGTCATGTTGTCATAGTTAGGGTTTTACTACTGTGAGCATGCCTTTAATCCCATCACTTAGGAGGCAGAGGCAGGTAGATCTCTGAGTTCAAGGACAGTCAGGACTAGAAAGAGAGTTCCAGGGTAGCCAGGGCTGTTACACAGAGAAACCCTGTCTTAAAAAACAAAGGGAGGAAAAGGAGGAGGAAGAGGAGGGGAAGGGAGAAGGGAGGAGAGGAAGAGGAAAAAAGAAACGAGGAAGAAAGGAGGAGGGGGAGGAAGAGAGGAAGAGGAGGGGAAGGGAGAAGGGAGGAGAGGAAGAGGAAAAAGAAGAAACAAGAGGAAGAAAGGAGGAGGGGGAGGAAGAGAGGAAGAGGAGGGGAAGGGAGAAGGGAGGAGAGGAAGAGGAAAAAGAAGAAACAGGAGGAAGAGGGGGAGGAGGAGGAGGGGGAGGGAAAAAGGAAGAGGGAGGGAGAGGGGGAGGAGGAGGAGACGCTCTCTGCTTACAATTTGGACACAATTTTGGTGTTGTTTATTCTTCAAAGATTCATGTCCTCTAAGCTTGCTCCAGAATTAATGAAGAGCCATTTTCGGCTCTGGCTGTAAGTATACATTAGTTCCCTCAAGAGTGGATTAGTTCCTGAGAGAGCCAGCTGTTATGAAGGAGCAAGCCTGGTCCCTCTTGCTTCCTTCTTTGCCATGAGACTTTCTTGTGTTTCCCACCATAAGACACTGTTTGCCCTCTCTCTCTCTCTCTCTCTCTCTCTCTCTCTCTCTCTCTCTCTCTCTCTCTCTCTCTCTCTCCTCTCTCTCTCTCTGTGTGTGTGTGTGTCTGTGTGTCTGTGTGTGTGTGTGTGTGTGTGTGTGTGTGAGAGAGAGAGAGAGAGAGAGAGAGAGAGAGAGAGAGAGCGCACTATATATAAAGCAATGACAAAATGCCAGTTACTATAATTTTGAAGGCAAACCAGGGAGTAGAATAGAGAATGTCAGATAGATACATGGCTTTTGTACTGGCTGGTTTTGTGTGTCAACTGGACACAAGCTGGAGTTATCCCAGAGAAAGGAGCCTCCCTTGAGGAAATGCCTCCATGAGATCCAGCTGTAAAGCATTTTCTCAACTCGTGATCCAGGGTGGGAGGGCCCATTGTGGGACTGGTAGTCCTGAGTTTTATAAGAAAGCAAGCTGAACAAGCCAGCAGAAGCAAGCCAGTAACATCCCTCCATGACCTCTGCATCAGCTCCTGCTTCCTTACCTGCTTGATTTCCAGTCCTGACTTCCTTTGGTGGTGAGCAGCAATGTGGAAGTGTAAGCTGAATAAACCCTTTCCTCCCCAACTTGCTTCGTGGTCATGATGTTTGTGCAGGAATAGAAACCCTGACTAAGCTTTCTTAATTAGATTTACTGTAGTTTAATTTCCTCCTTTTTATTGTGGTAAAACACGTCACATAGAGTTTGCCATGTTCTGTTCGGTGGTGCATTAAGTATAGGCATATTGTGCAACTGACCAATATCTGTTCATAGAACTCCTTCATCTTGCAAATCTGGAATTTCACACATCCTGAGATGGATAACTTTGTTGGCTTGACTGGATTCTATAATATCCAGGTAGCCAGTACTATTTCTAGGTATGTCAATAAATTATGTCCAAGAAACTGGCATTTCAAAATTAGTGAACTAAGTAAGACAGATCCTCTTTCATCCATAATGGGTAAGCATGTGCAATTGGTTGAGGGCCCAGAGAAAACAAAGAAGGGCATTCCTGCTGTTTCCTCAGGAGCCAGAGCTCCCTTCTTACCTGTGGGACAAGCAGTTCTAGATTCTCTGGCCTTTGGAACTTGTACCAGCAAGCCCTTAGTTCTTAGGCAGAATTATACTGCACTAGATTCCCTGGTTGTGGGCTCTCCGGGTGTGGATTTCACCATGCTACTCACTTGTCTGGACTTTTCAGCTTTCAGATGCCTTTGTGTGTGTTGTATGCTTGTAGCATAAGACATAATCTAACAACCAAAGTAGTTTTCCTGTGTTATTTTTTAAGAGTGACATTGGATGGATAGTCTTCTTCAACCTGGAATCCTCCATTAAAAACTGTCACCAATGACCTTTTTAATGAACTATGTGGAATACAGCTGTCTTCTCACTAAAGGACAGAGCCCTTCATCTTAATTACAGCAGTGATGAATAGGGTAGACTTCCTCTTAGGAGTTGGTAACTGTGACAGCACTGAATCGAAGGCTGTGGTACTTCTGCATAGCAGTGGCTTAGAATGCAGTTGTACACCCTTGAGACTCAAGGAAAGTGTATGATGAGAACGTCAAGCTCTTGCACCCGTATACGTATGGTTCAGTGGGTAAGGCACTTGCAGCAAAGCCCAGCAACCTGAGTTGTCTAACTCCCACGTGTGCACTTTGTGTGTGTGTGTGTGTGTGTGACAATTGTAAAAAGAAACAGGGTGGAACTGAGTTCCTATACTGTGGAGTTGTGTCTTTTAAATACTTGTTCTTTAGAAGTTCTGTCCTGTGGCATGTTCTATGACTAAAGGATTAAATTAATATGTCCACTGTATTGCCCACTACCTTGGATATCCAAATGGCTTTTTAAAAAGATATTTACTTTACAAAAAAAATTGTGTTAAGTGCAAGTGCATGAATGCCACTGTCATCAGACTGCATGTAAGTGCCTCTACCCACTGAGTCATCTGTCAGCCCCAAATTTCTAATGTCTGTTACACGCATGTGTGCATGCCGAAATGCTCCCCTCTATCACTCTCTACTTTATGCCTTGGATGCAAGATCTTTCCTTGGATGTGAAGCTAGGGTTTTTCAGGTGGGCAGAAACCTAGCAAGCCCTAGTGATTGTTCTTTTTCTTCCAGCACCAAGGGCTCCTTACAAGCATGGTTGGAATCCTAGCTGCCTTATGTGGGTCCTTATGGTTGGAGAATAAGTGCTTTTCCCTGCTGGGCTCTCTCCCAGAACCTATATTATAAGGTGTGGTGTTCCAGATCAAACCCAGGCATGCTAGTGAAGGACTCTACCACTGAGTTACACTCCAGCTGTAGTCTATAAAGACTATGATTCAGGAGTTGTCATGTGATTGATTATATTACATACAGTTTAAGTATTTCAATATGGAATTTTTTGCTTTCCTTTATACCTACCTATAATTCATAATTTTAGCTCAGAATGGGCTTCAGGAAGGTACATGTTGGTTATACAAAAAAAATTCAAAACATGTAATGTTATTTTGTGTATGCACGTGAGCCAGTAAGTTTTACTGGCATTACTTATAGGATTATAGGTGACGGTTATGGACAGGAATAGAAATGACTCAAACAGGTGCATCCCAGCCCGCCTTAGCTCAGATGACAGTTCACAAAAGCTGGGGACTCGCGGTACATTTTGAAGTAGCTTGTCATGCTGGAGGCTCATGTAGGCTCTCTTCTGGGAAGCTTAGCTGACCTCCTTTCACGTAGTTTGGCTGATCTGTTTTCACTCACATACTTGGTCTCATCTCAGCCTCTTCTAAGCAACTCAGCTTATCTCAACTCCTAACTTTTTCATGCTAGTAAGTTTGTCATGGTAAATTATTTTTATAATGTATTTCTTGGGCCAGTAAGAAGCCTCAGTGAGTAAAACCACTTGCCGTGTAAGCGTGATGACCTGAGCTGGATCCCTGGAACCCACAGTGGAAGAAGACTCATTAAGGTTGCTCTCTGATCCCTCCACTGGGGCTGTGATGGGCACACAAACACACAGAGCACGAAAGAACTTTTAAATATATATCTCTTGATGTACTGATGTGCTGGCTTGCATATGGAAGTTAACTACACATTAGGCAAACACTTCAAAGATGAAAGTGTTGGGATCTGGAATGACTAGCATCAAGCCACACATTTTCTTGCCAAAATTGCAAATCTAATAAATTGTATCGTCACAAAATAATTTTATCCATATAAAATAGCTGTTTGGTATTAGAAGGCTAAAGGGAAGCAAACACATATATCCTATAATGTAATGTGCACACACAGAACCTTCAGGGTTCATCTTTCCCATTGACTTGTCGACATACTTTTATTGAAGGTGTATAGCTTGGAGAGCCACTCTACGCTCAGTGAACTGAGGCTCTGAGGCTTTGGATTCTACACCATTCCATTTTGTTGGTTTTTTGAGACTGGGGTTCTCCTAGAACTCAATTATGTAGACCAGGCTAGCTTTGAACTCACAGATATTAATTTTACCTTTTTGCCCATTATTTTGTGAAAACATTTACAGAAAGAGATTCTTGACACACTAATTTTATTAAAGCATGATACATTCTATAGCTGTCTGTCAAATCTTCAATATTTGAATGATTTTTTTCAACTTTTTCATTTCTCACAAAATGATGATGTGAATTTTGTCTACACATTGATTTTCATGATTTTGGGAAACTTCTTCAGAGTGTAATTTGAAGATGACATTAAACACTACTTTTTCTGGCTTTGATATTTTGTTGACAAACTTAAGTGTTTTGAGAAGTCAGGACATTATTTTGGTCCCCCTGACCAGATTCTAACTTAAATTCTTGAAAACACAACCTTATTAATGTTATTATGGCTTAATACAGAAACAGAATCCAGCCAAATGCAGGGCACTCTATGACATATTTTATTTTCTTGCAAGAGGCTGGGTTTCAAGGGAATATCTCAATTATAGAAATAATGGCTATTGTGGCCATAAAACTGATGTCTCATCCCACACTGCAATTTATCTCTGAGGTCTTTTTGTTCTTCTTGAATGGAGTTATGCAAACGTTTATGTGCCATGGACCTTGAGAATGAGTTCTTAAAATCTCGAAAGTTGGTATTATGCTTGGGCACGCCAGCTCTAGGAATCCAATTCAAGAGAGGTTTTGTTTCATCACTGCTTTCTATGTCTGTGCCCAAAAACTCTGGTTTTCTTAAATAGTTGTCAAAAGTGAGATCAGCCATATCTGTTTTGTTTTGTAGAATATTAGACTTACTGAGGCGAACAGGGTTTAGACACATAGCATATGGGTCACGGTAGGTGGACTTATGTGGTTCATAATCCAAGTAATGGTTTGACTTAGAGCGGGCTATGGGTAGGGGCTTCACGTCCAGCTGCCTCCAATACAAATCATCTGACTTTTTGGTGTCTGTGATCTTTGGAAGGGAGTGTAGGTCAAAAAGACTACCCATGCCTTTTGATTCATAACTCGATGGGAGTGGATAGGTAGACAACAAGCGTTGTTCTTCCTTAATCTTGTCTTCAATATTCTGGCTTTTATGGGTTAGTCCAGACAGGAGGTGATCATTCATTGCCATCATTTCTGCAGAACTGGGTATGAATGTATGAAAAGCACACAAAACTCTTGGGGTACAGTCTGGACAGGAAGGTGGTATTTGCACCGTAGCCTCCAGAGGTCGTTGGTTCTGAATAAGTCGGGCAATTCTACCATCCAAAGGTCTAGGAGGTTTTAAGGAAGGATGGAATTTTTCTTGCTGTACCAGTGGAATAAAAGGGGGAAAATAAACTAATTAATAAATGTAATATTATAACGATGTAGCTACCAGCAGGCTAATCTCATACTCATTTTCACTATCTTAGTAAACAGGAGAAGTGAGGGAAGTGCACACACTAAGATACTTCTGTATTTATTTGAAGACATTGAAGTTGGGCCCAAATAAATACATACTTCTCTTTTACTGGCTTTAGGTAAAATGGAAAATATATAGGTTTTATTTGGCTAAAGACAAGTTTTTCTTCAAGTGTGGAAATTCTTAGCTCTCAAAATTTCAAAGATACAAAGGGACTCACTGGACAAAACCTTATGAAACCATGATTGTGTTGACTATCCATCTTATGCAGTTATTTAAATCATCATAGGCCTCAGCTGAATCACAATCACCTCAGAGGTGGCAGAAAGTGGAGTTCCTAACTTTAGTTCCAAGACCAGGACTTGTGAAGTCTACAGTGGGGTCTGAGATCCCTTATTTTGGGAGGGAACAAACTCCTGCACTGTGAGCTCTCTTCCCAACGAAAGAGCGTGCATTTTAACAAATGTTTTGGGTGCAGCTAAGGCTGGTGCCATGCTAAATGCTTGGAGAAGCACTATGCTGAGTCTGTGTCTGTTTACTAGTTTTTGGGACTGAGCACAGGGCCTCGCACATGTTGAATGCCACCAAGGTATACCCACTGCCCTGTCTGAGCTTTTGGGATGTTTTAAAAGCGTGGATTCAGTCAAACTTGGAAACTCCAAAGATAGGAAGCACATTCAGGATATCATTGCTGGAGCTATGTCTGCAGGGGAAGAAGGAAGAGGTGGCATGTGTTCTATTTTGTGGCAGAGGCTTGAATGAAAAGCTGTATGCTTTTGTTTTGACAGATGCACATTTAAAATTTGTACAGTTTTAATGAAGGCATACTTCACAATGAATGAAGGACAGAAAGCCAAAATTCTAACTCTGGTAAATGGTATGCATGTCAAATCTTAAGGGATAAAGTATATACTAAGCTCTATAGTTTAAAATGTGTAAAAATAATAAAATTATTGATGGGTGGTTAGAGGGAGTAATTATGCAAAAGACTGAATAAGCATTGATAGCAGAATCTAGCTGGTGAGTAGACAGGTCTTAAATGAAAATTATTTCTGCATGTTTGAAAATGTTTATAATAATATGCTAAATAAAACATCAAAAAGAAGTATACATATGTCCACATCAGGGAAGGTAATAATTATGAGTGTGTGTCTTGGGGTGGGTAGGGATGTAGTTTATTCGTCAGGATATTATTTACTAAGAAGCTTGGGTTCAGTTGGCAGTGCTTCATTTAACTGGGCATAATTTATGGCAGAAGCCTGTAACCCAAGCACTAGGGAAATTGAGACAGGATTGGGAGTTCAAAGTCATCCTTGGCTACACAGAAAGTCTGAGGCTAGCCTAGGCTACATGACACCCCATGTTTGGGGAAAAATGAGCAGTGATAACATAGCAACAGTAGCACAGACTTAAAGAATAAGGGACTTTGGAGGATCGTCCTGGAGAATGATCCTTCTGAGTGATTCATTGGAGAAATCTCCATACTGATCAGTAATTGTTATAACCTTTAGCTAATCAAGCTTTGGTGAATATGAGGCAAAGACCCCAGCTTCCTGACATGTTTCACTAATTTGTCATTAAAAAAAAATAGGATATCAGACTGTAATAGTATCAGCTGTGTAAGCAAGAGCTTTTAGTACTTCCTTTTTTTATGATATATCACAGGCTGGCTTTGAACTTGATATGCAGCTAAGGATGACCTTTAACTCTTGAACCAATTACTTCCAAGTTTCAAGTGCAGGAATCATAGCTGTGCCCACCATGCCTGGTTTACGAAGTGCTGAGCAATCAAACCAGGATGTCATGCCTGCTAAGGTAGCACACTACCAACTGAACATCTCTAGTTCAGGACTTGCATTTCATGCTTTAAAAAGCTTCACAGGGATTTTTATCTTCACTAACACATGCTCTCCTGAACTTAGGCATGCATATTGAGCACACATCAGTGTCGAAGCATATAACTAATCCAACAGAGAGTGCCCCATTGCAAGTACAGAATCAAAACAATCAAAAGGCCCTTGGTGATTGATCAAGGGCAGTTTCTGGACCCAATCCAGGTTTTTGATTTGGAATCCGCTTAACAATGCTGAAGCTAATATAACATTAAAGTGCTTGTTGTGATCTTAAAATTATCCATATTTTGTATGCTTATAGTTATATATATTTCCACAATTTATAGCTTTGAAAATTACGTTTTCAAAATTTATATTTATAGAGAATATAATTTAGGCTTTCAGTAAACCAACACATGAATATTAGGTCATTTCACATTCTTTATATAATTGGTCTAACAGATTAAATAGTTTATTACAGGGCTTGATAATTTCTTTCAAGCCATTTATATAATCAATTGTCTATTGATATAGGCAAAAAACTTAATTGGCTTTTGATT
Organism: Rattus rattus; assembly: GCF_011064425.1. Classification (NCBI taxonomy): domain Eukaryota; kingdom Metazoa; phylum Chordata; class Mammalia; order Rodentia; family Muridae; genus Rattus; species Rattus rattus. Next base: position 90,503,030 of record NC_046159.1, on the reverse strand, counting down.
GTAATTCAGCCAACTCTCAATTATTGTGATTATTAGGAAGAAGTCAGTCATTTTTTCAAAAGTAATGGTAATGGTAAGATACACAAGTTTGCAGAGATCCAGAATTGAAAAGAAATCATGAAGTCACTAGCTAAGTTGTAAGCAAATTCTTTTGTGAATTATTTTATCAACAGTAGCATGATAGAAAATATGTTTAACGAATAATACTGTGAAAAAGTTTTCTTTTTCCAAATAGTGACAAGGATATCTGAATCAGTTCCAGTAAATTCAATTATCTTTGAAAACCCACTAAGTTGTCCTTTTGCTTAGGTGGCCACCAATGCACAAGACACAAAACATGGGAAGAGCAAGGAGACGATACCTGGATATTCTCCCCCAAATAACTGAGAGTTGACTGCAATTACTTACAGGCTGTGGGTCAAATCCTATCTGTCCAGTTAGTTCTGCTAGCTCCTTCTCATGGTAATCATCCAGCTCAAGGGGGTTCATAGGACCTAGACCTTAATGGAAACATTGTCTTATTATTTTGGTAGAGATAAGTGAAAAATGATAATTAAATTACTCTGTAAATAGGAAAACCTGCCCACTTTATCGTATAAATTAGAACCAATAAAATGTAAGCCAGCCCTACCTCCCAGTCACCCACTTAAGAAACTGAGCTCTCCCACTGATTTGATGAGAGCATGGAAGAACGTCAGGAAACAGAAGCTTGCGGCAGATAGCATTTGCGGAGTGTTCCCCTTCTGTTTTCATTATTTGTACTGCTGTGAACTCATACCTGTAAAATCATGAGTGTATGAAGAGAGCCAGTTAGAACGCTCAAGATTTCTCTGTATATTGGCATCCTTTGCAGAGGTCATAGTATCCCACGGAGTCACAGATGAGTTAGGAGCAAAGGTTTTAGGAGGCTTGGGGTAGAATACTGGCTTGTTTTTCTCAACACATTTAGGAAACTAGAATAGGAACATAAAGATTGCTGTTACGAGTGTATCTACCTGAGTAAGGACTGCTTCACTGTCCCAGCAAGCAGCAGTTGAGGTCATTTTCTTCATTAATTACAATGTTCAAGCCAGGCCTGGTGGCTGTAACTATAACCACATTTTATCACAGAGATGCTAACATCTCTTCTAAAAGTCTCTGAGAACCTAGGTTGGAGTTTGTCCCTGGATAGTTTATTGCTAGTACAGTTTCATTAGCCGTCCTGAGGGTTCTGTGTACTGCTGGCTGGTTTTAGCCAAAAATGGCTGCTGCTTTGTCTTCTGTCCCTGAAAGGAAACTGCATGATGTTGGCTACAGCTGATGAAGCCTTAACTCACTCAAATTCAATTATAATGGTCATTCTTTATGTACAGCAGTATTTTTACTTAGTATTTTCTAAAGAGTTGTGCATGTCACATGGCTAGATGCATTTTGTGGCTGTTTAGCTGGGGCCTGGATGTACAGACCTGTGGCAGATGAGAATGATCATCGGAAGCAAACGTTCCAGGAGTACACTGGCAAGTACAGTCATGCAGGGGGAATGCAGCTGACTACCCACAGCGGTTTTTAAGAAGGTTGGACAAAACTACTTGGAAGTTTACTGAAGAAAGAGACTGATTCTAGTTGAATTGAGAAGTGAGGCCAGGAACAGGTGAGAAAGGTCATGTTATGCCCCACCACAACAACTAGGCGGAGAGATGGGGACAAAAGCTGCAGCAGCAGAGGTAGGCTGGAGGTGCGCAGTATGGGATATGGTGTCATTTGTTGTCTAAAATCCAAGCCCGCCTTTCATGTTTGCAGGGCATAAGGGCTAAACTATAAATAGAAACCTTCCATATGTCTAAACAGTTAGCCAAAATCAACAAACTATTATCTACTTTGACATGACATTTAACAATCCAGAGAACAGTTCTAAATTCAGACTTCTTAGTCTGTTACAAGTTTTGCACCAAGACATGGCAGTTCAGGAAGGGCCAGGTGCTGCACTTAGCCTCAGGTCCTCCTAGTGCTCTCTTCTGCCTGCTCGTTCTCAGCATCCCCATTCTGGACACTAGCCACCTCCGGTTACCCTGTGAGCCTAGAGCTGTATACTGGTTGGGGGTATACTGTATACTGATAACCCTTAAGGATGGACACAAAGAAGAGACTCTAGACTGGTGTGGGGTGGGAGACAGGAACACGTGTTGCACACAGACACAGCCTCCTTACTCCATGAAGTCCAAGCTCTCCAGGGATGAGCACAGCCACAGGAAGGGCTATGGAAAGTTCTGAGCCTAGGGTGAGATCGTTGCTAGCATTCTTGTAATGTTAAAGTAACTCTCATCTTAGGTATAGAACTCGTTTACATAAGGCACTTGAGTTTGCGTCAGGAAATATTAAGTAACTACCTCTATATGCTGTTAATCAATCTATCGCTTGCTTACTCAGGGGTAAAGAAAGGATCCCCTTTAAAAAGAATTATGTAATAAATTTCATTTGTGTACCACACACACACACACACACACACACACACACACACACACACACACACACACACACGCTTGTGTGAGTTTATGTATACCACCTGTGTGCAGGAACCCACAAAAGCCAGAAGAAGGTGTTGGGTCACTTGGGACTGGAGTTACAGGAAGTTGTGGATGCTGGGAAACAAACCAGGCTCCTCGACAAGAGCACTAAGCCCTCTTTCTTTCTGTATCTTTTGCATTATCTCTAGAGCTAGCTTATTTGAAAACAAAACAAAACACCCCCAAACCATGGACCTTCTTCAAACATTGTCCTAAGAGGCTAGGCTAATGGACTTTATCCTGGTTGAATTAATAATCACCCACTGGAATGTAGTCTAGGACACAATAAATTAAATAGGAAATGTGAGTGTTCTGGCAAGGAGTTGACCATCAGGAAACATTATGAGTGGGGTGTTGTTACGATGATGCTTTCCTTAGGGGCTAGTGAGAGGGGAGTTGACAGCAATCATGACAGGGGTTCACTGGGGAGGGGTATGTCCAGCTCAGGACTGTGCAGATACTCCAGTTTATAAGAAGGATGATATGTTTTCTGCAGAGCCCATGAAATATATATCTTAGTGTTGTGTGTGTGTGTGTGTGTGTGTGTGTGTGTGTGCGTGTGTGTTTCTATATGTTACCCTTGAGACTGGGTCTCTCACTGAGCTTGGAACTAGAGCAGCAGCTAGAGCCTTAGCAAACCCCTCTCTGCCCCTCTCTGCCCCTCTCTGCACAGCTTGCGGTTTGCACGGACTACAGCTGGCTTTTTACCTGAGTGTTGGGATGTGAACTCAGGTCCTCATGTTTGTGCAGCAAATTGCTCTTACCCTCTTAGCTATCTCCCCATCCACAGCTCAATAATCTTTAATAAACACTTATTGAGTCAGTACTAAATATAGAATTATGTGCAAAGTTCTGAGGGCTCTATACTAGGCACCAAAACTGTCAACCTCCATTAAAACATTAGTAAGTCATATAATGGTGACATTGTAAGTGAAATTTTACAACATTTTCTTTTGGTTGTGCTTTAATTTTGCATGTTGGTGCTTATTTGGGCTGAAAAGGGGATTAAGAGAAAGCCTATTGCAGACAGATGCCCCCTCTACAAGGACCTTAGCATTGTCAGACACCAGTTTTCTATTGGATCCTACTTCACTTAATTACAGTGAATCACACTAATAAGTTATGATTGTGAACTTCAATCATTTCCCTATGGAATGAAAAAAGACACAAACGAGAACAAATAAAGTGGCAGATTTCTCTGTGTCTAGTTAGGACACTGGAAGAGAGGACCAGAGGGAAGAGAGTGTTCAGGGGTATGGAAGAGCATTGAGGATCAGCAAGAATGAGGGGTTTCATTTTCTGAATGCCCTCCATGTGGCTGGGACTGAGTGGGGGTGGGGTAGGGGATAAGGGGGATGTGGGATGTGTGGGTGGGAAGCAGCATGGAGAGGGAGTTTAAAAGGTTTGCTTGGGAGCTCACTCTAATTTTTTTATAGCCAGGTGCTGTACTGGAGTGACAGCTGTCCCAGCAGTGAGGCTCTGGAGGTTGGTGAGCATCAACAGGAAAGAGAAAGGAGGTTATTCCTGCTTTCATATGGTGAAATAAGCCAGCTCTCTTTCAATGGAAGCCAAGGTTCTGTACACATGCTTGGGTTGAAGGAAAGCCATTTTGCAGTGAACATTAAATTAATAAATAGGCTTGGAGAGGCTCTGAAAATTGTTCAAATTAAGCTCAAAGTTAGGAAATTATATGGTGCCTCCTTCTGGGATCCTATGTCATTTTACTCAAAAGATGGTTACAAAGTACATTTCACTTTAAAGAGACTTTATATCACAAACCCAACACTAAGTGCTCTCTGTTCTTGACAAATAAAAGGGAGAAAGGGATTTAGGCTAATCCACATAGCACAGAATAATCAAATACAGAGAAGATCTGGTTAGAACAGCGAGGACTGAGCAGTGACTGTGGGGAACAGGGGGTCAGATCAAACACAGTACTGTGGGCTGTGGGTGGGAATGAGGGTCTGGAGCTCAGTGATCCTCATAGTATGAGCTTCACACATATGTCAGAGGGGATGCGGACAAGACAGCATTCAAAGGATTCTGTTAGAACTAAGCCGCAGGGCAGTGAGGTGGTTTAGTAGGTAGAAATGCTTGCCATGAAGCCTAACAGCCTGAGTTTCATTTCAGAACTCTTGAAAGGAGAGAACGACACCAGGAGTAGTTGTTCTCTGACTCCGTGTGTGTGTGTGTGTGTGTGTGTGTGTGTGTGTGTGTGTGTGTATTTGTATATGTATATGTATGTATATATGTATATTTTATGTATATACCAACACTGCTTGGGTGAGCACCTTTTTTAATCTTGGCACTTAGGAAGCAGAGGCAGGTGGATCTCTGTGAGTATGAGGCCAGCCTGGTCTACAGAGTGAGTTTTAGGACAGCAGAGCTACACAGAGAAACCTTGTCTTGAAAAACCAAAAATCAGTGGTTTCTATAAACTCTCCCATTCGAGTAGCAAGAGGAGGGAAATGGGAGAGGAAAAGTTCAGGGTACTCTCAGAGTTCACAGAAAGTGAAGGTTGTGATTACCAGCAGCTCTTGCAGAGGACCGGGTTTGGTTCCCAGAGCCCACAAGGGGCTCACAGCCATCTGTACTGCAGTTCCAGGGTACAGTGCATTTTTCTGACCTCCATAGGCACCAGACCTAACACTGCATACATAAGCAAGCACTCATATACACAAAACCAAAAATAAAAGAAGATGAACCAGGATGTACACCCACCTAGTGAAAGGCAAAATTTTTTAAGGTTAGGGATGGTTTGAAAAATGATCAAAAAGTTAAAAATAATTAGAACAGACCACAAAAGAAATTAAACATGAGAGACATGAGAAAGAGTAAAACCAGTGGGAAGTAGTTGTATAAAGCAAATATGGGAGAGTCTGGGCTGTAGTTCGGTTGGTAGTGTGAGTGCCTGGCATGAATAGTGCCCTGGGTTCCATCTCCAGCACTGCAGAAACCAGTGCAGCGGCACATGCCTGGGGTCCTAGTACGTGGGAGGCATGCGGGAGGATCATGTTCCAGTTCATTCTTGACTACAGGCAGAGTACAATACCAGTCTGGGCTACATGGAATCCTGTTATAACAAGCAAATACCTAACAACACCCCCCAGACACTGTGGAAGGGAAAAATACGATATTCCCCGTTCTCAAAGGAGCTGTAGTTGGTGAGCTGTAGAGCCAGTGTGGAAACTTATTGGCTATAGAGTATAGTCGGGCTCAGCAGAGAGAACCCCAGCTGGACTAAAGCAGTAGCTTACCCAGCACATCCCAGTTTTTATATTATTCCCAAACGTTTTGTGCTTTCCTGAAATCATAGTTAATCAAAGCTCGAAAAGAAACAATATGTCTCCCATATCACTGAGACAGGAGATACCAACTAAGGACAGCTATTAACCAGAACAAGGGACTCATGACTTGGATCCCAACTATGTTTCAATAGAAACAATTTGTGGCGCTGAGCCCCAGAAAATGAGAAAATTTTGGACAGGCAGAAAGGCTGTGGAAGAGGGTTTCTCAGGGCAGGAATCTACTGAGGAAAGAGCAGCTGAGGGGAGAAGTAAGGCTAGCAGAGGCCTTCCAGACCCTCTATGTCACTGGCCTTCATAACCAAAGGGGAGTGACAGGAAGAGAGCACACAGCAGGGACTATTAGAACATGAAGTAGTGGGGTGCTCACCAGGATAGCTCTCACATTTACGTCACTTACAGAATAGGTTTGTGCCTGAAAGAATCAGAGGTCCTGTGATGTTTTTATTTTAAAATAATAGCTTATTTTTAAACAACTAATTTTTAAGGGTTATAAAAAGTGAGGTCCAGTTAAAATGGTTGTGTCAAGGATTCAGACATACTTCAAATCACAAATGGGAGTTGTTTATGGTATAGACAACTGTATGTTACTGCAGTGTCCACATGTTGCCTGCCACAGGAGTTTTTCAGTAGAGGTCAGGTGTTTCCAACCTTACAGTATCAACAGTGAGCTGCTTTCCTAGCTCACAAAGTCTCAGTGTAGGGAGCTGCCATTGGGTGAACCTGGCTCTGCCTCTTAGAAACCACTTGGCCAATAAGTGCTGGCTATTGTTGTTTTCACATGCCCAGATATATTCCCTCACACTGGAAAATGCCCAGATATATTCCCTCACACTGGAAAACGCCCAGATATATTCCCTCACACTGGAAAACGCCCAGATATATTCCCTCATGCTGGAAAATGCCCAGATACATTCCCTCGTGCTGGAAAATGCCCAGATATATTCCCTCACACTGGAAAATGCCCCCGTTTTATCCATGTGGAGTTCTGGTACAGGGGTGAAGGGCAGAGACAAGCCTCACAAACCTGAACTCTGTAATCACTGCATAGTCACAAACCTTGAGTCTGTGTCCCCATCTAGAAAACAAGCTTGGCGATAGGAATCTTAGAAACGTACTGTAAGATTTAAATGATTGTGTGCAGCAATTTAACACACTATGTTTCCGCTTAGACTGTGATAAAAGGCATTACTAATGACTGGAATGAAGATAGCTGATGAATCGTTCTAAAGCAAACCTTCCATTTCTTCTATCATAGGTGGAACCACTTGAAGTACTTAATTTATGATGAATCCCAAGGGTGGAGTTAGAGAATACAGAGGGTGGGAATGCAGTCCGTCCCAAGTGCAGTTTGAAGGAAGGACACACACATAACCGTTTTTGGCTTATGACCTGAGATGTCCCACAACTATCACAAGTATATGAAATCATTAATAAAGTAAGAAAATGTGAAAGCTAAAATGGCACATTTTTCATCTAGATATAAAATAATCGGTCCCCCATGTGAACTTTTATGTGTCTGATGCATGCATTGTGTAACACAGGTACGTGGGTGGGGTAGGGTGGGCATGTGCTTGTTAAGGGGTGTGTACATGCCATAGGTTAACACTGGACCTTCTCTATCATTCTCCATATTCTAATCCTTAAACAGTCTCTACTGACTCAGCTAGACTGGCTGGCTAAGCTCACCCGGCATCTCAGCTTTTTATGTAGGTACTGGAGATCAGAGCTCAGGTCTTCACATGTACACAGCAAATACTTTACCCACTGAGTATCTCCCCAGCACTATCTTGTGTATTTTATAAATGTATTAGGTAAAACTATATTAATTTCCCCTTAAACACACATTTGCAAAGGTACTTACATCATAATATACACTCTGACCTGGCCAAGTCAATGCCTTTTTCTTTGAATCCGAGGGAAGATCAAGTAGTTCATATCTGTAAGGGTTCCCTGAAAATGGAAACAAAAGCAGCTATTCTGAAGAGATCTGCACGGTCTTTTAGTTAACCAGACCTACGGGTGCATAAGACCAGGAAGAGAGATCCTGTTTCTACCACAGAGGCTGAGCTTGCAGTGCGGTCATGAGTGTCTGCAGAGGCTGATGTAGTCTGGGGCCCTCAGCTGACTGCAGGTAAGCTGGGCATCTTTCCTAACCTACTGGTGTGAGGTCACTACATCCGCTGATCTCCTTGCCTCTTTTACTACTGAATTCTTGCCAATGATAGGAAGTCATACAGTTTTGATTTCGTCACATTTTACCTCTTGTCTTGAGAATCGTTGAATCATAGGTCTTGGTTGGCAATGTAGGAGGAAAAGGCTGCTGGGTGCGAGCTTTAACACCGGTGTAGAGGTCCTTAGGTGATGTAAAGGCCGGAAACATGGCGCCACGGCTTATGTGCGTATGATAGGGATGTTCAATTGGATATGATGAGCAGATTTCTCTAAGATTCATTGAGTAAATAAAAACAGACAAAGAAATACAATAAAAAAACCCATCAAATATTTACTGGGCTCCTTGGCTGTGGTACATGCTGTTCTAATCGCTGTGGAGATGGCCCAGACCACTTTTCCTATACTCATAGAGATAGCATTCTTTAGAAATTACCAAAACAAGGAAATCCTAATTTTTCTAGATAAATCAAAACTAATTTAATTTGAAAATAATACCATAATTATTATTAGTGAGTAGTTTTCCTAAATGGCTATTATAAAATAGACAATGTATTAATTTTATAGTTTGTAGGAAGATAGATTGTTTTTTGTTGCTTTTAACTGCCATTTCATGTTTTAAGGAGATCTGTGTAATTTATTATTACAGAACCATTTTGAGTATCTGACCTAGTAATCCAATGTCTTGGACAGGAATTCCAACCCAGGCCACTTGTTCCTTTGAGCAATTAATAACACTCACACACACACACACACACACACACACACTCTCTCTCTCTCTCTCTCTCTCTCTGTCTCTCTCTCTCTGTCTCTCTCTCTCTCTCTGTCTCTGTCTCTCTCTCTCTGTCTCTCTCTCTCTCTCTCTCTCTCTCTCTCTCTCTCTCTCTCTTGTGAAATTAAACCTAAGAAAACAACACTGTGGAATAAAATGTTTGAGAGGCAGCGGGATCTAAGTGTGCTATTGCTAGGAGAACTGGCCCAGACTAAGGGGAAGTACAGGAGCCGTAAGAACGAGAGAAATTTGAGATGGCAAGCGCCACAGAATAGAGAATGGTTGTTTATAATTAGAATTCAAGAAAACAAGACCTGTATTATAGGCTGAATTGTTCCTTCTCAAAAATCTGTGTGTTGAAATGCTACCCCAAAGCCTTCTATTATAAACTAATTTGGAAATAGGGTCAGTGTGCATGTAATTGGGTAAGAGAGGGGTCATACTGAAGTGGGGTGGGCTCCTAATTTGAGGGCTATTTGGTTAAAAGAAAGTCGAACTTGGACACAGGGAGGTGTGCACTGAGAATGCCATGGGGTCAGAACTGAGAGGACACATCTGTACCCCAGCAGGCCCTGGGCCAGCCAGGATTCCCCTCACCACTCTTTAAAGGGACCAATCCTGCCTACACTGTAATGCTGTGCTTCTGATCTGCCTCTTAGAAATCAGACTCAAGAAAGACCAACCCAAGAAATGGAACCCAACAGAAGGGCCTTTCCTTTCTCACTCCCTTCTTTGTGAAGAGTTTTAAAACACTCAAACAAAAATTCATCAAAAGCTGTTTTTAATACCTTGCTTCCCCAACCTTGACCTGGATTCTGACAGCTTTTTGAGTAGCTAGCTCTTTGCTTTATCTGGAACACAGTTTCAACATGTTAAAACTTCCAATAGGTGTAGGAGAACTCGGTGGCCAGGAGCACCTACTGCTCGAATACAGTTCCTTATGCCAGTCTCTAACAAAAAGAGCTCTGTATCTCAAGGTCCCCGGAGTGGGCAGGAAATGAACGAGATGGCCCAGAAGTATCTCATCACGCCAGAAAGGGAGTAAGTGATAAATGTAGTACCCTGTTCAGAACCCACTGCACTGTGGGAAACGTTAACATAATACAGGGACTGATTCAAAGACAGCTTACGGCCAGTGTAAGACACAAAGGGAACTGGCACTGGATTCCTTCCTGAGCCCCTAAACCTAAACAAACACCCACAAGTTTGAAATAGGTTATTATTTTTAAAAAACAACCCTAATTTTTATATAAGAGTATGTAAAATTCCCATGCAGAACACCAGAAAGAAAAAATTTTTTGACAGAAACTAACACAGCCCAGGCTGACCTCAAACTCACTATATACCTGGGGATGACCCTGGCCTCATGATCTTCTGCCTTTTCTTCCAGAATGCTGGGCTTATAGGCATATGCCAGGACTCACACCAGGGCCTGGGGCACACTAGGCAAGGGTCCCACCCTCTTAGCTACATCCCAGCTCTAAGCAGTTCATACCAATGCTTTGCTCTTGGAAGCTAGTGCAGAATTCCAGATACCATCTTCATACATCAACTCTCTCAAGAGCACACGGGGAAGGAAGGACAAAAAGAGTAGCCACAGTCAGGAAGCCCGTGAGCATCCCCGAGTCTAGCACCCAAGGGTCACATCAGCAATAAGTCAAGTATGGTCTTCCTCCCCAAAACACAGCACCCATCTTACCATTAGAAAAAAAACCAGTCAAATTCCATTTGGAGTCATTCTATAAGTATACTATAACCCTCAAAACTGTTGAGACTATCAAAACAAGTCTAAGGAGCTGTCCCAGCCAAGAGGCCCCCAAGGACACCTGCCCTAAATGCAATATGGTGCTCTAGGTGCGATTCTGGAACAGACAAGGACAGCGTACACAGCTGATCAAATCTGCATCGTGGGCTCATTAACTACAGGGCAGCATTGCTGGTTCATCTGCTATGAGAAGCATGCGGCGTGGATGCTAAGAGGCTCCCAGGAGGGACAGCAGGGGTACACAAATAAACTTCTAATCGTAGATAAGCCTAAAAGTGTGCTAAAATAAAATTGCATTCAGAAAGACTGACTGGGTACAAGGGAAGAGAAATAAGAACATCATTGCCTTGGACCTCACCAGACTGTTCTCCAGCACTTCAAATGCAGCTTTCGAGACAAGTCCCATCTGCACTCAGACCCATCTAACTCATAAGTGGTGCTATCATTTTTTATTATAGTGGGGAGGAAAATATAAAGTATATACTCACCCTACTGTTGAATTAGGTGGTTTGGGTAACCTTGAATAAAAACAAGAGAAAAGTCCTAATTTAAGTTGGAGCTTTTAAACACTTGTATTCCTATTAAAATGTTAAGAATATGAAGGTTATTCTGTGTTTAAACCATGCTGACATGTGGGCAACTTTTTATTGCCTTGCACAATGGTAAGACACAGGCATTGGTATTTCCATATCTTAGTTGTCTATTGGTCAGTTTTCCCATTGATTCCAGCCTGACCCTGGTCACCAAACCTTCTGCATGTTTTATTTGCAGGGACACTTCAGGGGCTAGGGTTCCTGTTATTACCTCTGCAGTCATAAGCAGGCAGTAGCCAGGCAGTCCTGAGAGCCTGACTGACATCACGTGTGATGCAACGGTGTATCCTAAAGCGACCCGTGCGGCCTGGTGGGAGGATACATAACTACTGCTTACGCTTTGTCCCTTGGCCCGTGGCTGCCGGTCTCTCATGAGAGTAGACAGAGATTGCACAATCACCAGAGGGAAGGGAACAAAACCAGCCAAGTTCCCAGAGGCCTGGGTTTGTGACCCAGTTCGTTCCAATGTGGTGTACTTACTACTCTGAACCCACAGGCCGAGAGATAACACCACAAGAGCTGGAAACAAGCCCAGGAAGAGAGCGCTAAACACTGACAGTGACACTTTCGGCCTGTGCTCATAAAACTGAGAGGCTTCAGGTGCAGAAAATAATGAGAATGTTACTGTTTTGCAATAAAATAAATCAAAAATTTGAATACACTGTTAATTGTTTTAGATATCCTCCATGCTGGATATATTCACAAGAAAGCAGTCAACCATATAACTGTATTATCCTATTATAGTGCATTATAAACGCATGATTCGCTTGAGCCATGATGCTTTTAATCTGTACTTGTATTCTGTGGGTATGAACTGAAAAAAGCAATAATTTTCTGTCTTCCATCTATGTTCCTGAAGCAGAAGCATGGGGGCAGAAGTGACGAGTGTGTGAATCCAAAGGATTTAGTGTTGCTACACTGACTTTATATAAATAAAACATGAGTTGGCGTCTAACATTGTTCTTACATGACAAATTTTGCTATAATTCATGACTAAAATGGACTTGGTTAAAAATTAGATGAAATGTTTTTTAAAATTAAAAATTTAACAGATGTTCAGAGACACTTTTTTTTTTTTAAACTCTGCCAAGTTTGAGTTCTTTTGTTAATGAAACTCAAATGGGTAGAGCTTGGGCAAACACAAATTTTGGCTCCATCTAGTGGCTCAGTCCTATATTGCATTAGCTTCTTGCAACAAATATTAAGGGTTCCCTGTTATTCAGTGTCTCTGCAATTGCTGTTACGTTCACTGTACGTGGAACTGGGCTCCATTAAGGAGATGGCATTTTATTTTTAGTTAAGAACAATGTAGTTGTTTTTAAGTATACACAAGAAACCATTCATGTAAGCAATTTAATATGATGGAGAAAGCACTTTAAATTGCAGGTCAGATAGCAAGTATCCCGTATCTAAAATCAGGTGATCATAATAACCCCTCTCATCATACACTCAAATTCAAATTGTGTTGAGGACTCTTGGCATGTTTGGTGACTCTTTAAAAGCATGTGATTCTCACTGGACTGAGGAGAAAGGCAGGGGCGAGGTCTGAGGTGACCCACCCTGCCCTCCTGCTCTCCGTTAGTCCTTCGTTTCCACAGGCTTGTGTAAAGACCACATATAGTCTGTTTGGATTGCCTGTTCCATTTGCTTGGTGCTGATTTCTGGTGCTAGTGGTCGTTAATATGAAGGAGAGGTTTATTTCTATAAAAGGGCTTTTGAATTTCTCACATAATTCATTTCCACTTAATACTCTGTGACCTCACATAAAGCAGCCCCTGCCCAGGACTTACAAAGAGTCGTTTCCATACAGGTCACTCTTCTTATTCTGTGTCAAATAGTAATACTGTTCAATAGGGAGCTTTCTGAAAAGACAACACAGTAAACAATGTATGTTTACAAAAATACGGCACACCCATGAGCCAGTAAAGGACGAGAAGGTGAAGACAGCCATGACTATATAGAGCTTCTATATAGAATGTATACAAGGTAGCACTTTAGGTAGTTGTAAGGTCAGTTTTCAGTAAACAGGATGGGACAGCACTGGGGCCTGAAGCGGTGGCTTTAGCCCACTTGTTACAGCTAAGGGTCGTTTACAGGTGAAGAGCAGGGAAGCTAAGCATCTTACAATCTGTGGGACAAAGAAGCGCTTGGCTCCAAATGCCTTCTTGGTAGACATTAAGTTAGAGTCTGGCATAAATTACACACAAGTTTCCTCTCTTGGTTGGCTCCTATTGATGACATATGCTTTTCTTCTTTCCTTCCTTCCTTCCTTCCTTCCTTCCTTCCTTCCTTCCTTCCTTGTTCTTGTCTGGTGATAAATTTTGAATTTATCTTTTACACATTTTAACTTTTTCTTCATGTAGTCACATTAACTTTTAGGTACCCCATCATTACTGTTAAAGACCACCAAGAAAAAGTTCACAAATCCTTTAGTTCACATGGTACTATGGGTCTATTTAATACTTTTTAATCATTTGACAGTAATTTAGTGAAGAATCTACTTATGGAGAACTCAGAAATTTGCTACTTGATTAAACATAAATAAAAGCATTTATGAAAGTGAAAACAAGACCACATATTTTCATTATGTTGATTTTATTCTTTCTGTGAACGGATGAATTGGGAGATGTCTGGGTTCACTTAGAATTTCTGAAGCGTGAAGTGAGTATTGTTCAAAATCCCTTTAAAGAGTTTTACTTACAGATAGTCATGTCAGAAGACTTGGAAGAGCAATGATGGCTCCCATGGCATGACAGAATCACTCTGCTGATAGCTAACCTTTCCTTAAGTCTTGCTTTTTCTATCGCCTTGCTTCAAATACTGTCGCCATGACATATCCCTAAGGAGCAGGCATCTGCTTCTCATCAACAGAGTTATCAAGGAAGAAGGAGCCTACCCTGTGTTAGTTTGCTGTCTGCTGCTGTGATAAACACTGACCAAAACCAGTTGGGGGAAAAGGGGTTTATTACATCTTAAAGGTTAGTTAGTCCATCATTAAAAGAAGCCAGGGTAGGGATTCAAGCAAGAGCCTAAAGGGAGGAAGTGAAGCAGAGCCCACAGAAGAGGAGTGCTGCTGGCTGGCTTGCTTCTCCAGGCTCTTATACAACCCAGGACAACGTACCTAGAAGATACTGCCATTGGCTAGGCCCTTCCACATCAATCATCAGTGAAGAAAATGCTCACAGGCCAATTGGATAGAAACAGTTCCTTAATTCACAGGGGGAACTAGTCTATGTAGTTGACAAAAAATAACCAGCACACATCCCCACAAGTAGTGGCTGTGGAAGCAGAGAACCCAACTGAAATATCCTTCCCACCCAGGAAAGATGACCTGTGGGCTCAAAGGCAATATTTTTATGAACTAATTCAGGCTTGGCTATCAGAAACCTGGGAAATACTTTGTATAAAAGGCTCTCTTTAGAGAGAAAGCAAAATACCATAAGAGAAGAGTTTTTGTTGGGGAGAAGATAAATCATTTCTACAGTTTCTGCAGTATGCTACAAGATAAAGAATGTCTGAAGAGATATTTTCAAGAGAAGTATGCTAAAACAACGGCTTTGACATCAAGGAGCATGAGAAAAACAGATACCTTGTCTGGGTCAGGGAAGACTGATGTTTCTAAGGGGAGTAGTACTCCCTCCTCAGGGTCTTAAGGCCATGTCCAATCAGAACAACGAACCTCCTCCTTTCAAACTGGATTTCTGAATATTTAACACTCATCTTTTTGGCTCTCCCTATTTTTTTTAAACACACTGGCGTTCTGTGTGAATTCCTCTAATTCTTTTAGAATGTTGTGCCTCTTTAACATTCAGATGTTGGGACCATGGCTGTGTGTTCCTCAAAGAGTTGTAACCCAGTAGCTAAGACAGTGCTTGCTATGTTCAAGTTATGGAGTAGATAATAAATGGGTCAATCAATAAATCGAACGGGTGGACGCACTTGGGACTTTAGCATCAAACAAACATGGGACCAGATCTCTGCTCTACAGATCTGCAACGCCTCAGAGGCTCCAGGGAAGAGTGGCAGCCGTCTATAATGTCTATCCAACAAGTGTTCGAACTTGAGATCCTTATTGTCTGTGACCTGCCTGAATCTTCCCGTTTGCTCTCTGTGGGGTCTTGTTTTTGATTTGTCGATGCTTAGAGAAGGTCACTGACTGCACGTGGCCATGTATTAACATTTCATTTTCTAGCTGTGGCTTATCTTTCCTAATTTATGTCTTTCACATGCTTAGGATAACAAGAAACTAGCTACCTAGACTGTTAGTAAGCCAGGCAACTGGGAGTGTTAGATAAGGCAGGAAAGAAGGTGGGCACTGTGTCACCGTTTTATGGAGTCCGTTCTGGGTAAATACAATAACCTTCAGCAAACACTGTGGTATCTAATTTAATTTGCTGCTCATGCTTTATTGTTTTAAACCTAGGGCCCTGTGCATGTTAGGCAAGTTCTTCACCATGGAACATTGAGCTATTTCCTGATTTGTTTTCTTTTATGTTTCATTTTTAGACAGGGTCTTTTTTACCGAGTTGCCCTGATCCTCCTGCCTCAGCCTCTTAGTCAGTTTGGATTGTATACCTGCATCACCAGCCTCAGAGTCCTTCAGTTTTGTGTTTTCAATTCCCTTGCTGAAGGAATGACTTCAGTCTATTACTTAAAAATATGACCGGGTCAGTGAGTTCAGTGGGTAAGGATGCCTACTGCCAAGCCCGACTAATGCCTAGAACCTACATAGCAGAAGCAGAGAACCAACTTTCAATGTTGTACTCTGACCTCCATGAACCCACCCCAGACACATACGAAAAATATGTAAATAGTGTCCCATAGCTTCAAATATTGTAGTAAAGACTGACGAAAGAACTGGAAAGCCAAGTCTCAAACCAAACGTCCGTACAAACTGGGCTAGCTTTTGCTCAAGCACAAACATTTGTAACCTAATCTCCTCCTCCTACCCTTTATCTCATTTAATTTAAATTTTTGTTCTATGTGTATGGCTGTGTGTGCTTACATGAGTATCTTTGTATCATATGTTATTGTAACTATGTGTGTGTGGGGGGGCAGATCTCCCAGAACTAGAGTTAGCTGTCATGGGGTTGGGTACTAGGAACCAAACCCATGTTCTCTGGAAGAGCAGCCTGTGCTCATTAACAGCTGAGCCACCTCTCAGCCCTCATTTGGTTTTACTACGTGGGGAATTAGTTAAAAATTTTAATTACAATACTTCAATATCTCAAATGGACAGCAACTTAAAACGAATCCTACAGACTTTCTGCTGACTTCACAATTGGGAAGCACAGAATTTGCTTTTCTATTTGTGTCTTTCTATAAGCAATAAGAGGAGCAGACATGTTGACAAAGAGCCAACAGTGAAGGTGAGAAATGGTCAGTGCAGATCTTATGTGAGTGTGAATGCTGGAAAGTTCACTTACTTGGGCCAGATCTCTCCACCAAATCCATAATGCTGATGTCCTTTGCTCATGAGGCGAGGAGGCTCACATTTTGGCCTGTGTTCTTCGGGAAGGGAAACAGGAAGCATGCCACCATATTCCCGGTCGGCACCCCACCGAAGCCTGCATTGTGGCAGTGCCTGCCTCAACTCCTGATACCTGTGAGACAGGACAGACTCTTGACTGCACTGAGAATCCCTTTTGCTTCTTTAGGGTTTTAGGTCTCCTGATGGCTTCTGAGCCTTGTGGGCTGCACTACGAGAGTGTAGGGGAGCAGTCAGAGATATAGAAGTGGAGCTTGGAGAGGCATGAGCTGCCAGGTAGTTCTGTCTCTATGTCAGCATAGTAAGCGCTTAGAGCACCCACACCCACACACATACCCACATACAGTAACCTCTAAGTGTAATGGATCATTAACCCTCAGAACTAGCTTACAAATAGAACTGAATGGAATTGCTAGGTAAACAATTACTAAGCTGTGGCCCATGGGCCTACTAACTGTTTTGAAAATAGTATCTTACTGGAGTCCTGCATTTCATTTATGTATGACTAGTCTGTGGCTGCCTTCATCCTGCAACAGGAGAACTGAGCATCTATGGTAAAACTGTAAAGCATGAACTGTTTTGTCTGGCTCGTTACAGAGAACATGTCCTAGGCTCTACACTAATCAGTCTAGGAAAGTTTGGTGACAGTTCCTCTGGGGACCTGGCAAAGAGCTAGCTGTCAAACCTTTCCCCTTTCCCCAGCTCTGACGATGATCAACACATATGGTTTAGGGGTCATGACAAGGGAAAATATTAAACACTTGTGATTAATGATAAGGTAGGCTTTAATTTTTAAGTTTGTAAAGTTACACTTGAATCATAAATGAGTCAATTTCTCAATATCTGACCCCAGTAAATTGCATTGTCCCAGAAGACAAGCCAGAAGGAAATGTTAATCAATCATGTGTACTGGAACACAGTGACAATGGAAAGTTGAAAAAAAAACATTAAAATAAAATTAAATAAGAGGTAATGCCTAAATCAACTGTGACCCCCCTATTGCCGGCCCCTGCAGTCTTTCTCTGTGTCGGGGCTGGATGCTGGGATTGACAGGAGTGAACCACCATGCCCGGTATATTTCCTTTTATTTTAGATACTTGGTGTGAGTATATGTTGGGACTTGAACTAGAGCTTCATGCCTGGGAGCGAGAGCTCTGCCACCGAACTGTTCCTTGTCTCTAAATTTTCAACAGAAAAAAAATTACAAAAGGGTATGTTGCCTATTAACATTCTCAGAGGAGAACAACTGAGATAAAATACTGCCCACTGCAAGTGCTCTAAAGCACACAAGTGGATAAGATAATTGAAGTGAAGTGTAAGATTAGATCGTTCTTTGATCGTTGGGTAAGCCAGAACCCTATTTCTGACTCTCTTACTGTTTACAGTTCACTCAGTCTTCCTCAGGTTCTTGTGCCCCTCTTCTGCGTTCTAGAATACATGAAGGTTAAGCCTGGGAATGTATATTTTCACAAAGCTTCTCAAGTGATTTTTTTTTTTTTTTTTTGAGGCAAAGTCTTACTTGGAAGCCCAGGCTGGCCTTGAACTCATGACAACAGTTCTTATTCAATGGTACTGCCTTAGCTTCCAAAGTGCTCAAATTATAGGGATAAGCTGCTGGGATTATCCATAGGTGAATTAATGTACTCCGACTGCTTTGCCCATTACGTAAAGGACAAACTGGGCTGGTGTGATTGTATGTAACCATTAAAATTGCCAAATTAACTCAAAATCTGTCACACTTTTTAAGGGCGTGCCTTTGTCTATGCTTAGAAACCGAGTTTCTGAACACTAACATACACGGGGACTTTGATTTCTCATTACCACCAAGGAGAGTGATTCCCTGGCATGCAGGGGCTTTCTGTTCTCTGCTGTTTTGTTTTGCTTTGGTGAGTACCCTGTGGTTTCTGTTGAGAGCCATTGACCCAGAACTTGTTTGGAAGCAAGCCTCAGGTAGGACAATGTGGAGATGCTGCTGTTATCCTAATGAAACTTTCCAGAACATCCAGAAGGCTGAAGGAAAGTATCTTCTCTAAGCTGCCTGGCGCCTCCCAATGAAGGAATTGAGAGGAAGGGTTTAGGAGCACATGGTCATCCTGGCGTTCTGTCTGGAGACTACAACAGGAAAGCCCTCACTCGAAATAACAGGGAAAGCAAGGCTTGCCTGTGAGAAGCCAGGATCGTTGTTCTCAGACACTGCTTTAAATGGCCTCTCCCACTCTATGGATAACTGATCTTATGGTCACTTAATTTTCTCAAATGTTTCTGTTTTCAAAAGCACAGATGATGTCAAACATCTGTATACATATTTGTTATTAATAAGAATATTTTGCCTGCGTGTATGTGCACCGCATGTATGTGCACCACATGTGTGCCTGGTGCTCACAGACATTGGAAGAGGGCATCAGACTCCATACGACTGGAGTGTGAGCCAGCGATGAACCGGGTCCTCTGTAAGAGTAGCAAATGTTCGTAAAGCTCAGCCATCTTTCCAGCCCTGAAAAAAAAACTTTTGCAAAGAGCAGGTTTATAAATTGAAACGGATCCATGAAACCTGACCAGGATGGCGAGAGACTAAATGTAAGAGGAGTGTCTTGGAGAACCAGTGTTGGGGTTCAGACCCTTAGGGAGACCCTTGAAGAGCTCCAGGCCTGGGGATGGTTACTTGTTATTTCATATGTTTCAGACAGAAGAGCCAAAACAAGCAGATAGACGTTACAAGAAAGAAAAGTCTTCTTAGAAACATCGCAAAGAAAATGATCAATAACCAGGGACAGTCCAAGGTGGAAGGGATTACCTGTGTGGAAGCAGTGTACCACTGTGGAAGGTTTTTGTCTTCTGAGTGTGTACATGCCTGACTGCATGTATGGTACACATATGTGTGCAGGTGCCCTAGGAGGCCAGGAGAGGCCATTGCATCTTCAGGAACCGGAGTTACTGGTGGTTGCAAACTACCATGTTAATGTAGGAGATGGGAGCCAAACTTAGGTCTTGAGAACCAAACTCAGGTCCTTTGGAAGAATGGCAAGTGCTCTCACAGCCGAACTATCTTTCTAGCCCTACTTTGAAAGTGTTTAAACTGAGGCAAGGTAGCTTTCTGTCTAATTCCCTAATAAAAAAGTTTGTGTATGTATTTCTATCCAGATGTGTAAAGCCAGAAGTTGACGTTAAATTCCTTCTTCAATTGCTCTCCATTTTTGGAGAGCGGGTCTCTCACTGAACTTGGCATTTACTGATTTTACTGACTAGCTAGTTAGTGAGCCCCAGGGATTCCAGGGCTGCTCCTACCTCTGCCTCCCCAACACTGGGGTGATGGGCTCACACTGCCTTCACATGCTTTTTATGTAGGTACTGGGGATGAAACTCACATCCCCAGGTTTGTGTGGTCAGCACTTTTCCAGATAAGGCATCTATCACCTATCCCCTTCTATAAAGAATTATTGGGGACTTGGCTATGTGAAATTAGAAAAACACAGGACAAGAACACAACTACACAAGGTACTTAGAAACAGACAGTTATTCTTCCTCTAAAAGTGATTCAAGTAAGTCATGGGGGTGGGGGGAGCTGACAAAGTATTTGTCTTAACCCTACATATGTCATAGGTGAAGGAGGATAACAGTTCCCACTGTTCTCATGGCTGTCATGAGGAGGGAAAGAGCTACAACAAAATGATGCAGGGCTCACACAGCATCGTGTTTGCAACCAATTCTGGGATTCTTTCTGGGCAGAAGGTTTTGGTAGACAGGCTATTAGTGTATACCACCATAATCTATTTAAAACAATCTCCGAGTGAAGGAAGGGGCCATTCTAGGTTCTAGAACAGGGTTGGAGATGTAACTTGGTGGCACTGTTTGCCTGGCAGGCACAAGGTCAGGGTTCAGTCCCTAGCAACTCTCCTTTCTCCCCCCCCCCACCTCTCATGCAGTGGAAGAATATGTCTGCCTTTTTATAGTATGCAGTACTTTTCCTGTTTTAACAGATTAACCATGTAGTAGTTTGCCTTCCCTTTCATGTGATAAATGGGAGAGCTATAGAGATGTGTATGCTATAGAATAAAGTCACTAATGTGATGAAATCTTTCTTCTGAATTTCTCTAATTTTTGTGTTACCTGTCTTCTGAAGCGGTTGGTCGAATAGTTGTTTCATAAGGGGTGTGCAGTCCATTAGAGTAAAAGTTGTTTGACAGAATGTCAGCTCCTTCAAGCTCCCTGCAACAGTAGGGTCTGCCGTGAATAACCTCCATTTTTCTCGCCTAAAAAGGCAATCTGGATAGATTAAAAAAAAAAAAAAAATGAACGTTTGGTCTTGTCTTGGTTAGTATAACAGTGACTCTGCCTTAGGTCTGACAGGAAACATTTTCTGCTGCCAAAATTCTTCCATCTCATCGACGCACAAAAAGCAGGGACTTACTGTCTTACTGGCTGTGAGGGTCTGTGGATTCTGTCAAACCTGTAATAAAGTGACGTTAACTTCTGTGGAAATAAACTGAAGCAAACCTGCGAAGTGGAAGATGAACACACTGTGAAACAAGCATCGAACCCCCTACTACAATTCATGTCTTCAGGTAACTTATACTGTGGTGGCCTTTCTAAGCCGGGGACGGGGGGGGGGGGTACGACGGACACTCGTCATTAACAGGTCAGGAGCCCTTCCTCTAAAGGCAGTTTAAACTGGGTGGTTCAGCACCTCTGGCCACACTGGGGGGACACTGGGTTCCCCAGAGCGCTGGAGAGAAGCCCGCCCTTCGGAGGACTCGTGTCAGAGGCTCCCTGCAGCCAGGGGTCGCACGCACCTGCCACATCTGTCCGGGAGCGCTGCCTGACTGCGCCTCCCTTTCTTGTCTAGGGAGCTGGTGGTTCTCCTCTCCGCGGGGCGTGGAATTTCGTGGTCTTCCGCACCTGCGGGCCCCGGGAGCGTGCGGGCAGGTGCGGGGCAGGAAGGCCGAAAGGCTGCAGGTAGGCCGGGGTGGGGTAGAGGCTGCCTGTGACGGCGGCGGTGACCACGCACTAGGTAACACATCCTGAGGGTGGGGCGCCCGCGTGGCTGGTCGGAGCGCAGGCCGATGAGCGGCGGTGAGCCCTTCAGAGGACCCCAGGCCACTAGAATTGGAAGAGAGGCCGGAAGTGAAGCAAGAGGGCTTTGTGGCTAGCGGGAAGGTGGAACCGCCGCTTTTCCCCATCAGCCCCATCGCGGGCACTGGAGTCCTAGCACCTATAAACTCCAGCACCTCCGGGTGCCTCTCAGCTACAGACTCGACCCCACCCCTGCGCTCCGCCCCCGCTCTAGGCCCCGCCCACACGCCTGTCCTTCTTCGTCCCTGGGCCTCCCTCCTTCCCAGGTCCCTCCTCGCCCCAAGGCCTCCAATGGGCACCAACTCAGCCCCAGGCCCCGCCCCCACCCTGTCTTACCTCACGCCCTGCTACAGGCTGACCCCAGGCGCCCTCTGGTGGTGCCAGTTTGGCAATCCTTTCATCCCTATACTATCTATCTGGTCTACACAGTTGTCCTAGAGTGAGCATGCTTTCTCAAGGTGTGAAGGAAGCAAAAGCTCTTGTCCTGGGTAGGAGAACGAGAAGATCTTTGTATAATAAACAGATTGTTATAGTCAGTTTACAGTTATGATGTGCTCTTTCAGTTCATCAGTTACCGAAAAGCCCGAGGCACTGGGTACCCCTTCTCCTAGTTGATGGGTCACCCAGTTTATCTCACAGCTCTGAAGAATTGGAGAGCTACTAGTAGCCTGCTGAGCGCTAGATCAGAGAAGGGAACACTCTCAAGCCCGAAATTATGGATAAGCCAAAAGGATGAAGAATTTGGAAAGGGGGAAAGTCCTGGTCTATATAAAGAGAGGATGAAGATTTTCCGATGTCATGGGAAAAGCCACCGTCTTCCTTCAAATCAGTACACCAGCCGTGTTTGGCTTTTCTTGGTGCTTGTTGCTTTCTGCAGAACTGAATATTAAACACTTATTGGTTTTCGAAGTCTTTTGATTTTTTTTAAAGATTTATTTATTATATGTAAGTACACTGTAGCTGTCTTCAGACACACGAGAAGAGGGTATCAGCTCTCATTACAGATGGTTGTAAGCTGCCATGTGGTTGCTGGGATTTGAACTCAGGACCTCTGGAAGAGCAGCCAGTGCTCTTAACCGCTGAGCCATTTCTCTAGCCCTCAAAGTCTTTTGAATGTATTATTTCCAACACTATTAGGATAAAGTGTCTGGAGTACCCTGGCAGGTTGGGGCCAAAGTGTGTTGCTAAGTGTTCGTGCTACAGAACAGATCTAATGCCCAAGGGGCTTATTGGGGAAGGAAGAGAAAAATGCCTTCTCCCAGTGGGGACATGAGAGAGACAAGAGACCAGGAGACAGAACAAAACAGACAAGACAGACACAGACAGAGATAGATCTGGGTGGCCAGGATCTTTTAATGGATGTGTGTGCTGCACAGTGGAAACGCATTACCATGGAAAGATGCTGCCGCCACCGAGTTGCAGAGCTGGCACACTGGCAGAGTGCCCGATTCACAACATTCCTCCCATTTATTATTAAAGGTGAAGAAACAGGAAGCGGTGATGGTGAGGCTGGAATTGAGGGAGCTGCTCTCTTTAAACTGTTTCCTGCTATCTGGGGCCAACAAAATCTTTGGGAGATTTTGGCACAGTCCTGGGAGAGCTGGCTATTTCACTTGCTGTCCAGGCTCTGTGGGACCATCTGAGGGATGCAGATTTTGAGAGAACACCTGGACCTGGCAGGATTCTGAAATACGTATTAGGGCAGAAGATATTTCTTAAGTGTGAATTTGCAGCTTTCGGGCCCATGGTTCTAGTAGTTGAGGGAAGGAAGTCCAAGGACCAGGAAAAGGGAGAGAGATCCCACCCTCAGGAATAAACAGGATAGGCAGGTGAGGAAACAGTCCAGTAAGAAACAGTTGTTCCCATTTCTCCTAACCTTAGCCCTGGACAATGGCAGTATAGATTTCATTAGTGCGTGACTGCTTTTCAGTTGGCCTTGGTGTGCATAATTATTCTACTATATCCAACTTTTCTATTTCTCCTTCTGCTCTGGTGAATTCTGTGAAACTAAGTGTTTGTTGATGTAATGATTCTTTTTCTTTTCTTTTTTTTTTTTAAAGATTTGTTTATTTATTTTATGTACAGCATTCTGCCTGCATATGTGACTGCAGGCCAGAAGAGGGCACCAGATCTCATTACAGATGGTTGTAAGCCACCATGTGGTTGCTGGGAATTGAACTCATGACCTCTGGAAGAGCAGTCAGTGCTCTTAACCACTGAGCCATCTCTCCAGCCCGATGTAATGATTCTTAATTAAAAACTGAGGCATAGGGGCCCAGCCCAGCCCAGCCCAGCCCAGCCCAGCCCTGCACCGCACAGCACAGCACCGCACAGCACAGCACCGCAGAGCACAGCCCTAATGGTCCAGGTGTGTGCTGTGCACTCTCATCTCAGAAACAATAACTGCACAATGGTAGCTCCAGATTAATGTTTGACTTGCAAAGGAAGTTTGAAGAAATTATTAGAAAATGAAATAGAGCCAATATTGGGACCCCGAGAAAGGAAAAACAAAAACTACTGAAGTTAGGAAATAAGTTTTGCACCTTTAAGAGTGGTTCTTGAATAAGCAAGTATAGAATGCATAAAATTGTATACTAGTGAAACTAAGTCAAGACACTGGGACTCGGAGGAGAGTCATTGTGTGCAATGTGCAGAAGCAGAAGCTAGCAGAACCACAGAGTTAAGGGTTCACTTGACTCTTTCTGGCCACTGCCTGGCAGCTTTGCTCATGTCATTTATCATTAGAGCTTCACAGGAAAATGCAACTAGCAGCCATCTATGAAACTCCCAGTCACTTATGGCTCCTAGGGCCACGTGATTCAGCTCCATCTTCCATCTCTTTTTGTCCTCTGTTCCATTCTGTCTCCTCCATCTCTCTCTCCCCTCTAAAACCTTCAGCTCTGCCTCTCCTTCCACTGCCCAATCACAGACTCTAGCCTTATCTGACCAATTAAGATTTCACTGACCACACCTGAGGAAGGCACTCTTGAGGGAGCAGAACACACAAACAGCAATCCACAATATTGCCCTGGTTAATTAAAAGGCTCTTTCCTCTCAGCTATAAATTGAACACAGCTATTACCACTCTGTAATTTATAAAGTATAAGACATACTTAACACCCAGTCCATATATTTTGTCAATTAAATAAAGCACTATCATCTATCCTAGCGTAAACATGTTATGTCCTGGTTTCAGATTGTGTATCATCTGAAAACCATCCTCTCAATCTATATCATCTTGCTCAATGCTAAACAGCTTGGGTTGGCTATGAGAGTACAACTAGTCTTCAACCCCCTCAGAATTCCAAGAGTGACATAAAATTTACCTGAAAGTATGGGAAGCACTAAGATAGCTTTCAAAACAAACAAATTGTAGAGACAGCTGCCTAGCTACACAGTCCACTGTTTCTCAACACGTTGGAGCATCAGTCTGCGGCTGTTTGGCCCAGGATCCTCTGACAGACCTCTGTGATGCAGAATTATGATGGACTGATTTCTGTCTCTAGGCAGAGATTATCAGCCAACTATTCCGCATAGTGTGTCTTTTCTTCTGGACAGTATTTTTGTCTGTAGATGAATAGACGATTTCTGTCCAGTGGATACCTTGCCATGATGTACAACCTCACCTGGAGGTATAGGCGCTCAGTTTCTTCTTTGAATCCAAGAATAGGGTGATGTCAGGAGCAGATATGTCTCAACAACAAATGATTAGATAACATTAATGCCACTTTCTGTGGGTTTCCAGAGTTTTGAAAACTATGTAAAGTAATCTAGAATGTTGTCTTTTAACTACTTGCAGCTATTTCTAATTAAAATACCTTGAAAAAACACTTACAATTAAGTCAGAACCACGAGTTTGTTATCTGGCCCTTACTGCATGTGCTTAATCATCTAAAATCAGTTTGTAATGGCAGTTAGAGAAGGATTGGGTCTAAGCTTTGTATTCTTAAGTTTTCTATCAGTTGAAGAAATTCATACCAATGAAAACCTTAAATCTGTACCAAATAAATTCTGTACCAATGTATATGAAATTATAACTTCAATTTTGTAACAATATAAAGATTTTTACCAAATGAGATTATGGTTACAAAATCAATATTAGCTATTCCCTCCTTGTTCAAAATACGACCATTTCTAAACTCCCCAGAAAGACATCCTAGAATAACTACCTGCAGACCCCCAAACCCCAGGAACTGAGACGACAATGATTCGTCATAACTTCTTCCTGCTGAATATGGCAGTGTGGTATCATTGAAGGGGGTGGGAAGGGTAGGGAAAATGGGGGAGTTGGTTAGGCCTTAAGAAGGCCATGCCAACAATTGTTATAGTCTCTGATGTCTAAATTCTGACTGGATCCATCTGTAAGGTTGAATGACACAAGGCAACCTGGAATCCATGACATCATGAGTTCCAGCCTGTCTGAAGATGAATCTCACCAAAACTGTACACTCTGCAATACAGAAATCTTAAAACGGAATATAAGTGCCATCAAGATATCTGTATGGATTGTGTTAGTCTGTGTAGGGTTACAGACTAGTTAGGAATGAAATTTGGCTCCTCCTTTGAGCATGTGAAAGACAATTTTTTATGAGCCCCCCCTTTTAATAACTAATCCTAAGTCTTCATTTGTGCCATGTGAAGGACGGCACAAAGAAGCTTTACCTTTTGTGTTTGATTCTCTTGAATGGCATTCTTCAGGGTGTCTCCCTCTGTCATAGCTGATCCATATAACTCTGGAAGGTGTCCTGAGTCTAATTACCCTTTCTAAAAAAAACAAAGCCTTTCTCCCAAATTAGTATGTCCTTTAGGCAGTAAACCAGGAAAACTTTTAGCTTGACCTCTCTCCCAGAGGGTTAACAAGATAACCACAAAACTCAACATCGTACCCATATCTTGATAATTAAACAATTTAAAAAAAGTGAAACATACTATTTGAGCCAATCTTAGGCCTTTTCTAATCCATCGAGCCAGGATTCTTAACTTGAAATCCCTGTGGAGCCCACGTTAGAAAGAATATGAGTATCCTGTAAGACTTTATTAGAGAATTTTACCTTTATACCATCTTTTTATTATCTTTTTTGGAAGCATTAGCCTTTTTGATAGTTCAGCCTGTCCTTACACCGCAGGGGCTCCCACATCTGGGCCCTTTTCCTGCATTAATTCAAACTGTGGCAAAATTCCCCATGTGACTCGGGCAAAATCTGTATCCTCTTCTAACTTTAAACACAATTAAACCAAACCTTTATGAATACCTGCTTATAGAATGTGGGCAGCTTCTACTTATTTTTCTATTCATAGCAGGGTAACTTTAGAGGCTGAACTGGGTCTAACTCTGTGTTTCTTTAGAATCCTGTGCGCCTGAGTCACTCTCCTCCTCTCACTGAGAGAGACTGATTCTCCCACTCTTGGGACAAGAATCCTATATCCCTAGTGGATTCTTGCCTACCACAATGGACATCATCTGTAGCTTGTAGTTTAAAAAAACAAACAAACAAACAAACCAATCCATGTTAAACTAGCTAGGCACCAGCACCAACCCCCGGTGACCAGCCCCATTCTGCAGTCTTGCCCTGGTTCTCTCCGTTAGCTGCTGCCAGGTGGCTTGAACGTCCCAGGCCATCCACTACCTGTGGCTAGCCTGCAGAAAGCCGGCTGTTGGCTTCCACATACCCTTAGCCCCATAAAATGATAACACCAAAGACTTGTAATATCCCAGCCAGATTTATAACAGTAAATCTCCAACCGTAAAATGCCCTGCAAAGAACACAAAAATCATTTGATATAGATACAAGCTGCACACCTAGATCGAGCAAATGCACCCTACTCTACTTCCCAGCTATGAAATCCTCAGTTACTTATGGTTCCTATGGCTACGTGGTTCAGCTCCATCTTCCGTCTTCTTTCATCCTCTGTTCCCTCTCTCTCCTCCATCTCTCTTTCCCCTCTAAAACTTTCAGCTCTGCCTTTCCTTCCACTGCCCAATCACAGACTCTAGCCTTACCTGACCAATTAAGATTTCACTGACCACACCTGAGTACAGGCACTCTTGAGGGAGCAGAACACACAAACAGCGATCCACAACACCCGATGATGAGGACCCATGCATGACCTGCAGTCCACCATGCTAACTCCACCCACCCTAGACCTCTCTGCCACCATCAACAAAAGCACATTCCCAGTTAGACAGGACGATGGCAAAGAAAGTAGAGGCCACACGTCCTTCACAACCCTTCAGAAAAGAGCTCTTCATAAGAAGAGGCAGGATCTGCAGGAGACCACGGATAGAGCCAGATACTGCTGCTGACCCCACTGTCTGTGAGGGGGTCTGCTGTAGGAGAAGACTGAGAAGGACTTGGTAGCCATGTACCTGGAGAAGGAGAGGCTGCAGGGGAAGGTGCTGAAGCTGTGACACTAGCTGCTGCTTTGGCAGAAACAGCGGGAGCTGGCCGCCATACTCAATGCCCAGTTGGAGGTGCTGGGCCCTTTCTAGGCTGTGGCAGAGTACCTCAAGAAGCACTACAAGACACCACAGTTCTGGGTCCCATTTGACACAGGCTACCTGTGCAGGCCACCCACAAGCCAGGAAGCAGACAGAAGCTCCTAGATGATCTGCTGTTGGCCCTGTGGACCACCCTGTCGCACTTGGGGGCATCTGCTCCCCAGACACCAGTGCATAGGTGCCATGCCTGCTGGAGAAACTCAAGGGTTTGATCACCAAGGAGGACCTGGAGCACTGGAGAGACATCAGCCAGGTGCTGGAACTTTCTTCCAAGAATGTTTCTGTCAAGAAGCCTTGTTGAACAGAAAGCCTGGGAAGAGACCCAGAGTACCCCAACCTGCAGCCAGTGGTGCCTTCAAGTCCAGTTGCTGTCAGGGACCTCAGTTCCCTCCCAGGACATGATGAGTCACACCTCGGGCCTAACCCTTGAGTGCCCCAGGCAGCCTGTTCTGGTATGTTTTGAACATTTCCCATCTGCCTTTTCAGTTTTGTTTACATTCTCTCAGGCCTTGTCCACATGAATTGAAGAAGTTCTGGTGACGCACTATTTTGAAAATTTCATGCACTCTTTCTACACATTCCACTTGGGACATTATTAACACTTCTGGCTTGTAACAGGGTCTCTCTGCAGAGTCCTGGCTGTCATTGAACCAAGTGACCACCAGGTCCTCAGTCCCTGTCTTTGCTGCTTTAAAGCCTTAATAAATTCTGATTGATGTGTGCTTACGGTGCTTGTGCACTCTCTTTCTTTTTCTCTGTGTTCTTGTGATTGAGAGCGGGAGAGAGGGGGAGGGGAGGGGGAGAGGGAAGTGTTTGGGGGAGCAGAAACCTCCTGTGGAGCAGGGCTTAAGGACTTTCAGTATGAATACAGACTGAAAGAGGGGCAGAGGGGCTTCCTCCCTTTATCCAGAAGTGCAATGGCTATTCCTGGTTGACAGCTTGACCATATCTGGAATGAACTACAATCCAGAATTGAAGGGCTCATCTGTGATTCACATCTTGAGGCTGGAAGACACAAGTTTCTAACCTGGATCTTGGCATGGAGATCTTGAGGCACGGTGGCTTTGAAAAGCTTAGGCCCAGGCAAGGCAGTACACAGCTTTAATATCAGATCAAGTTAAGAAGATCTCTGAGTTCAAGGTCATCTGGGACAAAGCAAGTCCCAGATCCAGGCGTGGTGGTACACACCTTTAATGTGGGCCACACCTTCTGCTGGAGACCTACTTTGGACGTTAGAAGAAGGAAGATTCATTATTCTTCCCATGGCTCCAGCCACATATGTAACAGAGGATGGTCTTGTACATCAATGAGAGGAGAGGCCCTTGACCCTGTGAAGGCTCCATGCCCCTGTGTAGGGGAAAGCCAGGGCAGGGAGATGGGAGGGAGTGGGTGGATGGGGAACACTTTCACAGAGGCAGGTGGAGAGGGAAAGGTTTAGGGGGACTCCAGAGGGGAAATTGGGAAATTGTCCCCGCCAGCGGGGACCCAGTTATTCAGGGTCCTGAAGAGGCTTTCTACCTGTGGGCCAAATGGGGGTGAAGAGAAGAAGGAGACCAAGAAAGATTCTATTGTCAAGGTCTCGTTTATTGGGATGAACGTTACAGCTTTTAAGGCTTTCAGGTAGGGGGAGTGTCCTTTGTGAAACACAGAGGAGGGGGAGGTGCGGATATAGGTAGTGATAGCTGGAGGCAAAGAGGTCAGGCGGTAGACGATGAGGTCAGGTGGTGGAGACACCCGGTGTTGACTCAGGAGATAACTGGTATCTGCTAAGGGAGCTGAGGCATCCCTTGAATGTTATCTTCCTGTGCCGTAAATTCATGGGAGAGGCCTCTGTCCAACAATCTTAAGACTTACGGCAGTCATCTTAGGGGTGAATATCTGTGGCCAAACAGCCCAGAGTCACCTAGCCACTTTGAGCCATGCAGTCAAAAAGCGGCTAGGCCTAAATCCAATATGGCTCCCTACAGGAAATGGGATAACATTTGAAATACAAGTAAAGAAAATATCCAATAAAAAAAGCCAATAAAAATAAATAAACAAAAAAGAACAACAATATATCAGGGTCCTAATGGAAGGAGAAGCTTCTCTTTAAAACCTAGAGAGGAGCTTCATCCTGAGTGAGAACAAAAGGCAGGAAGTTAGAAAACCACCACCCATAGGAAGATTTCGTGGATATGGATGGGCAGGCATGGGCCAGAGCATCCTGGTCAGAGAAATCCCCAAACAAGGGAGGTACCGGACTTGTATAACCTTTTAGGATAAGTGGATACTTTACACTAGGTGAATTAGTTCAACATAGCACACATGACAGCAAGCAGAGGAGAGCTAGATACTGGTTAGGACCATAAATTAGGAGCTGTAAAAGCACAACACAGGACAGTTCTTTAATCTCTGTTCAGAGACAGAATGTCAGGGGGTCATGGGTCATGATCTGTTTTTTGTTTGTTTGTTTGTTTGTTTTGTTTGTTTTGGCTGTGGGGTCTGGCTTCTTATGAGCTATGGCTATCTTAAAGGCACAGGCCTCTAACGATATGGCTGTAACCTCCTGGTTGTGGTGGATTTATGTTTTTATTTTAATTCAAGTGAATGTTGTTAGGTTTCAAACCTGAGATAAACAGTCGAAGTGCCCATTTAACATATCAGACACTGGCTGCCAGATTCTACCTGTAGTCCCTTAGTCCCTACCTGCACAGGGCCCTCCTGGTTGGCATACCTGCCCGATATCCTAAACTCTTGAGCCCAGGGGACTGGGGTGCTCCTCCCAATATAATCCAATCATTTTGGTTCCTCAACTTTTGTACCTTTGTCCTCCTGTGTGCTGCACCTGGCTCCCCTTCTCTCTCCTTTCCTCTGCCCAGGTGGCCTAGCTCAGTCAGGTCCCCTCTGGACTCTTCCCAGATGTCCCTCCCTCTGGTTGTGCTCTCCCACACATCTGTAATAAACTTTCTCCCCCACCATACCTAGGAGCACTCATGTCCTTTCCTTTCCTTTTTATTTCTTTCTTTTCTTTTTCATCCAAATGTAAAGGGTAGAAAAATGTAATTATTTTCATCATTAAGCTTTTTAACTAAAAATTTAGAGGAAAGGGACACCATCTTATCTTTTTAAAACAAGTGTTCTTTGGAAATGAATCTCTGTAGTGACATTTTTGAGTTTTAGAATTTTGGGTTCTTTATAAAACAGAAATACAAGAATATACTTTTGTTTTAATCCCAGGTGTAGGAATGGGGGACAGCTTCAGCCTGTCTGCAGCAGCTGACCATGATTTGCCTCATGCTCTAGCAGAAGCATGGTTTTGCCAGCCTAGGATAACTTCTGTGATTGTGTAATGTTTGGAATTCTGAGAACTTTTCGGAGGGTACATAAATTTGAGGGCCCTGAGAGGCTGGGTCAGTGGTTGTTGGTCCTTTAGGGAGTTTGATTGCAATGTGTCAGTGGCCACAGCCAAAGAAGAAAGAGAATGAAATTAGATTCAGGGATTTCCCTAAATCCTCTCTCCCCTCTCTCCTAGTTTCTCTGTCTAGTGTTAGTGGGTGAAACAGGGGCATAAAAGGGTGGGAAAAAGAAGAACCCCCAAGGTAGCAGGGACCAGCTACACATCTCTGAAAGGTTCTCAGGGACAACATCAGGGTCAGCTCTATATGTTTGACGAATTCATTTGATCCCTAGCACTGACGGTTTAACTGACAGTCACAGTGACTCACTTAGGATGCAGTGACCATTGATGGCATCAACACCCTGCATCCCCTTTCTCCTTCAGGAAGTTTGATCTCTTTCTCACTTGCTAATTTTCCTGCTTTAGCAGTCCTCCACACATGGAAGTAAATTTTAGGTAAAACTCCCAGGTGTGGGGCAGCTTCAGCCTGCCCACAGCAGCTGACCATGATTTGCCTTGTGCTCTAGCAGAAGCATGATTTTGTCAGCTGCAGATAATTTTTGCACGATTGTGGGGCATTTGGAATTCTGAGAGCTTTTCAGAGGGTACATAAATGGGAAAATGCCTAGAACATTGTGTCTGCGTTGACAAAAAGTCCCAGATCACGATGAGACCATTTATCTTCACTTAAAGAATTTCGAGGACATATATAATAATTTAAAGGTTGAATTATAGTCTATAACCTTTCTTTTAAATCTTATAGAGACCTTTAACAAAGTGGCATTTCAAAAATGAATTAAGTTTTTGAGGGAACTTCTTGGCAGATAAGAAGATTTCTTAAACAAAGAAAAACTGGATCTTATTCCTTGCCTGGAAGATGTATTATCCTCTGTCAGTACTTTTTTTAAGTGATTTAGGGTAGTGGGTAAAGCCATGCAAGTTAAAATCTGTGTGAGGTTTGACTGGCAAGTGAGAGCCCCATGCATCGGTGAAGTCACCAACTTCGGTGATGGATAATTCCTGGCTCCCTGCCAGCCCCATTCCTCCACCAGCCTGCTATTGTCACCCTTTTGCTGTCCAGTGATGTAGGGCATGGCCAAGATTGACACGGAGGGGAGGAGCAAGGAACAGTAGTTAAAAGGTCACCCGTTCAGATGGAAACCCAAGAGGGACAATTTACCTTGATGTGTTTTAGTTAAGGAGAGAGAAAAAGTAAAGAGCTTGTGTCTTTTAATCAAAGTAATGCTTTAGTTATTGGAATGGGAACAAGGGAAACATATTAATTGGTCACAGAGATGCATTAAGAAGAAACTAAGAACATGCTTGCCACATTGAAGCTATTGTTAGCTTGTGGTATGGCAAATTCATGTAACAAAGTTTCCAGAGCCAGTAGAGGAGCATTTGTAGCTCTGTGAGTTCAGTGTCAACCCAGTTGTAGAGGAAGCCCCACCTTTGCATCACATTGCAGACATTGTATCATAGAAAGGACTTTGCTTGCCCTCAGAGGCTGTGAGCCGGCTTTAAGCAACCCTCCTTTCCCGGAGGATTTGTTAGTCTCCGAGGGATACTTATGTCCACTGTCAGTGAACTGTTGGGTCAAGGAGACTATATCCTCATTTAAAGTTAAACAACCCTTACGGCTATCAACTGAGCACTATATGTGCAGTGTGCTGTACAGAACACAGGACGACCTTGAGGACCTTTTGTTGTAGTGGAGACTCTTTTTAGCTCAAGAATTTAAAGTTGGTAATATACAAATGTGAAACATTTTCTGCCCCCTAGTGGATAAAAGTAATTTTGCAATGCTGGCTCTACTTAACAATTTACAAGGGGGAAAAAAAAGACACAATTAATTTTGCAAGTGTGAGAATTGCATGATGCCCTGTCATAGCTAACTACTTTTATTGCATATTGTACAAAAGAGGAACAATAGATTGTTCTTTATTAACCACAATATACCAGTGCCTAAGAATCTGGGCCAGAAGTAAAATCAATTTTGTGATATTTATCCTTCAGGATTAAAATAATATTTTTCTATTTCTACAAAGAAAATATTAATTTTTGCATCAATTGGGTTATAATTTAGTTCCATTCTTGATTATAATAGTGGTTTTCCTGTTTGGCTCCTTTCATGTTTTGGATCCTATATTGAGAATGAGGGTATGGGTAGTGATTCTCACTATTTCCTTAGCTGCATTTAGGATTGTGCACGTCACCTTCAGGTTACGTTATGAGAGGAAAATGCTACAATACATTCTATAAGGGACTTTTTTATTGGTTATTTTTGGACATCTTTTGGGGTGGATTTTTTCTGACATCAAGTGCAAAGTTTTAGATTTTAACTGGCTTTAATAGGAAACAGGCAAGAGGCAATGCCATGAGTTATGTTCTTGCGAAGAACGTGAATGAGTTTTCAAGTTCAAGAGAAAGCATTGCAAAACAGCACAGCAGCAGCACGGCCTCTTATTTCTTAAGAGAATTAAACTAATCAGACTGTTTTCACGACTGTTCTTAAGTGTCTCCTCATATCTGATGCTCATAGAAAGCTGTGCTCGCCCAGGTACTTCCAGGCCTTCCATGAGCTTGGGACCCTGGGCAGTGCAGTGTGCTAGCCATGAGTGAATAAAAGGGGAGAAGAAATGACTGGCAACATAGCCTCCTCTGAGACATGCTAACGACATTATAGAAGACAAATATTTAGGTGATGCGGTTTAACATTTCTGGGAAAAGGAAGCACTGTTGTCGAGCCCAGGCCTCTGGAAAAAACCAGCTTTGTTGTTTTCATAGGATTTTTTTTTGCATAATTAAGACAAAATTTTGGGTGTGCTTGCATTGTATCAGCATTCGTATAACGAATAGAACCAGACTCCAGAAAACGACTAGTGAGGTGTATTTAATCTATTGAATTGTAAACATATAGGAAATTAAGAGGATAAATGTTATGTTATATGGATTTTTATCACAATAAAAATTTGTTTCAAAAGGCAAGCAACATCTCTCCAGTTTAAAAAGCACAATAATGAGTAAAGCATGGACATCTGACAAACATTGCAGAGTTAATTAATAAATGGGAAGTTCACATAAACTGGGGTTAGTGAAGAGGGCCTGGTGCTTGCTGGGTAATATTTCCAAAGTGAATCGCACTGAGCATATGGCTACAGCCATCCATCTATGGGATGGGCTGGGGGCGTCTACCACACTTCATGCTGGTGGGTCAGGGCACACTGCTGATTAATTTTAATTGCTCTATTGTCTTGTTCCATTTCCTGAATAAGATCTGTAACAGACTGCAAATCACCCAGGGAGTGTCTGACCTCTGCAGGTAGAGAGCACCTCTGGCCACTGCTCCTCAATTCTGTTTGTCAGCCACTGAGATTTCCTGTACCTCTGGCCCAGCTTCAGTGCAGAAGCGGAATGGGAAGCTGGTCTTCATCATCAACAAGAGCGCTTTGGGAGCTGGGGAGAAAGCTTAGCTGGTAAAGTGCTGCCTTGCAGGCACAAGGACTTGAGGTTCACGGTGGTCCACTGCCATCATGGTATGGAGGACGTAGGAAGAGGTGGATCTGGGGGCTTAGCCTAGTTGAGCTTCTTCAAGATAATAAGAAAGAGAGAGAGAGAGAGAGAGAGAGAGAGAGAGAGAGAGAGAGAGAGAGAGAGGAAGGAAGGAAGGAAGGAAGATAGGAAGGAAAAACAAAGGACAATCTCAGCACCTGAGGTCTTTACATGCATGTCCACATATGTACATGTACACATGCATTTATACTTATACATTGCCTCTGTGTGTGTGTGTGTGTGTGTGTGTGTGTGTGTGTGTGTGTGTGTGTGTACACAGACAGACGTGCAACCTGAAACACCCGAAACTCTGGAGAAGAAAAAGTATTAGTTGCTCCTTGATGACCCAAGATAACAATGGTCCCTTCAGCTTCTCTGACCCTGTACCCCTTACTCCTTATTCCTGGTGAGGTGGGTACTCCTTTCCTCCTCTACAGTTAGAAGCCTCGGGGAAGAGACAAGGTAATGCTTTTCCAGAATCTATATTCTGTCTCCCCTTCCCTTCTCCCTCCTGCTCTGCTGCTTCTCTTCCTGTCCCCCTCCCTTCCCTTTTTCCCTTCCGAATCCGTGTATGGTGTTTTAAAACACTAAGGATTTAATCTCGGGATCCTTTATTTTTTACCATTGGTGCTTAATTCAGCTGGCGTTTCCCGCATGCTCAGTACATTAGAGAGCTGGATGTTAGGGAGCTGGAGAGCAGACCGTTACTGGTGGACAGGGCAGTGGATTGAAGAGAGTGTGACCTTTAAGACAGGTTAAAGTCTGTTGAACTGGTTTGTTGGCTCCTGTTTCTTCTAAGCCCTGTTCTCATGTCTAGATATCAGTGTAACAGAACGGTAGTAAATGCTAAAACAGACATAATCCCCACAGCAATAAATAGTCAGGAGTTTTAGGAATGAATAATTGAATTAAGTGGTTCCTAATCCGGAATTATTTGGACCTCCAGGTAACATTTGGTAGTGTCAAGAGACATTTTATAGAGTAGTCCCATTGTCACATAACAGGTAAAACTATAGATAGAAACTATGTGGACTGCCAACTAACTGGTGATGTGCCAATAGTCCCTGAGCCCAAACTCAATGGCTTACTGTTGTCTAGTGAACAGTTAAAATGTGATAAGCATTTTTTATACCATGGAAGTGGGCTTGTAGAGGCTGCCTGTCCAATTGCTACATGCTTGCCTTTTTCCTTCACAGTCAGAGTGGTGGGGCCACACTCTGGAGTAGAAAGAAGCATTGTTTTATTTCCAGATGAGGGTAGCCCTTTGCACGAAACAAAGGAAATCACCGGTTAGTGTTTGAAGGGGTTTATTTTGTTTGTTTTGTTTTCGAATAGAGGATTCCTTTGCCTTGGCTCTGTTTCTGTTCTCAGAGCGAGACCTGGTAGCTTACTAAGACCTAGAGGAGGGAAAGATAGCAGGAGATTGGGTCCCTGTTGGCTGTTGACTGAATTTTCACACCAGCTCAGGATTGCCCCACCACCACCTCCCCAGCCCACCCCCCTTTTGTATGTGAGAAGAAAGAAGCCTTTCTTGGCTGGAACAATATTACTTAGGTTTTCTGTTGCATGCATCTGCAACCAAATTTGACCAGGGATTTTGTTAAGTAGGAAACAGGCTTTCCTGATGAAGAAGAAATTTCCATAGACACAGGTACAGAAAATAGCATGCAGCTTGGTTCGCTCATTATGCAGTGTGATAAGTTTCTATCTTCTGAAGGAGAGGTACTGTGTGATGGCCCAGGCAGTCTTTAAGAAGGAGAAAAGGGAACAGGGTACACGGAGCCAGTGCGCTTACCTATTACCCTACTATTTCATTTCTTTGGTCACAGTTAGATGAGCACCGACCTTTCATTTCTCTCATAAGAAATTGCCCCGGAGTCAGGACACATTTTCCTTCTTTGTATTTTTCAAGGTCATTGTCAGAGCATGATGTATGAAATGTGGCGCTGAGACCACGTGGCAGTTACTTCCGTGAAAATCATTGCTGTATCAGAACTGCCCAATCCCCAGCTTTTCCTGAAGCCTTGGTCCCTGCTCCCCTTCTCGGGCCAGCTGGGTTGTACGGTCCAGGTACTACGTTACAGGGAAGCAAAGTGCTTGGAGAGAGTGCTCTCTCTCTCTCTCTCTCTCTCTCTCTCTCTCTCTCTCTCTCTCTCTCTCTCCTTTCTGTATTTTTTCTACTGTAAAAAGATAGTGTTGGGGGCCAGGGAGAAACATCAATCACCTATTATCTATTGAAATAGATGCTCACTTAAAATTATACTAGAATAAATCTGTTGCTGTGATCCTTAAACTTTTTGACATCAAAATCTCTTCTGATGGCCTGGAGAGGTGGCTTAGTAGCTATGAGCACCTGCTCTTGCAAAAGGTCTGGGTTACTCTGACCTCCACAGGCAGCAGGAATCCCACACAGGTAAACAATCCCAAAACTTAAAGAAAATCTCTATGAGTTTTCCAATAATTCTGAACTCTTAGAAAAATCTCCCTCTGAGTTGCAGGCCAACACCAAAATCTAACAGTTACAAAATTCCCAACACCGGTCACTCAAGCCTGAGGGGCTTCCCTTGGTTGAGGAAATGTCTTTCGTGTGGTTTATTGAAACAAAGGCTCCAAATGTTACAGGCAGGAGAGGCAGGGCAGAGTTCCCTTGAAATCATGCCTAAGCAGGAAGGGTGAGCCGGGCATGGCCATACATGTGCTTCATAAGAGCGTGATTTAGGTCCTTCCCTTAGGGGCCCCCAGAGGAGACACAGGCGTGTATGGAGTAGGATCCATGCTCCAGGACTCTGCCAGGACATCCAGGAAGGGATTATGGGGAACAGCAGGGTTGCGGGCAGAGGGCTAGCCTCCGGTTTTGAGAGTCTCTCCAGCCTGCTCTGAACTGTCTTCTGCTCCTGCCTCTCATCTGGAGTCTCTTCCCTATCAGTGGAATCCAAGGGAGCAGCCAGGCTGAGAGAGAGCACAGAGGCTGGACAAGAACTCCCAGCTCACCCTCAGTGTTGTCTCTAAAGTCAAGCCCTACCTGGCACGGTGGGGTAGGAGGTAGGGGATGAACGGACTAATGAACTCTGAATGCCAATTGATGATTATACTAGGACCAAGGCTTTGTATGTGTGTATGCACATTTTTCCAATTTTTGAGTCTCTTTTATTATACACAGAAAAATTATAGTTGGGTATATTTATGGGGTACAATGATGTGCTATTATTTTTTTAAAATAAGGTTGGAAGTATTAAATCATGTTAATTAAACATGATGTATTTTTTACTTAGAAGGCACAGAAGGGGGCTGGAGCGATGGCTCAGTGGTTAAGAGCACTTGCTACTTCTCTTCTGGGAAGCCAGGTTCAATTCCCAGCACCACATGGTGGCTCAAAACAGTAACTCCACTGAGGGGTCTTATTCCCTCTTCTGGCCTCGGTCAGTGCCAGGTATATATGTGGTACACAGACATACATACATGTAGGCAAAGCACACATACCCATAAAATAA
This sequence comes from Rattus rattus, assembly GCF_011064425.1. Taxonomy (NCBI): domain Eukaryota; kingdom Metazoa; phylum Chordata; class Mammalia; order Rodentia; family Muridae; genus Rattus; species Rattus rattus. The sequence goes on along the minus strand of NC_046159.1, from coordinate 90,464,404 downwards.
ATAAAAAATAGCTGCAACAACAAAAGACAAAGATCTGATTTTTTTTTTTTTTTTAAGGAGCAAAGTTCATAGCATCTGGTAAGCTTTCAGTCACGGACAGGGAAAGATTTCCATGCATTCTCTTTTCTCTCCTCTTTTTTGATGTAGTCAAGCAGAAGACTGTTTACCTAGCATACGCCAGGCCCTGGGTTTATTTTCCAGTACCACAAAATAAAAAAAAGAGCGCACATCGATGAATCGTCAAGTTTGAAGGAGGCAGGACAGACCATAATACTAAACAGAGCCCGGATCTTATGAAGGCACGTCCTTAAGTAGGGTTCCCTCCTTCCAGGCAACTCTGCTCAAGTTGACACAGAATTCTCCAGCTCGATGGATTAATTCACGGAGGAGGGTAGTGCCCATATGACTCCATCACTGCTCAAGCGTGAGTTTCGGGATGGGCACATCTCATACCCTAACCATAATAATCACACACAAATATCGGCAGCTTTTCTGGGCAGGAGTGAGTGATTGAACTGTAAGACAGAAAGCTAACGAGGCAATCAGAAGTCTTGGGTCTGTGTGACCTGAGGTCATGAAAACTCCCCCAGACGCCTATTAATCCCTCCTTAACGCCCTTAGCGAGGTACTTCCAGAGACCTGTGAACTTCCGCGTAGTCTCACATCTCCATACCGTCACAGTGGGGACCAAGCCTCCAACACAGGAGCCCTTGAGGAGCACATTTAAGTCATCTCCAAACTTTCACATCAAGCCTGGGCCCTGTCAGACTCCACAGGTCACAGGTTTGTGAAGCCACTCTGGGGTAAGCAACAAAAGCCCACGGATGAGAGACCTGGCAGTGGGCCTGCCGTGGCTCTCCGGAAGTCGAGTGCTGCGGTCTGGGTAGTTTAAGCTTGTTCATGGGCTGGAGGTTTGACTCTAGTTCTGGAGTGTCGTAGGAAGTAATGACCTTTGGAAGGGGCAGGTCTCACTCATTGCTATAACAAAATACTTCCAACTGGGCTCCTTATTTCAGAAAGAGATGGTTTAGCTCACAGTTTTGGAGGTTCAGGAGCACGACGCTGTAATTTGCTCTATATTGGTGAGGCCCCAGGGAAGATGGCGGCCTTGAGGTGGGGGTGCATGAGAGGATAGTAATGAATGAATCCAATGAGGCCTTCCCTAAGATCTAACTGAGCAGAGTGATATATGTTCAAGCTTGGTCGGTTGCTATGGATTGTAATGCTAAATTCTATATCAAGAGGTCCAGGCCTACGAGAATTTCTCCTGGTTACAAGGTTTTGTTGTGCAAACCTTGTTCCTTAATTTAAAACTATTGGTTAAATAAAATTTGCTACAACCGGCTACTGGAGGGATTAGAGGTAGGTGGGTTTTGAGTTACTTGCTTGGGGGTGGAGTAGAGAGAGGAGAGAGAACAGGAAGGAAAGGAGGAAGACTGAGGACAGAAGAGGGAGCCACCATGATGGGAGATGGACCATGGGCACACAGCCAGGAGGAACAGCAAGTAAATGGGGTACACCGCTGGGGAAGTAGCCAGGCCAGCGGTTAGAAAAGTAGATTAGGGGTCCCCCCTCCAGTAATTGTCAAAGTCAAGTAACAAAAGTGTGAGTCTCATTTATTTGTACGCTAGTTGGGGATATGTTTAAATTGGCTGTGCTACAGCTGTGCAAAGGAGAGCAGAGCCATCTGAGACGTTTATTCCAGAGCGGAAGTTAAACCACAGGAAAGATGAGGTAAAGTGTGTTTGGTTTCAGACCCAGGGACGAGGGACTGAGGGATGTTGGGAGAACCTGGAGGCCAGGCCTGCTTTGGTATGTAAAATATGCACCTCAGGCTCTTGTCCCAGGACCAAAATCAAACGAAGAGAACAAAGCATGGAGTGAGTTGCTGGCACTGCTCCAAGGGATTACAAGGTGGAGTTCTCAGATCATTCTGGCTCTAGTAGGTCCCACAGGCTGCTGTGTAGTGGAGAGAAGAATGGGAGATTTTGGTCTCTTCAACACCAGTGCTCTTGGAGTACTGGTATGTGTATCAGGGCATTATTCTGGGTAGTTCCTTGGGACACCTAAGCTCTATGGTGGCCTCTCATGTTCTTGTGTGACTTATGTGACCAGTGTAACTTGTCTTGCTTATGCCCCAAGTGGTTACTGGAAAGGTAGCCAAGCCTTGCTTTCAGGCAATAGGAGGGTACAGAGAGGACAGGACGGGTGGGAGGCAGTAGGGAGTGAGCATCGTGTAAGCCCCAGGGCAGTGACCCAGGCAGTTTGAAAGCCCGTCCAGCTCCCTGACTAATCACTGTGAGAAATGGCAACCTCATACAGACTGTATGAGCATCTCTCATTCTGAATTCCCATCACCCTTTGCCCACACGGACACTCTGGAGAAGGGGACAGACTGTTTTCTAGATTTCTAGACTGTGTCCCCTCACACCACACCACCACTGAGGTTTGCGGGCAGAGGGAAGAGCAGAATCGTCCATTCCCACTGTGGATCTTCCCAGCCCACAGGCCAGCCAGTGGTGAGGGACGGAACAATTTGCTTTGGATATGAGGATGGTGTCTTCACCCGAACTTGACAGAGTTTTTTAATATCAAGAAGTGACCAAGGAAGCTATAGAGTCTGTCCAGGGCACCGTTAATGAATCTCTGCCCAGCAGGAGTGGGAGAGTCACAAGGCCCAGCGGAGGCTGGTGGGGGAAAAAGAAAATCATTTCCTGTGGGTCCCCTGTGGAGCTGAGGCCGTCCAGTGAGCCCGTTACAGCTGATGAAGGGCTTCATATTCTTAGGATGAAGGTTGGGTTACCGTGCATTTGAGTTTGGTTCCGCTGCATTTATAAACTGTTAGGTAAGGAGTGGCCAGATGTTTTTTTTTTTTTGTCAAATCAAAGCCTTAAAGTTTTTTTTTTTTTCTTTTCTTTTTTTTTTGGAGCTGGGGACCATGAACCCAGGGCCTTTTTAATTATGGAGGCAAGCGCTCTACCACTGAGCCAAATCCCAACCCCGCCTTAAAGTTTTAAATGAGGAGCAGAGAGATGCATGAGAAGCGAGTTTTTAATTATGGACGCAAGAGACATTAAATGAATCAGCTCACAGTGGTCTCTCTTTCGTCCCTCTACAACCATGGGGCTTCCTTTGTCTTGTCCAATTACACAGAGAGGTGTCTGGTTCGTTCCAGCAAGTGACCATGTCACCTTGGTCCACTCACATGTCAATCAACCTTTACCTTGCTATCGGTTAGGTCAGACTTCTATTTAACTTTGTAAGCAATCATAACTGTGCATATGATTGTGTGTGTGTGTGTGTGTGTGTGTGTGTGTGTGTGTGTGTGTGTGTGAGAGAGAGAGAGAGAGAGAGAGAGAGAGAGACTCAGAAAGAATCCCCGTGTAGTACATTGATATGTTTTTATACAAACCTTTTTTTTGTGATTTTTCTTCTCTCTCTCTCTCTCTCTCTCTCTCTCTCTCTCTCTCTCTGTGTCTTTCTCTCCCTTTCTTCCTTCCTTCCTTCCTTCCTTCCTTCCTTCCTTTCTTTCTTTCTTTCTTTCTTTCTTTCTTTCTTTCCTTTTTTACAATAGAACCTTCTCAATGGGTGTTTCCGTGGTGTAGTGGTCATCATGCTCGCCTAACAATAGAACCTTCTCCATGGGAGAGCAATGAAGGCATCCTCTCATCCATGTTTCTGGAAATGTAACCCAGAGTTGACCCCAGAAGGCACCAGGCTATCTGATGGGGCACTGAAGACCTGAGGGTATTGTGATACAAGGAGGGGGGAATGCAAAAAGGACCCCAGGAGCTGGGCAGTTGCTCTGCCCAGGTGGGCTCTAGCCAGGTCTCATAGCTTCATGGGGCAGCAGGAGCTGGCCGGGAGCCTAGGCTGACTGCATTTCTGCACCTTTGGGAAGTTTTTCTCCATCACATAGATGTAGAACCCTCCCCCTCACCCCCAGCTCTGTCCTGTAATCCCTCAGCTGATGACTGAGCTGGAAGTGGAGCTGGGTGCTGTGGAGTAAATGCCAGGCTCTGGTGGCCTCCCCAGACCTACTTAGCAGGAGGAAGAGCTCAATGCTGGATGTGGGTGTAGGGAGGAAGGGACACACATGTTCTGATGTGCAGTCTTGTAGCTTCAGTCTTCTCTCTCTCTCTCTCTCTCTCTCTCTCTCTCTCTCTCTCTCTCTCTCTCTCTCTCTCTCTCCTTCCCTCCCTCCCTCCCTCTCATTAACCAGAGGCTACTTTATTTACAATACTGTTTATTCTGACAAAAGTTACTTTACGTTTACATTACAAGCATCCTTGATCCTGTTTAACAACTTTCAACATGACAGGAATGATGGCTCTCCTCGATGCTCCTCCTTGTCAACACCACAGAGCTGCTCAGACTGCAGGTCACAGCTTCATAGCCTCTTGAAGGACTGGCTGGAGGTTTCCTATTTTTTCTTGTTTCCTTTCTGCATCATCTGTTTCCGTGAACAACCGTTTCCTTAAATGTAACAAAACAGTGTTCTCGTCTGAGCACTAGCAAGCAGAAGGACGTCAAGATACAGCCCATCTGGGGTGTAGATGTACACGCCCTTAGCTCAGCATTGGGAGACATAGGCAGGCGGATCTCTGTGAGTTTGAGTCAAGCTTGGTTTGCAGAGACCATTCCACAACAGTCAGAGCTACACTATGAAATGATGTCTCAAAATAAAATAAAATAAAATAAAATATCATCCTTGTGATTACTTATCATTTAGCTGAATTGGGTGGATTCTGAATTTGTTATAGGCTCTTACCATTGACTTAGTTGTGCAAGTCTACCTCATGTTTTATATACCCCAGGGCCTCAGCAAAAATCGACAGCAACTCTCCAGCTCCCAGTTACTGGGCCTCAGCCCATGTCTGGGTCCTGTTTGTCTGCATTGCTCCCTCTCTACCCATGTCCCCTCTATTCACTTGTTTCTGCTCCCACAGAGGACCCTCCCCATGGCTTGCCATCTTCAGGGCCTTAGCCCATCCTCATCTGGAAATGACCTGTCTCCTCCCCACAGTCTCTTCATGTTCAGACCACCGCCACTCTCTGGAGGAAATATCTCTGACTTCCCTCCCACGGATGAACCCGCCTCCGTAGGATCTTATTAGTCCCTTATGACGTGCATTCATTCCCTCACATACCCAGGACTTACTACGAGGCAGTCACACGTCTAGGCCCAAACATTAGGGCAGTAGATAAAATGATAGAACTTACAGAAATGAAAGTCTGTTAAAGACAATGGAACCTAAACATATAAGTCAGACGGCTGTAAGTTCTTGGAAACAGGAAGCCAGGTGTATTCTGAGGCAGCTTCTCTGAGTCTGTCACAGACTCTGCAACCCTACATCCCTCAGTCCCTAACTAAAGTCAGGAATTTGAATTTTCTTAATATATGGTCTGTATTAGAAATAACATTTTCTAATCCCATATAGCAACTGGTACTCTGATCTTTAGGTAGTGGGTAATAAATACTTTTTAGGTAATCCAGAATGACTGTAGAAGGGCTTACGTATAAAAGGAAAACTTTCATTTAAAAGTCGGGCAGGAATGGAATCCAGTCTGACTGACTTGGCATGCATAAGGCCCACATTCCATCCCCCTCACCACCCCAAAAATATTCTTGGGGGAAAAAGTCCCTGCTTTTGCCTGCTTTTAGATGGCTGTGTCATCTAAACTGGGGAACAATTCTCTCACATGGGACTTCTGCTGTAGAGAGATAAACATTGAACCATGTGTCATAGCTTAAACCTGCAGTCTGGTCATTGCATGGACTGAGTGTATGGCCACACGTGGCTTGGTCTTTTGTGCCTTGAAGAGCTCTGTATGTACAGGCACTTATTTCCTTGGGATGTCACCTTTGTCCTTCTGAGAAGCTAGCTTTCTTAGCGGTCCACTTTGACAGTGCGGGATACACACTTTTATTCTCCGCCCGTGCAGCCGACCAGCTTTTCCACACTTACCTAGGTTGCTTTTGACCAGGACTCTGAATTTCTTGATGCCGGCAGGTCATGGCGTAGAGCAACTCACTGGAGGCCAGGGAGTGCAGGGATTTCTGGGGCAAACCAGCCAGGGGGATGCTTCTGGCTGTTGTTCTCCCAAACCTTTGGGGCAGGCTGGGAAAATGGCTCATGGTCCCTGCCTCCATGTTGGCCCGTGCCCTGGGGCTTCTTTTGTCTTCTATGTTCCTCCCAAACCTCAGGGGAAGGTTGGCTGCTGAGTGGGGCACTTTGTTGGCAGGGGCTGGACTCATCTTAATATCTTTCTTTGCCCCCCAATCTTTGAGTTCTTGAAAACTGACACTTCTTTCCTTTACCCGTTTTGGGATTCCTCTCAGCTATAATTAGAAACAAGAATTAAAATAATTTATTATTATTACAAGCCATAGATTTAAACTCTAAATTAACTTAAATCCAGACTTTAATCTGCAGACTTGCTCTGGCTATAAACAAAGTTTGTGTTTCTATATGCAGAATTTTTAAATAAATAATCTGTATTAAGCTTCTTAAAGCAATCTAGTTTCTCTGTCCCCTGACTATTATAAGACAACTATAAAATATTAATAAAAAATATATAGTGAGTGCAGCAGTATGTTTAAGCAGCAGGAATATAATGAAGTATCGAAATAAGGCAAAAGTTTATTTTATTACAGTTATTCTCTTTCAGGTTTTTGATTCATATTGTTTATGGAGTATTTTTATGTGCTTATATTATGACTTTAGAGAAAACTTCCTTTCCCCTGTGTGTTTGTCTTTCACCTCACCCCTTTAAAGACCCACAGAAATGGATCTCGCCTGGTCTGGGAATGGGCCTAGGCGGCCCCATCGAGTTTCTTTCTTTGCTCCCTCATATTCAGAGTTTCACTCGAAAAACATGTTTCAAAAAACCGGTTGCACTTTAATTAGACTGCAGATTACATTTTTAGTGCAGAGCCGGAGCCTCACAGAGAGCAGTGAATATTTAGATTTGGTTCCACCCTAAACACTGAACCACATGCAAAAAAAATTAAATAATTCTCTTCTGATTATAATCTGACTGATACTTACTAACCAGAAACTTTCAGAACATATAAACATTGAGAATGAACATAACTTGAAGCTCCCTGCACTTCCCTGATGTAGGGATGAACATTTTACCAGATAACCCAGTCCTTACCAGCTTGTAATTGCTAAGGAGAAGATACAAACACCCAGTTTGCCATGCAAGCATCCAGCGGAAGTGCATGCAATGTTATTTCTATCTGTCTTTATTGCAGGCGTGCACTCTGGGCCAATTGATATGTACAATTCACCTTCCACTTGCTAAACATTACACACCGAGAGTACTGGTCATTGAGGCGTCAGGCTAATTGCCATTGTGCCAAATTTTACAAAGTGACATCACATGCTGTCACAGAAAAGCTAAACTGTGACATAAACCCAAAATCCAAAATAAAGCAAAGCATAAACTTAACTCTTTACAAAGCATTAGATTCAAGACAAATAGCATGTGTGCACACGTGAGCATGGGTACTGAACGTCAGTTCTATTAGCATGTGTATGTATAGAATGTCAGTTATATTAGTGTATGTATATAGACTGTCAATTACGTTAGTGTGTGGATTTAGAATGTCAGTTATGTTAGTGTGTGGATTTAGACTGTCCATTATATTGGCATGTGCATGTATGGAATATTAACTGTGTTAGCGTATGTACATATAGAATGTCATTTATGATAGTGTATTCATATAGAATGTCAGTTATGTTAGCGAGTACGTATAGAATATCAGGTGTAATAGGTAGTCTTTCAAACTTACCTGGTAATATTTTCCATAACCTTCTTTGCTGTGAAAATGGGGCATCATTAATTCATCTGAACAAAGGGTGTTTGAAGTTAAGAAGCTTGAAGTTGCTAAAGTCAATAAAATGAATCGCTTTGATGAAATAATTTCCATTTTGTCTAAATGTAAATTAGGTTAATATGTTCAGCCTGGTGTGTGTGAGTCTACGAGAAGGGAACCTGTGGTGTTTTTATACTGGAACAGATAAATTCCACGTATTTTAAGTAGTAATATTAATTAGAGGATGTAACTAAAATATGCACATGAGGAATGTGCTTAATTCATTCTGGGGAGACAGCAATGTTTGTGTTTGCAAATCCATTGGCTTTGAAAAGACTTTTCCTCATTATGAAGGCTCTCCTAATTAGGTAGATTGGGGCACCAGTCATTAAGATTCCAAACAAACAGGATGTTTTATTTCTCAGAGCTTAAACAAGAAATCTTTTGTTTTCGGTGCTTGCATTAGTTTGCGAGGGATGCTTAAAAGGGAAAAAAAAATTCTATACACGCTAGCTGGGTTTTAAAAAAAAATTGGATATAAGAGTTAGGCACGGTCTTTTCAAAATGTCAAACAACATTAAGAATGTGAAAAAAATAGTAAGTCACATAGCACCCCAATAAAATGCCATGAATTAATTGTTTTCGTAAAATGTTGTTCGGTTATTACAAAGCTCCGAGAGTAAATGTCAGCTGTCGCATGGCGGATGAGTCGCAGAGAAAATGTTCAGTAGATGTTCCGGGAGGCAGTTCGGCCTCCTTGTTATTTGCCCTAAGGGTCTAATTTGGCAAATGTGTATAAATCACCAGGATTTTATTTCTATAAAGACGCCACATCCTACCTTCCTGCTCAAAGTCCTTAAGAAACCTAGCAGAGGATGAGTTAGTCACACGTGTGCTCAGTTTGTGGCTCCCAGAGCCCATATTATTTAGGTAATCTCACTTCGCCACAGGCATACTGACATCGTGGCATTAAGAGAGAATTTATAGAAATGTGTATTTACTGAAATACCACAGCGCGTCTCCTTTGGAGCAGCTGACTGGTAGGTATCCTTAAAGAGCTGCCTTATGGCTAGACCCACTGTTCTAGAGATGCTACTACTGGTCACATCTGACCTTCTGCCCTCCCAGGAGAACTGGACCTCATCTGGTGATCCCTCAACTTCGAGACAGAGGGACTAGGAGGTGACTTGGCAAAAATGTCTGTATTTGTTCTGTACTCTCTACAACCTCTGAATGTAACCCGAGGCATGGGATGGCAGAAATGAAGGTGTTTCCCTATTCTGAAGGTGTCTACAGTAAGCCAGACAGTTGGGAAGCAGCAGTAGGTAAACTCCACGGCTTTAATAGCACCGTACTTGCCTGTGACCTCTCTTAAGGCAGCTGACTTCATCCGGCTTCATTTGTTTTGGTCTGTGGTAGCCAAGAATCCCCACCGTAGGAGGCAATTAATTCAATTCATAGGCTTGTGTTAATTTTGTAATGCTGTTATTGGATTATTCGGGTTTAATTTCCCCTAGGATTCAATACACTTCTCTTCCAAATTGTTCTTTTGTAAACTGCTGATGGAACTTCTCTTTTTGTGGTCAGTAGATCCAAACTTTTGAGAAATGGATGAAGCAAGGGGCAAGTTTGTTGACCGAGTTCACACCCTGGAAAAAGTGGAAGGCACCAGATGGGGTTTCCAAAATTTGGTTTGCGTCTAGTCCTTTGCAAAGAATGTGGCGCTCTAAGCAGGTCACCAGTTTTGTCTGTACATAAACTATTGGCACATGTGTTAGAGGTTATCGTAGGTGACGTCCTAGGAGCCTGTGTAACTACCTACCTTTCTGCTCCGCTAGGTTTGGTTTCCATGTTTGGAATGCAATTATAATAGCATGCCGGTACCTTATGTACAACCAAAACCAACGACCTGCTTAGAGCGCCACATTCTTTGGAAAGGACTAGACACAAACCAAATTTTGGAACCCCATCTGGTGACTTCCACTTTTTCCAGGGTGTGACCTTGGTCAACAAGGTTTGCCCTTATAAAAATGGAAATTGGCTGTTTTTCACCATACTTTTTTTGTTTAGTTTTTTAGGAGTTTAACAGACAGAGAACCACACTACAGGATAGACAAAGGGTACATATACCTTTGGTGAAATGTACCACTGCATATGTACGTGTTTATGGATTTAATACTCAGGGGATTTCTTGGTAAGATATACAGGCACACAGATTTAATTTTTTCTTACTAGCTTATGTTAGTTGAGTACATGCTTTACTTTTAAGTTCTATTTTAAAATTGTGTGTGTGTGTGTGTTCACTCCACAGCACATGTGTGGAGGTTAGAGGACAGCTTGGCTGAAGTCAGTCCTCTCCTTCCATCCAGATCTTGGGGAGTCACTCAGGTGGCAGGTGCCTTTACCTACTGACCCACTTCACCCACCCTAGAGGTTTAATTTGAAAGGGAAAAGGCATGTACTGGGGACGAGGCAGGACATGGAAGGAGAGAGGAAACTGTCTCAGATCACATGGGAGAAGATATAAATGGCAGAGAAAGATGGCCGCCATCTCCGGGCCAGTGCTTGCCCATACTGCAAGTCTGAGACAGTCTGGGTGTAGGTGAAAAACTGGGATATCTGTGAGACCCCTGGGGATTTTCCACTGGGCATCGTGGTCTTCCTCACATGCACTAATGTCAGCCATGGATGTGAGAACTAAGGAGCAGATGACCCTGGAGCCGGAGTCTTTCCAGCGCCATGTACCTCCTTCAAAAGAAAGAGGGCGACTGGGCTGGCTCCATGGCCTCACGCCACGTGGGGGAAGGTAGATAGACGTTGAGACACAGTCAGTAACTTGTACGCTCACTACCATGCATCCGGCGATCTGAGCCAGACTCTCCTGTGACAGCCCTGTCTCTCCTCTTCCATTTGCTCCCACACCCCACTGTACAGCTCGCCTTGTCTCTAGGTTTGAGCATTGTACTCAATAGTAGGCAATGTTTTTAAACAGTCACCACACGTCAAGAACGGTTGTGAGTACTTTGTGAGTTTACTATTCTTCCTCGATGGTAGCACCAGCGCGTACTTTATTCTATTCTGTGGAGACAACAATAACAACAACCAAGGTTCAGAAGGGGAGGTGAAGTATTCATACAGGTGTTAGAACTAGAATTTGAAATTCACTGTGGACACTAACATTCTCGTGAGTCCTGGTGTCTTCTGATGCCCCAGTAGTTCTTACGTTCGCTAATTCTGCCAATCTCCATTGTAGTAATTTCTTCTTGCCTAGAACATTTACCTGCCTACACGCAGGCGTGTGCCTGTGACAACAGCGGACAGAGGAACTGCCAGTCTCCTGCAACTGGAGTTAAAGACAGTTGTGAGCCACCGTGTAGGTTTTAGGGACCGAACCCCAGTCCTCTGCAAGAGTGACCAGAGCACTTAATTACCCAAATATATCTCCAGTCCTTCCCTTTTTTCTTTCTTTCTCTGCAATGCTGACTTACCTTAGAGTCACCCTGAAAGCTCACTCTTTATAACCTGTCTTCTGCTTCTTCCTCTGGCTTAACCCCCATCTCTAAGCGTCTTCTTTTTTTAAGTGTCTATTTCTTTTATATGAGTGCAGTGTCTCTATCTTCAGAGACCAGAAGAGAGCACCGGATCCCATTCCAGTTGGTTGTGAGCCCTCTTGTGGTTGCTGGGATTTGAACTCAGGACCTCTGGAAGAACAGTCAGTGCTCTTAACCTCTGAGCCCTCTCTCCAGCCCTCTCTCAGCCTCTTAGTGACCCCTTCCCTCCAAATGGTTGTGCTTTTCCTTGCCCACAGCCCGGTGCCCATGATATGCTTGGGAACTGCTGAGCCTTTTTCTTATGCACAGAAAGTGTCAGGTGTCTCAGTAGAGGTATCGCGTACTGTGAAAATCACGCTAGCTGTGCAGCTTCAAGGGACAGATCTTTTTTCTACACTTCCCTCTGCTCTCAGCTGTCTCTCTCACCACAGCTGTCCATACTGCTCCGTAGACTCAGAGAACGGGACCATACCAGTGCAGATCAGAGTGTATTGTCTATTGCACGGATACTCAGGAATATTTTATTTCTAAAGGAATAGTTTTCATTAATATTGAAAGTAAGCGTGAGGACAGAAGTGGTCTGTCTTCCAGATTTTGCCACTTTTCCTGAATTTTCTCTTTACTATGAAGGAGAAAGATCTTCACTAGAGCTTGGGTTTGTGGTTTTTCTTGAGATTGGAAGGTGCTAATGTTCTCATGCTGGACTGTAAGACTCTCAGACTGCAGCTCATCTCATTGAGAGGCTTTCCTGAGCAGCCAGGCATGAGTGTGCTGGACAGGAGAGTAGGTATACGATGCATGCTATTTTCAGCACTAGGGGGCGCTGAACCCAGTGCTTTATACATTCTGGTCAAATGCTTGCCGCGGAGCTGTGCTGCCAATCCTTTAGGTTTGCTCTGTTGCAGTATTCACACACCTTGAGAAGATCACTCTGCCCCAGTGGATCTCACTGAGTTGATGGGAATCTGTAGTGTTCAAACAAAAAGGCACGGCACAGTCCCAAGGACAGCCTCCTGACAGTGCTGCAGGGTATCCCGTAGGGTGGCAGACTTGAATGGAAGGGGGCTCTTTGCTTACTACCTTTCTATGTCCACTAGAAACTTTCTACTGCTGGAAAGTGATAATCACAGAGAACAAATAATTCCTACCAATGAGGAATGGAAGTGACCTGAGTTTAAAAGAGCTGATTTATCTGGGCTTCTGGGAAAGTGTTTGAAACTAAGAGGTTGTTTATGTGCGATGGGTTGCACATATCTTAAAACGCTACGTTGAAGGGGCGCCTTACTTTACTCATAGACACATGCTTCCTGAGGCTATGGGAAAGGTCTGTTATAGGGTGACCCAGTTTAATATCCTAAGGAACCTGGAACTGGAGCTCTGTTTCCCACCCCCAACCCAGCCACTTCGTTCTGGGCCATGGCCTTTGTCCAGTGTTCATTTCTTCCGACCTAAGCAAAATCCAGTTGCTGAGTTACACAGAACAACTATGGGTATTAGACTCTAACTTTGTATTTCATGTTTCCAAAGTATTTTGCAACCGACTGTTAACTTTTGGCCCTTTTAGAGCAGGGTGGTAAGTAGTATTATGCTATATTTCATTTTACTGTTATGTATGGCAGAGAGAGGAAAAAAATACCTGTCTTTGTTCCAAGTAAAAGCACCATATACAAATTGTATAAAATTATTATTTAAATATGTAATGATACTCCCTTTGCTTCGAGATTTATGAGTCTCCTGTTATAATGAGCTTGTCATGTGTTGATGGTAAGACTATTTATTTCTCGGCATTCTCTATGACAGATGCCAGTGTCAGGCCCGGGCAGGTGCCACGGTGAACGTGAGACCAAGATGATTTCTCCACGTAGTGAGAAATGTCGAAATTCAACTCGAGTTGAAGTAACCTAAAGAATCAATTTGTACAATGCAAGAATAGGCATTAAATATTTATAAAAATTAATTCATATGATTTATTCTAGGAGCCTGAATAACTGGCTGAACCCCCATGTTGGAAGGAGAATTATTTTTTTAAGAGCAATGTACTGAATAAACCTCTAGTATTAGATCTTCCAAGAGGTGGAATTTAAAAAATTTAAAACAGTTTGCAAGGCTGATTAGGATGCAGCCATCACAGCTCTCCTAGTTGAGCCTTGACTTTTTTTCAATGTTTCATTTTATTGACATTTTTTTCCTCTTGGGAAGAATGTGTGATTTTTACTGGCTTGGCATGGGGTTCTGGTGCCTCTTGCCAAAGACTCAAGAAAATTCAGGGTATTTTTTCCATGAGGGACAAAGACCAGATGTTTAGTTAAAATAACACAAAGCTTTTTATACAAATGTAGGAAATAGAAATTGTGCTAGAATTAATTTTAGCCTGTTTTGTGGTATACATATACATACACACACACACACACACACACACACACACACACACACACACACACACATATATATGGCAAGCAGCCATCTCAATGTTCCAGCTTGAGTGGGATCATGTAATTTAATATTTTTTTAATCTATCAGTATATGTGCATATGTGTGTGCATTTACGTGCCACAGGGTATGTGTTAAGGTCAGAGGACAACTTATAGGAGTTGGTCCTTGCCCTCCTCCTAGAGTTCTATTCAGGCTAGTGAAGTGAGTGCTTTTGACCACTGAACTGTTTGCCCACCCTTTATCAGACGTTAGTGTGTGCCTTTCCAACATTCTACTCAATGTATTCCTGTGGCCTTTAGAAGTGTTCTGCTCTAAATGTAGAATGTTCCTTTAAAGCAATCATTTGTTTTAATAAACAAAGGATGGGGCTTTGAACAGTGTAGGAGGGACCCCAGCCTAAGCTGCAGGGTACCCTTTCTCACTGGCCTAGCCAGGCTGTCTGGGAGAAGAGAATTTGTGCTTAAACCTACACTGATGTGAGTAGCACAGAATGTTTGCAAGCACAACGGGCTTCCGGTCTCAAACACGGATGCAAGGGCAGATGTGTCTCTAATCTGAAGGGGACATCATGACTAACTCGGACCTCCGAGATGCGTGTTCATCTGAAGACTTGGGATTTCTCTTGCTAGTTGGTTCCTATTTTTCCTGTGCTTCCGAGTGTTGGGTCAGGAGTTTCTGTATAGGTCCCCAGCAGCCATGCTGGTTTAGGCCCTGTCGCTCAGAAGTGGATTTGACGCTGACCACTGTGGGGTCCACACTCTGGAGCTTTGGCTCTCTTTTGTCATCTACCTGCACTTTAGTTTTGGTAATTTCACTTGGTTCTCTGTTCTGCCTGTGAGATCCTGTGGAAACCTCATGGCCCCTGAGCCACAGTGACTAGACTTCAACACGGAAGAAGGTTTTACTGATCCAGTTGGTGTTACTTCCGTAAGACAAGTCTATGATGTCGCCAGGAGCCACAACAGGGCAAATCTGTTGGTTTAAAGTCAGGCAACTCCATGATAAAGAAACAAAATGCCAATTCCAAACAAATAAACAAGCAAAAATCCAGAAAAACTTCTATCAAATTGTTACTGTTGGCTTTCGATGTACACATAGCACATCTAAAATGTACTGTGACTCTGGCATAAATTTAATTAAAAGTTTTTTCCCCCTGACAATCTTCTGGATCTAGACTAGATCCAGATTTTGTATTAACTAAGGTTAGATGTATGAAATAAATGTCTATATAATCCTCATTAAATATACTTAGTAGGTTTAATTCCATACCGGGTTTTAAAACTTACCAGGTTTTAGAATGGCAACTCCAAGAGAGTTCTTGAGAGGGTATAATAAAAAGAAAATAAATAACCCTGGGAAAGGTTTTAGTCAGAGTATGTTTAGATACACAGCCAGCTCTACGGACAGGAGTTCTCACAAGTCCAGATATGAATGACTCAGAGCATCTTTAGAGTGGCGGGCCTTGGCTGATGGACCATGCTACGCAGAGCTCTCACTCATTGACAGAGACAGCTGTGATCCAGGATCTGGGAGCACCCAGAGTGATGTGGACACCAACTGAACCATCCATCCATGCTTCATCTTCCAACCTCTCGATTAAGAGCAGTTGGAGTCCTTCCTATGTCTTCATGGGCCTCAGGTTGATTTGTTTATACTTATCCCTCCAAAAGCCTTTCACATATAACTTATTCTGTTCCAGGAAAGAGAGAAGCGGGGAAGCCCTACCATGCAGCCCAGGTGTGATGGTGAGAAAAGACATCACTGCAGGCTCACGTCGGGTCTTCTAGCTTGTTGAGCACTTTGCAATTCTCACAAATGCTCGGTGGCTAAAGGTTTCTTATTGGCACAGCTGCGGAATGAAGCTCTTCTTTTCCCGACAGTTTATTCATGTGTCCTGGGTTACATTTTACAGAGATTTCAAGCAAAACCCAGAGTTTATTATAGACTGAATGCCTTATGAATGGGGTTGGGGCCTGTAGAACTCCTGGAGCCAAGGATTCAAATCACTATCGGGTCTTTCTCTTAAATTCACATTCCTACCTTAACATCTCGCACTACTTTCTAGATTTAAAAGAAAATACCTATCCACTTTTCAATGGATACAAAAAGTTTACACATTTGCAACTTTCACCACCCCACTCCAAACTGCCTTAACTTTCTCAGGTCCTGATTCAAGGCATGAAGGACGGACTCTGATTTGCCCAGGGTAGATAAAGTATCCAATTCTGAATGAACTTGTGTCTGGTTGGGGTCATAGTACACTAACACAGAATGCCCTACGGGGAGCTGTGAGAGCAGTGGGCGGGGCGGTACTGCCGGGGAGGCAGTCTGACTGGACACAAATCAGTCACATAAATGGTGAAAAAGCAAAAGACCAACTCTTCTCCCTGACTTCAATTCTCCAGGCAGAGAAAAACAATTCTCCACACTGTCTCGGTGGTGGCTGTGCCAGAGGCAGAAGTAAACAGTTGCTGGTGTCATGTTCCTTTGTTTCTCTGTGGAGGCGGGCTAACACCGTCCTCTAGCCCAGCTGTGTGGTTAAGGTAGATAGTGCTTCTTCTGGGCAATTTGGGTCTTTGTTCCAGCAAGCAGGTGTTCTTGTGTGATATTTTTGTAGCTCGCATGGGGCTTTGGTGGTAAAAACAAAACAGAAAAACAAATTTTAGATTTTTTTCCCCTCCCCTAGGGTGGTGGAGGGCACGGTTCCCAGCCCTTTCTCCATATATCCATCAAAAGCAGAGGCAGTGGAGGGGGCCTGTAAGACCCCGTTTCTCTCTTGGCAGGTGGGAACCCTGGCTCAGGCGTTTCTCTCTGGCATTCGGAGGCGCTCCTGTTTCCAGCATTACGTTCACGCCAGATACGCGGCACAGTCCTGAGGATTTCAAGACCAGATGGTTTGATCCCTAAATGGTCTTAAACTCTTTTCAACGTGGGCCTCTTTCCGAAATGTTTTACGCCCTTGCTTTTGCAATGGTGATACTGGCTTTTCTCATTTCTGTCTATTGAGCGGATGAAGGTCAAGCAATGTTGTAAAGCAGTAATTTTGGGAAACCTTGCTTTTTGAACGAGAGAGCGACATTTTCTGTGATGTTGGCAAACTGGACATTCGGCACCCAACCCTTGGGTAGCCTTCCTCACAGACACAATCCAAAACATCCCATTGCGTACAGTGAACTGTGTAGAGATCACAAGGGAGTGTTTATTTTGGGAATGGTAAAACGTGACACTCTTGTGTGTAGTCCCGCATATCAGCACATGCACACTCGTTGGTAGTTAGCTATGGCGCTCTGTCAGTTCTTGACAGCATTTACCCTAAATAAGGAGTAGCAATAATGCTATAGTTCTACTTCAGTCCTACAAGCATATCTGTCTGCACTAAAATATTTGCTTCCAGTGACAGAAAGTATTTTAGAAGTGTTCATTAGAACAATTTGATAACTGTGTATCCATTATTAATAACCCGAGACAGGGAATTACATGTTACGTGACTCATGTGACCAATAAGGAAGGCACCATTTCCATAATTATAAAGAATTCATATCACATCCATTTTACTCTTCTATATCACTTGACCCATTTATGGCTCATTTTGAAAGAGTGAGATTTAAAAATTTATAAAGTTTTTTGAATGAAAAATCTGTCAGGTAATATCTCCCCGAATGTCTACCAGTCATTGCTCAACCAGGCTCCTTTGACCACTTCCAAGAAATTGGCAGGGAAAGTTTGGGGTGGTCTGAGGCAGACCTTCTCTCTCAGGAGGGAACCCGAGCAGAGGGTGCATGTTTTGTCTCTGGGGTGAAGCTGACTCGAGCCAGCCACATTCTGGAATGAGACAGAGCTGTGAGGTGGAGGGCAGCCACTCCGAGTCCACCTGCTGTCTGCTCAGTGGCCCCGTCAGCTTCTTCATGGCCCATCTGGAGAGGGCATTAGCACATACTTGGCATGGCTGGCTGCATCCTCAGCCCAGGCAGCTCCCGGGACATGTTGGTTATTGGCTGTGCTGCTGCTACTGTGATTATGCCCCCAATCTTTTAGAGACAATGAACGCATCCATGGGTGGTGGGAGGAAGGGTCAGGTTGCACGCCGGCTGCAAGGCTGGTGGGTTCTGTGCCAGGGAGAAAATGGCTGAATGATTTCTGACCTATTCTCTTCTCATGCCCAAATCTCAGAGGTGTTGAATTTGGAGAGGCACAGATTATTTTTGCACCGGAGAACCTGGGCCACAGTGTTGTTTGTGCGTAGCAGTTAGTGCCCGCCGGCGTGACCTCTGTCTGCTTTTATTGCACGGCATCCGCCCCTCTTTCTCCTCTGGGCATGCCTGTGACAGCAGTTGCTGGAGTGACTTTGATGAAATGTGACATTTGTAGACTGTGGCCACCGACCAAAGAATCTGAGCTATGGAACCCAATGCTTTACGAGCTCCAAAATAAAAGCTGGCCAGCATTTATTGCTTGTTCGAACAGCTCGAGCCAAGTTTCCTAAGCTTGCAGAGTAGACTCCTTAGTGCTGCTAATTTTACTATCAGCAAACAAAGGGGGGAATAATATCGAACAGCTGAACCACGGCATTGGTGACGGGAATACAACTTGGTAATCCGAAGGGCGGATGAGTGGTTTTTCTCTTTCTTCAAATTAAAAAATACGGAGAAAGGTGGAATGTAGAAAAAAAGTTCTAAGCAGAGACTGTTCACTGGCAATGATTTACACGTTAAGGTAGCCACTAGGCCGTGTTAGAAATTCTCTAGGGAAATGCCCAAAGTGATGGATAGAACTTTAATATTAATAGAGGATTCATCATGATAATGTAAGTCATAGATCTAAATATCCCATCACCAATTGACTAGCTCCATTATACAGGTAGCCCAGGTTTTAAATAGCACCACGTAGTAGTTCTGAAGGCTTCCTTTGTCTGTAACACCAGTGTTCTGCTCGCAGCAACAGTGATGAGCTCACTCATTTGTCTCTCTGCTCTCTAGGCCATCTGCATTTCCCTCCCTTTTATTAATATTTAGTGATTCTCAAAATACGCTCAAGTAGCACCCTTTGACAATTATAAAAGAAGTTTTACTCAGCATATAATAATTTATATTCATGAAGTGGGTGTGAGGAGGAGAATTGGTTATTAATTTATTGGTTGTTCTACAAAGAAGGTAATAGTTTCCAAGTTCCCACTTGGTATAGTAATTTACTACTTATTCAGTAATTGCATGCAAGTGCATGGCTCCCTTATGTTCCTTATATTACTCTGAGTTTTCTCGTCTTGGAAACCTGGGCAGGAACAGAGTGGTGGCATAGTCTCAGGGGTCTTTGAAGACAATGACAACCCCTTTGGGATGATCATATTGGTGTGAGTAACCAGAGCAAAGCAAGACTTTCTTTTTAAGAGAGGTTACAACATACATTAATGAAGACCACAGTCTTCATTAATTTATCTTATCTCAGTCTAAGACATACATGAATATAGGTCCATAAATGCAGACCCCTGCCCAACACACACAGAGCCAGATAGCAGGTGTATACTCAGGAAAGTAGACCCTCCCATAAATTACTTTCTAATGTTCTAGTCCTCTCAGCTAGCTTCATGTCTATGCCATGCAGTATCTACCACAAACTTGAGGTGCACCCATTCATGTATTTTGTTGGCATAAACTATGCGAGACATAAGGGTCCTGTTATCAAGAAAGCTGTTTGTCAAGGAGGCCCCAGAGGTACCCAGACCAGTGCAGGAGTTGTGTTTCTTTTGGTTGCCCACCATAACTAGATGAAAAGATCCACCTTCTGAAAACACCATACACATAAACTGTAGGATATGGAGAAATCAATCTGGAAGTGACCTGCACACTCTCTGTTTTGGGGGATTGAACTCAGGTCATCAATCCGGTGGCAAGTGCTTTACATACTGAGTCATCTTATCACTTTTTTTTTTTGGAGGGGAAAGGGCAAATCTTGCTTATATTCAGATCTTGTAATAAGTATTACATATATTATATATTAAATATATGAATATACACATATCTTCAATCTATTTTATGATGGATATTTTTATTGCCTATGGCCTACACAGTACACGTGGATTATATTGTAGGGACTTAATACTCCTTGCCAAGTAAATGAGGGAAGGCATGAGTGAATGAGTGGGTCTGGACCTCAAGCAGAAAGGTTATCTTTGCAGTGTGTGTTGATATGTAATGAATGAACCCTTTCAAGTTAAGTGCTTTTTCCTTCAGAGTGACTAATTTCCATGGAGTTGATTGAATTGAGATTGACTCGATGTCAAGTGGCTAATCATTTACTGTGACAAAAGTTCAAGATTTGCTGTTATTCAGTCTATTTCCTCTTGTACTGGCATGAGCGGTGTGTGTGTGTGTGTGTGTGTGTGTGTGTGTGTGTGTGTGTACACAAGATTGTAGCACCCATTCATAACACAGACATTTTTCTTACCTATATTCACTACTCAATCTGTAACTCTGAACATACCCGGTCTCCGACAATTGCTGAGAGAAAACCTGGAATGTATAAACCTTTTTACCTTTCACTAAAAACCTAGCATTGTAGAATTGTAGGCTTGACAGTATTATGACTTTTAGCCCTTTAGTTCACGTAATTCTTTTTTCCCCCCTGATGCGTCGTAGGTTAGGGCTTTTACTATGTTTGGACAGTGGTTCTTTTCTTACATCCTCTTTCTTTGTCTCTCCCTTTCTAGCTCATTTCCTTGTCTAATCGGTAAGACTTCTATAAGAATAAAGCCAACAGTGCTGCTAGCCTGCTCTGCTCCTGGTGAATGCTCACAGAATGGCTGGTGTTAACATGGGGCCGTTATTTTATGCATTTGGCGGGTGTAAATGTGGGATCGTGTAAGAGCCAGGCCACCGAGGAGGTTTGGCTAGAAAGCTGTATTAACATTTTTTCCTGCATTGCCCTGTTCTTTAATGAAGGCTCACAAACTCACCACCTAGGATGTTAATATGCTCAAGAACCATGCATTCCTATGTTAGAGACTTGGGTGGCAAATTGAGCAGGGCCGCATGACCTCTTCCCATGGTGTTGGAATGTAAAAGGTAAGATGCCTGATTAGAAGAAGGGCAGAACAAAGGTCAGTCAGAAAGCTTGTCGCAGGCTTAGGGGCAGGAACAACCCATTGTTCCCTGCTTGGTTTTTAAGTAATGAGAATGAATATTACAGCTTTGTGACACGTAAGATGACTCCTGCATCAGAAGTTCTAAAACAGAAGACAGGCCAATGATAACAGCATCTGGAAGAGTGAGTACAGGCACTGTAATGGGAAAAGCACTGAAATTAAATAAAAGAGATGTGTGCCTTCTAGTTCCTGGTTTCCACGAAGTCTTGGGAAAGCCAGGTAGCCCATACTTTCTTCATGCAAAACCATTTGAGACTTCGGGACAGTCCCTAAGGGTTTCCTGCCTCCAACTCTACATATTAGTGACAAGACAAGAATCTGAGGGAGATGGGGTTGGGGATTTAGCTCAGTGGTACAGCGCTTGCCTAGGAAGCGCAAGGCCCTGGGTTCGGTCCCCAGCTCTAAAAAAAAAAAACCAAAAAAAAAAAAAAAAAAAAGACTCTGAGGGAGATGGAGAAAAGAAAAAAAGAAATATGTATGGTTGTGCCTGATGAAAGTGGCCCAGCTCAGGTGCCCTTGGGCTTCTGCTTCCTCCAGTCTGTGGGACAATTGGCTAGATCTAGAAGTTTCTGTTCCTCAGCGTGGGTAGAAATGAATGTCTGGCTAATACCAAAAAGAACTGACATACCTAAGTGTGCCAGGAAGCCAGAAGACTGGGGCCATACAGTTGTGGCTCTTGGAAGGTTCACCCCAAGAGACCAAGCACAGAATGGTGCTCGGAGCTTCAGGCTTTCATCTGTAGATGGGCTAATTCTATCAGAGCATGGCAGAATTATTGGCTTAGCACCCAATGGTTCCTGAGAGTACAAACTCCAGAGCAGAGCTCCCAAGTCTTAAAGCCATTTGAAAGCCAAGATGAAGAGAAGGAATTTCACATTCTCAAGCAGCCCTGACGTCTGAATTCCAGAAACAGAGCATGTGGACTTGGACCCTTGACCATCAAGTTTTCCCTGTCGCCCATCTCAGGGTAAGCTTGGGGACAGTCAGCTGTGGAATGTCAGCCGAGCAGAAGCCTTCTCAGAGCCTCGCATTGCTGCACTATTCCCCAGAAAGCAGTTCTGTGAGGCCATTCTTATTTTTACAGATGGCGTATCTGAGAAAGGGATTATTTAGTGATCGGAGCATTTTTGTTTTATGTGCCTCTGACGGCAAGACATGTTTTGTCTTCGATCAAGCCTTGAAACAATATTTATCCTGGCATCTTCCCATTTTTCCTTTCACATGGAAACTCTGATTTTTTAAGACTAGTCGTGAACTCATTCCTAGGTATGCACATTATATGGAGATCTTAGGAAAACTTTGAAGGAAAAGGGATAGAAAATGATAGTTCTTTTATGTACCAGACATTGCAATCCATTCCGCTGTTGGGCTTTTCTTGATTAGCAAGATGTAACAGAATATGGTAGTTATGCTGCTTCTAAACGGACGGAATATTGGAAGCAGTATGGGAGACGAGGCCTTGAAAGGAATGCTCTCATGACACTCTCATGAAAGCAAGGCTTTCTTAGAGGTAAGTGAAGTACCAACAATAATTTTGGATTAGGTACAGTCTTCAATTATGCATTTGGTTTTCGGTAATAAAAGACATGATTTTCAATAATGTTTGGAATTTAAATATACTGACCCCCTCCCCCCACTCTTCAGGAGCACACTTACCCATGCAAGAGTTACCTCCAGCCCATTCTTGTCCATTAAAAATTAAATGCTTTTACAGTGAATTATTAAAAGTGCTAGGTTGGCTGCAAATCATCAAAGGTACCATAAACTATTATGCAAGCAAGCAAGCGAGAAGTCTGATTAGATCTAAGCCATCAGAGATGCATACATCCCTCACTATCCATTGCTTTTGAAACTACAAAAGCAACTATAAAATGCTACATTAAGTTGCTTTAAAAACTCTTCCAGGGTTTTTAAAATTCAGCAATGACTCGCCTTTTCAATTAAGTACAAACTTAAGAACCTTCTACCACCAAAGCTCTGGCATACCGCCTTTGAGGCGTCATTCCCACTCTTGCTAAATCTGCAGCAAAATTCACCTCATTTTTGCAAACGATATTGCAAACCTAATGGAACCAAGGCATGTAAGTAGAATTCGCTGGAAATCAAGTTATGAAGTCCTGTTCTTCCCCCAGATGTCTACTATCATTTGATCACAATGAAAAACATATGATATGTCCTGGACATAACAAAACCATGTTGAAATGTTAGAAGTATTTAAGTATGCCTAAAGAATAAAAAGATAATCTATCATTTGGGTTCAAATGAGACGGTGCTATTATTTTGGATCCGATTCGAGTGTGTCCCCAAGAATGCATGCGTTGGAAGCATAGTTTCCTATGTTGCAACATTGGCAAGTGGAAAACATAAAGAGGAAGGGCTTTGTGCAAGAAAACTGGGTGGTGGTGGCTCTGCCCTTGGGTGGAGTTGGTGCTTGTTCTTCCGGGACCCTGATAGTTCTCATCAGAGAGCTGTTATAAGAGAGCAAGGTTTGGTACTTCTCATCCTCTGGTTTCTTGTTACCATGCGATTCCTCTTGCTTCTTCTGACGCTTCCTCCCATCATTGTATACTATGAGTCTCTCACCAGAGACTGAACACATGGGATTGCTCGGTTGTGGATTTTTCTCTCTGGCAGCTAAATAAATATTTTAAATACATGTATTATCCAGATATGGGCATTTGTTATTGCAATGGGAAATGGATTAGTGAACTATATGAAAATAAAATATCTAGCATTGTGCCCGGCACAGGGGCAACACTAAGTGAGCACCTCTTCTTGCCAACTCTCTCTTTATTAGTAAATACGACAACATTAATGAAACAAGAGGCCATAGACTTGAAAAGGGGGAAGGAAGAGCATATGGGAAAGAGGGGGGGGAGGGAAATGATATAATTATGATTTCAAAGAATAAAATAAAAAATTGAAATGTAAGGCAACATCAAATTGAGACTATAAACTTTGGCTAGTAAGGATACAGTGATAGTGGAAACATGACCTTCTGGTAGAGGAAGGGCAAGAGTTCCACAAGCTAGGTTCAGAGAGACAAAAAAAAAAAAAAAAAAAAACCCAAAAAACAACAACAAAAAAAAGAAACAAAACAAAACAAAAAAGCCTCCCTGAGACCTGAAAGCCAACGGCTATGCCCAGGGAGTGGAGAAAGGCATTCCATGGGAGGATAGGGGTTAACAAATGAGTTGAGTTGAATTAAGTTAAGAGCTGAGGGTACCAAAGAGTAGAGCTAAGCAAATCATCACAGTGGGTCTTGGTCATCACTTATTCTCTGATGTCAGTAGGAGAGGAAAAGTTGTTATGACAAAGGCAAGTCTCTATGACCCCAGCTGATTGGTGAGGTATCTGTGACTCCTGAGAGAAGGTACAATTGATGTTAGCCATGGAGACTTGACTATGCGTCTAGAGTTTCCCAAGAACCAAAAGCATCACTGGAGATGAGATGAATACACTGAAGCTATAGGCAGGACAGGATGCTGCTCAGAAAGAAAAGCCAATCAGAAGCCTCACCTAACAGGGCACGGGTACTGCATCCACACACCTGGACACGGCCACAACTCAACTTGTGTTTTGAGAGCCTGGGTGCTTTGCCTAAAGACAGGATCTTCAAGGGTCTGAAAAGCAGCTCATTAGAACCACAGTCATGGTTGAGCTTATAGAGAGGTAGAGAAAAGGTGAGCCTGAGCTTTGTCCTTGCATATGTCCTCAAGGCATATGAGAGAAGAAGCACTGGTGTCCCTCAGGCACTTATGGTGGTTAGTGTCAACTGCCTAAGTGTCAGAGCCTAGAACCACCTTTTGGACATGCCAGTGGGTTATCTTCATTCACTGATATGGGAAGGGAGCCACCTGAACTGTGGGCTGAACCATTCTTCTCCCAGGTCAGCTGAGCTATACATTTCTCAGAGGGGGCATCCTGGGAACAAGGGTCCTGGGGCATGACTGATTATGAACAGTTCTGACAATCACACCACCCAGCATAGCAGTTTCACTCTGATGGGCAGATTCAGTCACTTCTCTTGTTGGTGCCCAAGCTGTGCCAGATACAAAATCAGCAGAGACTGAATCTGTGCTTAAAGGGGTAGTTGTTTGAAAACTAAACCAAAGTAATAGTGACCCAAGTCAAGTTCAACCAACCTCACTCTGGAGTAACAGGGCCCTTTTAGATCATGTGTTTGCACGGGAGCAGAATAGATCATGAAATGCCTCCTATTCAGGAAAGGGGCATGCACATGGGGATATTACCCATGCAACAATTGCCAATGATACTGGAGACCAGAGGATCAGCCTAAACCCCTTTGTATCATTATGGTCTGCAGACTGACCTATGGTTGTGGAAGATGGAGTAATGTCCCTGTCCTAATCCTCAGAGCTATGACTACATTGTCTTACATGGTAAAAGGAACTTTACAGATTTGGTCAGGGATATTAATATGGGCAGGTGCTCCTGCATTAGCCGGGCTGGTCTGCTACAATCCCAGTGTCCATGCAAGCAGAAAACAGGAGATGAGAGCAGAGCTATAAGGGTGGAAATAGAAACCAAAGGAGAAAGAAGAGGCTTGGAGGATGCAGAAAGGTGTCATAAGCCAAGGAGAGTATAGGAGACTTCTAGAAGACATACAAAAACAAGATTTTCTATCAGAGCCCCCTGCTTTAGACTTCTGGCCTTAATCAGCTGTAAGATAAGAATGTGTTGCTTAAAGTGTACTGATAGCTTGTGTTGCTGTATGAGACCCCCAACGCGTGGATGTGACTTTGGAATGGGGAATAAGTAGAAGCTTGTGTGTGTGTGTGTGTGTTTTAGACACACACATGGTTGTGCAGGAGAATTGCACCCACATACATGTGTGAAGGCAATGAAGGAGGTCAGGTGTCCTGTTCCGTCAAGCTCTATCACCTCTTGCTCCCTCAAGATGGAGTCTCTCTCCGAACCTGGAGCTAGGATGGGTGGGCAACAAGTCCCAGTGGTTCTCCTGGTTCTGCCTAACTCCCTTCAGAGCTGGAGTTGTGTGTGTGTGTGTGTGTGTGTGTGTGTGTGTGTGTGTGTGTGTGTGTGCGCGCGCGCGCGCGCGCGCGTGCGTGCACATGTGCACACTCATGTGCACCAATCTCAGCTTTTTACCTGGGCTTTGGAGATTTGAACTCAGGCCTTCCTTCTTGTACAGCAAGTACAGTTACCCGCTGAGCCATCTTCCCAGGCTAAAGCTGTAAGAATTGTGAAGAATATCATAGTAAAAGCCTAGGTTGCCTTGCAGTAGAAATATTGGTATTAAAGACTGCCTATGATAGTTGTTGGACTATATGACTTAAGGAAATTCCCCAAGCATCATAAATAGACCACTGCTAAAAGCATATAGTCTAGAATCACGTCTGATGTGTAAGGAGCACATTACTGGAAGGCGGAAGAGACACGAACAGTAGAAGACAGTTTGGCAATGAAGGCAGAGGTGAGAGTGCAACCTTCTTCCTGCTGCTAAAATATGGTGTGAAAGGAAGCAAACCTACTGAAAGAAGAACTATTAAGAAGAAGAATTAGGGCTTGAGGAGTTGGGAAATCCATCTTGCAAAAGACACTAAAATTCTGATTACTGTCCGGAAAGTATGCCTAAAGGCAAACCATGGCATGTCTGGGTTACTTTTTGTTAGTGGTTCAGAAAGACATAGTGATTGGACTATGTAATCACACACACACACACACACACACACACACACACACACACACACCATACACATACATACACACATATACACACATACACACATACACACATACATACATACACAGGTGGGGGACTCTATGATGAGATTAGATGTGACCCAGGGATCCTTTAAGCCACATGTGGAAAAACCAGCACTAGAAATAGGGGAAATATTGGTAAAGGACCCTCTTGTTTGGTGACATGGATCGCTATGAGACCCACGGGTGGCCTGCAGGAGTCCTGAGAAGGTTCTAAGAGCATAAACGTTGTCAGCTTGGACCAAAAGGGAGAGATAGAATCAAAGGACAGTATTCAGTCAAATGAGACTACTCACTCCCATAAGTGACATACCCTTCAAGGGACAGAACGAGTGCTTCTAGAGGTCATATCTGATCCAAGGACCTTGCTGTCCTGGACTCTGAAGTTGCTTGGGAATAGCCTCTCTTTTTACCTCTCATTTTCTTTCTACAAGATATTTTTGTACACAGAAAGGGAAAAAATGTAACTACCACAGAGGTCTTGCTCCTTAATAAACGAATCGGTGCCATTACCTGTGAGGAGGAATGGGGGCTGTTTGCCGCCCAGTGGTGGGGTAATGAGAGGGACTCATCGCTTCTGTGGGATTTCTGTAAATCTCTTGATTCCAATCTTGAGGAAACACAAGACAAAGATAAATCGAGAGATAAACTACAAAATAATTGGCCCGTGTGTTTCCAGTTGTTAAGGCCATGAAAGACCAGGGCATCCCAGAGATATTTGCTAAGATTAAGACAAGAGAAGGAAATATGTAAATTTTGGGTTCAGTTTCCTTCCTCTTTCATTCCCTCCTTCCTTTCTTCATTTCTCCTCTCCCTCTCCCTCTCTGTCCCCGCCCTCTCATTTTCCTTCCCCTCTTTCTTTCCCTCCTTCCTAGTCCCTCTCTCTGTCTTTTTCCCTCCCCTCCCTCTGTCTCCCTCCCTCCCTCCCTCTCCCCTCTCTTTCTTTCTTTCCTTGACAGGACCATATGAGGTTCATACTGGCCTCAAACTCACTATGTAGTAGAGAGTGATTCTGAACTGCTGATCCTCCTGCCTCTGCTTCCCAAGTGTTGCAAGTGTACATCACTATGCCTGGCTTTGACTCTTAAACAATAACGGTCTTTTCTCTCTTAAGGCAACTGCCCAGTATCCTGCTTACTGCCCTTCATTTATGAAGCTCTCAGTGCACTTCTATTGAGTGGAGGAGGCAAGTTAAATGTCTGGGTTTAGGGAGCAGGACAAGGGGAAAGATGAGAGAAACTTTCATTACCTAGTTTACAAAGCAAAGGCAAACGTAGGGCTCTGCCAAGTCTGACTACGACATTTGACGAAAAGCTTTGTTATAGAAAGAATGAGCTAATTCAGACAAGTGATCAAATGTGACCTCCGTGGTTCACCTCCGAAGATACTGAGTCTGGCCAGGGATCTCACTTTTTCCTGCAGCAGTCAGTGTGAGAAAATAGAAAACAGGTGAAATCAGGAAGGTAGAAGAGCAGAAACGAGGTCCGTGATGTGGGAGTTGTTTTGAAGCATCTGCAAGATCTGCTTAAATAAACCTGGTTTCCTACCTGTCTGGAGGGATCTAAGAAGCAAGGTCCAGAAGCCTTTGCTCTCTTGCAAACATACCCTCCCCTACTGATGGAAGGGCTTTCCAGCTGCTCGAGCCAGACCAAGTGAGTAGCTCCTGTCTCAGGCTCCTGGAGGCAATAAGACGTACAATAGACGAAGCACATTAATAAGCCACCAAATGTTCTCAGATTTGTTTTGCACATTCAAACACACACACACACACACCTACACACACACACACACACACACACACACACACACACACACACACACACACACGGCTGCTGCTGCTATGTCTCATTTGATAGCAGACCCAACCCTTAGATTTCCCTCATTGGCTTGGGATAAAGAACACATGCACTGTATTTCAATTAGCATTTTCCAGAATTCAAGGGCTTTCTAAGACTAAAAACCAATAAAGTCCAGCTATACCACTTTTGGGCGTATACCCAAAGGGCACTTCATCCTACCACAAAGACACTTGCCCAACCAGGCTCATTGTAGCTTTATTCATAGAAGCCAGAAACTGGAAACAACTTAGATCTCTCCCAACAGACAAATGGATAAAGAAAATGTGGTACACTTATACAGTGGGGGTATTACTCAGCCATTAAAAAAATGACATCATGAAATTTGCAGGCAAATGGATGGATCTAGAAAAACTTCTGAGCTCCCCAGACCCAGGAAGACAAATATGATGAGTGCCTTGTTCCAACTACCATCAGAGAAGCTTCCTCCTGCAGCATATGGGAACGGATATATAGAGAGCCAAAGCCAGATGTTACAGGGAGAGAGAAAGAGGGAGGGGGACAGGGAGGGAGGGAGGAAGAGAGAGACAGACAGAGACAGAGAGACACCTTGGCATATTCAGCTGGGATGGCTCTATCAAATCCCTCTCCTTAGTGCTCAGGGAACCCCATGGAAGAGAAGGCAGAAGAATACAAGAGCAGAGGGGATGGAGGATATCAGGAAAACAAGGCCTCCAGTCAACATGAACGAAGCTCATTTGGGCTCAGAGATTAAAGCAGGATGCACAGGGCCTGCACTGCTGCACCGGGTCCTTCGTGTGTATATTACGGCTTCTGGTTTAGTGTTTTTATGGAACTCCTCACTGTTTGAAAGAGTGGGTCTCTGATTCCTGTGCTTTATCTTGGGCTCCTTCCCTTCCGTTTGTTTGTCCCGTCTAACTTTGTTGTAGTAGTTTTCTTTTATCTTATATTTTATTTTGTTATATTTTATTATTACCTCTGAGAAGAAACCTGTTTTTTTTTTTCTAATGAGAGACAGAAAGGGAATAGATCCAGAAGGAGGTGGGAAGGAAGTGAGGGGAGTAAAGGAAAGAGAAACCATTAGCAATGGTTATTAGGATGTGTTATGTGAGAAAAAAAATCTACTTTTAATGAAAGAAAAAAAAAATAGCATGCCATGAATTCACACACAAGAGCCAACTGTGGGATCTCTTGCCGTGCTCTGATGTACCCAAATGGGTAGGGACTTGGGCTCAGTCTCTCTGAAGTGCAGAGTATTTAGAGAAGCTACTTGAGTGTGAGGACTCCTGCCTTTTGTCTGGAGGAAGTGGTCATGACTTTTATGACCCACTCTCATCTTTCTAACATCTCTCATTGCCCATGTTAGACTCCAGCTTAGTGCGGTGCAGACTAGATTGTAGTCTAACTACCTCGTGATTAGCACAGCTAGCTGCTTCTCATAGGCAGGCAGATGACAAGATGGCAGAGAAGCAGGAAGAGCACTGGACTGCACAGACAAGGGCCAGCAAACACAGGCTGTGAGCTTTGCTCAGAGAGCATCTCGGCGTGTCATCCCTATTGGATGCTTTTAACATCAAAACAGACATCTGGGAAAAAAACTACCCAGCAGGAGATATGAACTTAGGAAAAGAGATCCAGAGAATGGAGAACTTCAAGGGACAGGAGCAGGCAAAGTGGACATATTTTAAGAACCAGGAAAAATACATATATGTTCAGGGCATCTTAAAGTTCACTTGGCTTCCTGTTTGGTGTCCTATTCTGAGGTCCAAAGGTCTCAGGTCCACTCTCATCTCTGCCACACAAAAGCGCTATTGTTCTCAGAGCTGTTGCTCTGGGATGGGATGCCCTAGGTGACTACATAGGTGTGTGTGGTCTGGTTAGTGTGAACATTTTAGTCAGGATTTCCATTGCTCACGTCAAATACCACGACCAACACAACACATGGAAGAAAGGGTTTATTTCACCTGGTAGCTTATAAGTCTATCACTGTTCTTGCTAAAACAAGAGCTCAGGGCAGGAACGGGAGGAGAAGCCACAGAAGAACACTGCTTACTGACTTGCTCCTCATAGCACCCAGGCCCACCAGTCCAGGAGTGGCACCGCCCACAGGGAGCTGGGCCCTCCCATATCACTTAACAATCAAAAAATTAATGACAGGCTCATCTGCAGGCCAAGCTGGTAGGGACATTTTCTGAACTGAGATGTTCTCTTCCCAAATGGTTCCAGTTTGGGTCCAGTTGACAAAAACAAAAACAAAACAAAACAAAAAAACCACCCACCCCCAAACCCAACAATAACACCACCACCACCACCACCACAAAACCAAAACCAACCAGTCACACACTGCTCATTTTGTGTTGTGTTTGTGCATGGAAGAACATGCAGGACGAGACATAGGCAGGACCCTCTCTGAGGGCCCTGGCTACCTTCAGTCATCTGAGGACAACTTTATGGAATGTGGAGTTATTAAATCATTCCAGAAATAAAGCTGTATAGAACTTGACCTCCTAGTAATAACAAGATGGCTAGAGCTGACTGGGATTAAGAAGGCGGAGACCATCCTCATCTCAATGTCCCAGAACACGGTCCTTACCTCAGTCAAAATTGTGAGAAATACCCATTTTAATCCCTCGGTGTGGCTCAGCTAGCACATTAAACTGATTAACGGTCAGCTAAGACAGAGTAAATTCCCAGGGAAACCAGGCATAGAAGAGATATGTTTTGTTGTGCTGGGGAGCAGAGGGAAAGGTATAGATGTTCTCGGGGTTCACATGGGCAAGATGAGCCACGCTGGACCCTTCAGGGGGCCCAGGAGCGGCATGAGGAGGGTACTGGCACACCCTCAGGAGCATGGGTTGGAGATTTAGTGCAATAGGCAGAATGGCACAGAAGGGTTCATCAAGTATGTCTAGCTCTTCTGTGAGTCTGTGTAAGGCAGGCTCCATCCGGAACCCCACACTTAGTGCAGTGAAGGAGAGCCCGAAGCACCCAGAAGGGAGGCTGTCCTCTGGGGGGATGGGCAAGAATGACTCCAAGTCCATGCCACACATTCATGGGCCTAGACTCTGCCCACAGGCTTCTGATCATCCATCTGTATTGCAGCCTGAATTCTGCATTTTCGAAACAGGCCAGGCGATTCCACTGCAGGCAGTTTGTGGACGATGTCTTCACTTATTTAATTTTCTTCATCTTGATTGTTTTGTGTGGATTTGGTATAGCTGTGTGTGCAGCCGTGTGTGGCTGTGCTCATCATATATAAACCTGTGGAGGCCAGAGGTCAGAGTCGGGTAGCTGCCCCAGTTACTCTCCACTTTAGGTTTTGACCGAACCCTACTGTTTGTTTTGACTAGACTGGCTGGCCAGCAAGCGCCTGTGGTCTGCTTGGTTTCATCCCGCAGTACTGGAGTTACACGCAGCGCCATACTTGTGGCGTTTATGTGAGTTCTAGGGTGATCAGAGCTTGGGTCCTAATGCTTGCACAGCAAGCAATTGCATACTGTCATCTCTCCAGCCCTGATGCATTGTGTGTTGAATGATATTCTTTATCTCCATCTGAAAGGTGAGCAGTTGCTGTTTGGTGCATTGTTTTGGTGGTGTTTGGTTGTTCCTTGTCACTGGCTCTCTTGTGCTTCATGTATTTATTATAGATCCTGACAACAAGGCATGCGCCTGATCTGGAAGCAGTAAGTACTTGGCATCCCAGCCTGCTGCGACGGAAGTGGGTTTCCCCACCATGCCTTTGGGTTGAGAAGGCCACAAGACACCTCCTTCAGCATTTCCCGGAACAAACGCTGTTTGAATAACTTGCAACATGAGGCAGGTCACGTGTTAGTTAAGGTCTTCTTGGCATGCATGGAAGAGACCAGAAGGTCTAGGATATACAGGAATGAGCGGAAAGCCACACTTCCAATATATCCATTAGAGAATGGCAGGAGCTGGCAAAACGTGAGTTATGGGGTCATAACTCCACGTCATGATTCTGGCAGTAGCATAAGGCACTTGTACCCTTCCTTGGTAGTTTATGAAAATGTCACCCTCTCTGTCCTCACCCCACCTTCTGCCTTAGAAGATTAATAGCTCCGTAAATTACAATCATATTAAAATGTATGTATTATATCTCAATATGAGCTTTTCATATAGGTATGAAAATGCCCTTGACTTAAACTTCCCTGAGTGACATGTCTTGCTTTTAGCACGGATGCCATTAATTCCGGAGAAGATGTTAATTTTGTAAAAACTCAAAGGCCCTGTAGACTGAGCATAGCTTTGCAAAAGGTCACAGTGGACCTTGAGCCAGACTACGGGCTAAGAAACAGTCCAGAGTATATAAACAAAAACAGGCAAGAGAAACAAGCATACGAAACAAAACTAAGCACACGCATACACAAAAACGGGCAAGGGAAACAAGCATACGAAACAAAAACAAACGCAAACAAACGTAAAAACGGGCAAGAGCTCTCCGAGAACAGACAGGAAAGAACTGAGGCTGGAGTTGAGCAGACTGTTACGGCTGTGCTCTGGGGAGTGGGGAGGGTCCTGAAGGTATGAGTCAGTTGGTTTTAGGTGTTAAGATCAATAACGGAAAACTTGGAACGTTCGGAAAGCTGGATTATGACTTGAAGATGGTCATGTTTGATATTTGAAGGGATGAAGTAACGGAGCTTCTTCCTATGCAGAAGACGCAGATGAAAACGATACCCATCAAGAAGTAGGTGTTTAGGGATCTGCAGGGGCAGGGGTTCTCAACCTGTGGGTCACGACCCCTCGACCGTTGAAAGATCCTATCGCAGGGGTCACCTAGGTCTTCAGAGAACCTGCCTTGTCTTTCTGCTTCCCCGGCTATGTGGAGCTGTGCTTATGTCCAGGTTTCTGCCACCACTCAAACCCGTTCTGTCCCGCGGCACTTAATGATCTGGACTCATGACTCACCATCTGCAAGGGTGTAGACTGTGTCACTGTCCTCTGGCTCATTCTCCATTATCTGGATTTTAAAAACAATCTTCCCCCAGAGAGAGCAGCTACATCAGTCTGAACCCTCACAGCCACCAGATTGCATTCAGGAAGACAAAAGAGGTGGGCAGGGGGCAGAGGGAGGGGGAGAAGACAAAGGGGAGGAGAAGAAAGCGATGGAGTGGGACAGAGGGCAAGACAGGCAGTGCAAACCTGGGCCAGTGTACGTTCGGCTGTCAGAGCAGTCCCTCAGTGCTTCCACAAGGGGGCAGACTCTACTCACCAAACCAGCCCCAAACAGTCATGCTGCAGAGAGAAGATTCAGAATGACTGTTGTCATTCACTCCGGCTGGCTTCTTCTATTCATCAGGTCCCTTTGATATGGTCCCATCCCTGGGAATAGGACTAGGTGTTAAAGGGGAAACCCAAAACCCAAACCCGACTTTGCTCAAATTTATAGTTTCATACAACACAAAATAAAGAATTACAGCTAAAAAGACAACACACCTTGCCTTACTGTTCTAAATGCAGATGTTTCCCCTCTATACTGCAAGGCCATCGCATACATACATCGTAATCACATTATTGTGTTAGGAGTTTCCCAAGGGTGGAAAACATTTTTGCTAGCATCTTCTCATGTCTTTTCTGTTTTTGTCTCGGTTGTATTTTTTTTCAATACAAGGTGAGCACACACAGATGTGTGTGTGTGTGTGTGTGTGAGAGAGAGAGAGAGAGAGAGAGAGAGAGAGGAGGGGAGGGAGAGGGAGAGGAGAGGGAGAGGGAGAGGGAGAGGAGAGGAGAGGAGAGAGAGAGAGAGAGAGAGAGAGAGAGAGAGAGAGAGAGATCAAAATCCATAAGCTCTCAGCTTCTGTGTTAGAGGAATATTGTTATTTGGAGAGTAGTTGTAAATAGCCAAATTACCGTAGATTGTTCTAATGTGCTTAAAATGTAATCTCGGAAAGTGGCTGGTTGCTTCGGAGCACAAGACAAGTGACACAGTGAGAAGGGAAAGGAGATGCTGGGGGAATCTAGTTCTCTCATCCCCCGAGTCATTAAATACTATCATTTCTGAAGAACATTCGAGTGTCCATGCTGTTTTCTTTCTGGTAGAATTTGTCCTATTTTCGAACCCAGTAGAAACAGCCGCCTTGAGAGCATGTGTGCCTTCTAGACTAGATACTAGTGGATGAAAATGGCATCTCTAACAGGTGAAGACACTCCAAGAGAGGCCAACGGGCTCTCCGAGATAAAGACCACAGCACAAGATGACAAAGGGCTGAGGGAAACACAGATTTGCTCTTCCAAAACTGGACAAGCAAACAGGGACACAGAGAAGCTATGGAACAATGGATGGAGGTTAGACTCCATTAGCCTAGGGCTTTGCAATGTGCTTTCGGTACTAAGCAAAGTTGGTTTAGGTGAGCAACACTGGAAAATAGCTTTATCATATGGACTGTTAAGCTCGGTAACAGGAGAAGACACAGAGTGAAGTTTTGGCTCTGTAAAAGGGTCAGGGGGTCATCATCTCTTGTCTTAAGTATAATGAACCTCGTATAACTTTTAAGATGCACCATCAGGCTGGTTTAGCCCTCAGCCTCCTTAATGCCGGTGATGTATTGTGATGACTCAGAGATGACTGTCTCCGGGTGTGGGACTTTCTCCCAGTCCATCTCACAGGCTACATGCCAATTTCACGAAGCTATTGCATGGAAGGAAGGGAGGAAGGAAGGAAGGAAGGAAAGAAGGAAAGGAAATAAAGAAAAGAAGGAAAGAAAAAGGGAAGAAAAAGAAAGAAAAGAAAGAAAAAGAGAGAAAGAAAGAAAGAAAGAAAGAAAGAGAGAGAGAGAGAAAGAAAGAAAGAAGAAAGATCGAAAGAAAAAGGCAGGCCTTCAAAACCCACTCTGGTCCTTTCAAAGCAGGAGGACTGACTATAAAGGATGATTTACTATCGGTCTCTGCCTTGCAGCCCTGGAAACTTGGAAGAAGATCAAACATCCTCTCCAATTGGGCCACCACCTTCCCGTGTATGACAGTGTTTTTAAATGAAATCTCTGTCAGTCTTCGTCAGGGCCGTTCATTTGTACCTTACAGAAATCATGTTTCAGAATAGTCTGGAACACAGATGTAGAAGGCTTGGAATTAAGAAATATGTGGGGCATCTGGACTTTTCTCTGATAATTCATGTGATCTCTTCTCTGAAAACCGTGGGCTTTGACTCGAACTTTGAGGTTCCCTCTCAGTTAATTGGTGTTAAGAGAGAAAGTCGGATAGGCACAGAGGGACTGACAAAACTCGTGAAGTCTAAATTTGCAGCAAAAGCAGCACCAAGTTTTCAGCTTTCTCTTATTTGACTCTGTCCCCCGAGAGACATTTGGGTTTAGTACCCAATTTTATTGTTCATTCTTACTAACCTTCAAGTCTCAATGCACTTTTAGAAAAAAAAAAAAAAAAAAAAAAAAAAACCTAAGGAAGAAGGAAACCAAAAGTAATTACTTGGGGAACGCAAAGGCCATATCTATATATGAGATCAAACATTTCCCGTCTTCCCTCGCTATTTACCTCTAAATAACCACTCTTCTTTAGGCAGCCTTCCACTTGCTTTTGTGACAGACAAACAGCAGGGGTTGTCTTCGGGCTAATTAGTGGGGCTATTCTGGGATCCTGTAGAGAGCAGGACTAAGTAGCTTGCTATTTCCATCTTAAGTTGAGGGAAACTGAGCCCTCTGGGAGAAGCAGGGCTGTGCTGACTTCTCAGATCACAAGTTAGCCCTGCTCTAGGCTCCTATTCCCTTCACCGAACAGAGGAACGTGATACCCGGAAGATGACTTTCTAAGACCCCAAGGGTAGGTAGGTGGCTTAGTGTCACACAGTCGAACTACTTCTTCCCTTAGCCAGAAACTTCACCACGTGTGTAAAAGATTGCCAACAAAAGGCAGCAGGGGTGAGAATGGCAGTAAGGACTGAACATAGGGACTAACCTCCCTCTCAGAAATAAAGGATCAGCAGCATGCAACTTGGTAGTCCTGTCCAGGTCAGTGAGACTTTCTTAGAAGAACAAGAGTCCAGGTTTCTCTCAACCCAGTCTCAAGCATCTACCGGTGTTCTCAAGACTCTGTCCATTGGCTTTTAAGTATTACCAAAAGATGGCTCTAGACAGCTCTGTGCTGTGTTGCCATTATGATATCCTCCCAGAGAACTCACAAGATGCTCAGACTGTAGGTAGGCAGAAACTGCAGAGGAGAGGATGACACGCTCCGGATAGGTGAGCTTGGATCTTGGCCAAAGGGACCATTGTTCCAACCTACAATTTAAAGGCTTTAGACTATTTATTTCTACAGTCTGTAGAACAGATTGTCCAGGTGCTGAGTAGGTAAATTTTGGTTGGGTCTTTGTCTTTGTTCTTTCCAGAAAGTCTCTAGCTGGATAGTCATCTTGTCTTAAGGCTGGATAGACCTTCCGGGCTACTCAGAATGTCATGTCTCCACCTAGGGACAGGCACATCATTTAGGTCCCATCCTTTGGGCCAGCAATCAGAGTCCTGTAGTTTCAGTCCTTGGTTATTAGAGAGGGATCCACTGGCAATGGACCCCAGCCTGCAGATACTGAGCTCTGTACCTAACGAGAAGGGAAAACTTTGTCAGCTGAAAATGATGGATACCCATTTAGATTTCAGTTGTCTCATTTTCTTCAAGGATTAAATGTCACTCCTAAGTCCCCATCCTCACTACCTCTCAATTATATTTGTTCCACGTGTTCATTCTTCAGATATGTTAGCAGCATGGGACACTTGGGACTTCACAGCGGCCTGTAGATGTGAGATGGAGTCTGAACTTTATGTCCTCTTAGAGTTAGGGGCCGAGTTAGTGTCACCTGTTGCCAGGTATATGGGGAAGTGATTCAGGGCACTGAAACCCTAAATATCCAGTGCACACTCTTTATCTGTTCACACCAAGAATGCCACTGCTGCAGGACCAATATAGTACCGCCATTGTCTTGTGATGTGGAGTTTATCTTTAAGAAAACAGCTGTTGCTGCTTCTGGCCCTCTCCCCTGTGACTCCTTTAAACCTGTATTTGATTTTCTCAGTAGACTTTGGTTTCAGCCTTTGTCTCACATGGGGTTTCCTAAATGTTCACAATGCCTAGCTTATCGATATTTCTCAGTTCCTTAAGCATGTGTCCCAAGACCTGTTTTGGCTTCATCATGGGCACTTGTAGAATCTAATCTCTGTCTTTATAGTAGATATGGCTCTAGTGGTGACCTTTGCCTAGCTAAAACACTGTTCTTCATGTCTGGTCAAGTAGGCCTAGTCCCCTCTGGCCTTTCCTTGACTACTCCGACTTTGAGATGAGCTTGAGCAGGTCCGGATTGGAAGTGACTTGTTGTACTATAAAGAACGTGCCAGTTCTGTGTCTTGACTGATCCCTAGGCAGTGTGCTCATTTAGAAGTCTGTAAATGTGGGTCTGGAGGAACAGAGAACACAAGCTTCTAAATAGCACTATCCCACATGTGTGCTGGTATACTTTCTCTTTATGTGTGTGCAAAGTATTCTCCTTGGGACATATTATACACCGACAGTCATGTTTTCATGGAAATGGACTTAACTTTTAACAGTTCTGAAACGATTTGATGTAAAATACGTTAACAGCCAGAGAAAATGGCTGTATTTCCCATCTTTCAACACTATTACAGTTACAAAATGCCTTTCCCTACCAACTAGTATGTGTTATTTTCCATGATGTGATGCTACTACGGTTCATTCATTCGCTTACCCCTTCATCATTCACATGCATTTGAGGACTAACTAGGCTCTTTGGAAGATATCAGGACCTCAGTGTTGAATAAGACTTGTACTTCGGCCCTCGATCAGCCTCTCATGAGAGGCTAGGTGAATAAATAAGGAATTCATGAACAATGGGACAGATGCATCTGGAATATCCATCAGAGGCTCAGAGGGGATGTTATCTTGTGGGCTAGGAGCCGGCATGGTCTCACTGGGAAGAGAGCTCCTGCACTGACTCGTAGAGAAGGCAGGAAGTCTTTAGATGGGGAGTACATTCCCAGAAGAACACATTGGACAACAGCATGGAGCCATCTTGGAGGGTTTGCAGAGCGGTAATTCAGTATGGTAGACACAGGCTGAAGGGCAGAAGGGGGGTGGGCAAAGGCATAATGTCGGAGTACATGAGTAAGCACAGCATGCAAGTTTTCAAAATCATATAAGAAGGTTTTGAGGAGTTTACTGGATCTGTATGCTAGGAAGACTGTTCTGGTCCTAGTAGAAGTATTGCCTGGGAAAGGGTGCTGTGAAGGCAGGAAGATAGAGACTGAGCACCAGTAGAAATCTAGATTTGTGATGACAAGAGCTTAAACCAGGACAACCAAATGTAGGCTGGGAAACTACAGCTTTAAAATGCATTAAAATAATATTTTAATAGTATTTCATAATATTTATAATATATTTATAATTTATAAATATTTATAATGATATTTTATAATATTTAGAATAAATACCTGTTAGTTTTGGATGGTTCAATATTTGGGGAAACCACTAACCAGGCTGGGGATAACTTTATAAATACTGTTCTGTATTCTAACATCCAGGTTAAGATGTCTATCTGGTATGTGAATACAGCGTGCAAGAGAAGTGTGTGCTTAAGATTGTCCTGGGAGTTGTCTGTAAGAGGAGGAGTGGCTGGCTGGAGAGAGCACAGAGATGAGAATGGAATCGAAGCTAGGTGATGGTAGCACACACCTTTAATCCAGTGCTTGGGAGGTAGATGCAGATGGATCTCTGAATTCAAGTCTAACCTGATCTACAGAGCTAGTTCCAGGATACGCAGAGCTACACAGAGAAAGCCTACCCTAAAAATCCAAAAAGACAAGGAAAAGGAATAGAGTCAAGAACAAAGCTCTGGAGAACCAATTCTTTCCTTTTGTTATGTATTTTTCATACACAAACAATGTATACATATGTATTTTATATACATCGTTACATATGTATTTTATAAATATATACAATGTATCATGACTGTGTCCATCCCCATAGTCTCCCTTCCCCTCTCCTACTCCTCTTGAACACCTTCTTCCCAATTAGTCCCTTTTTACTTTCATATCCTTTCCTCTCCACTGGATTTAATTAGGGTTGCTTGTTGAACATGGGTAGGGACAAGTTACCAGAGGCTATACCACTAAGGAAAATAACATATCCTCTCCAGTGACTGTAACTTCAATAGATCCCTAGGAAGGGGTGGGGACTCATGAACATATCCCCCTTCATGGTGAAGAGCCCAGTCTCCTGCAGATGCCCATAGTTGCTGGGTTGTGATGGTGACCACAGTAGTCAAGTGTTTCACAGCACTCCTCCCTGTCCTCTGGCTCCTATAATCTCCCCTTTCCTTTTCTACTGTGTCCCCTGGGCCTTGGAGTGGGTGAGGTAAATAACAATTTTTAATAATATGGAGGAACTGGTTCTAGGCAGAGAAGTCAAGGGCAGTTCCCAGAGGCTTTTTCTGTTCAGTATATTGTGAAAATCTTCCTATAAAATAATACATCCCACACTTAGAAACAGTAACCTGAAACTACATATCCACGTTTGACAATTAAATTAACCTTGTGAAGTAAGTAGGGGAAATATTATTTTCTGCTTTATTCACATAGAGACAGGGTTGAAAAGAACTTAATTCACTTATTTAAGCTCTAAAATTAAAAAAAGTAATGGAAATGGGGCTAATATTTGCATTTTGAGTCACACTCCAGGCTTCTTTTCATTCGTAAGCCGATAATAGGATGGCAATTCTATGCAGACTGAATCATCAAGGCAGGAAATTACAGCAAATCTTAATTAAGGCCATATCTGAGTCAGAGTAAACACAACACATTGGATTGAATTATGAACGGCTGCTGAAAGGAATGCATGGCTTTCTGTATATCATTAGCAATTAATTAATTGCTGCCATGCAAATAACTTAATGATACAAACATGAATGAAGGAGAAAGGAATTGAGAAAGGCAAGAGTGTGTGATTCTACACATTAGACAGCAGGTGAACTACCCATCAGTTGGGCGAGGTGGGATGAGCTCATGAAGATGGTGTGAGCTAAGAGGCAGAGAGGGTCTCTCCTCAGGATGTGCAAGTCCGTGACACAGGCACCTGAAACTTCACAAACTTCTGTCTGGGTTAAGTAGAGTGACAGTGGCCAATGGATGGGTACGCGTAGGCCGCCTATCCCAAGAGTGCCATGGAGGACTCCCGTTCTTGTGTGCGCGTGTCCTTTGCTCACACAGAAACAGTGATGCGAAACTGTAGAAAATAGCTCAAGGGCAAGTGTGACAGTGGATACAGCACTGAGATAAAGCCAATTTTATTTAACTAATTAATTTTACTTTTATACATTTTAATTAAAATGTAATTGCATCATTTACCTCTTCCCTGTCTTCCCCCAAGTCCTTCCTAAATCCCCACCCTATAACTTCTTCTGTGCTTTCCCTTTGGTAGTCTTTTCCTCAATCTTTGTTTGTTACACACACACACACACACACACACACACATGCTATATATATATTAATAATATACACACACACACATATATATATTGCCTATAGTAACTCATCCTGGGGTGTGACCCTGTGAGATAAGTCTATCGATATTGCTGTTATTCCATGTTATTCCGATTTTTTTTATGCATCCATTTATAAGGGAGACTGTTTCACAGCAGACTCCCTGGTATTTTGACTCTTATAATCTTTCTGTCCCCTCTTTTACAATGTCCCCTGAGCCATGGATGGTGTTGTGATCTAGATGTATCTGTTGGGACTGGGCTCCTCAATCTGTTGGCCTGTGTGTTGTGTTCACTTGTGCCTTTCCATGACGGTCTCCATTTGTAGGAAAGAGAGGCTGCTTTGATGAGGAGTGGTAGCTATGCTCATCTGTGGGTGTGAGGATGAGATTTAGGATGTAGCTGGTCAAGGAAAGTGGTGGTAGCATATTCTCTTATAAGATCCATGACCTCGCTAAACTAAGGAAGTTGACTAGATTCCTAGTACCAGGCATGGCTTCCCTCTCATCAGGTGGCCCTTAAGTGCCACGAGAGAGCTGCTGGTTACCACTAACACATGGATGCCACTGCTCGTCTTTATGGATATCGTGCCATGTTGGTCATTGCTCTGTTTCATAGGTGTTGCTGCCGGGAAGGATTATTAATCGTTCCCCTCCTTGAGAGCTTGCATAACATTTTCTGGTACCATGGAAACCAGACCACAGGGAGGAGGCTTTTAGGTGAGCGTCTGTTCAAATGATATATATCCTGTGTTCTAAGTATGCAGTGTCTTCTGCAAGGGGGAGTCACTTTTACCCCCTGAGAGGCAGCTATCATCTGAAACAAAAGGCAGAAAATATGACCTATTGGTTACTGTCACTCACTCACCTGTTTTCTTTTTTTTTTTTTAAATAATCCAATACCAAAAAGTCCAAACCAAAAACATCCCAAACACAGTCACTAGAGCACACCTAGGCCCATTTATCAGTATGTTGTCCACAGCTGCCTTTGGGATACAAGGGCAGAGGGGAGTGACTGTGCAGAGACTGTATGGCTAAGGAGTGTGTTGTTTATTATCCGGTTCCTTTGCAAACCCAGGTTCTATACAGTAAGAATCTGGGAGTGCTCAGCTCCGTTCTGAGCTCCAGGCACTGAAATTTACAAAGGAGGGAAGATGGAAAGGGGGAAGTTTGGAGGAAACTCATGGCCACGATGGAAAAAAATTAAAAACTAAGTATAGTTTAGGGTGACAAGGAGACAGAGACATTTTAACCCAGAAAAGAAATATCCCAGAGGCGAAGGAGGGTTAGGGCATGCAAGGTTCTCAACTACATTTAAAGGATTAAGCTGAGTGGAAGGACTTTGTTGACCCAGCGAGGACTCTGACAACTCCAGCAAAGTCATTTGATGTACTCTGTAAGAACCAATTAAAAGAGCATAACGGCTTGGTTTAGGAAGAGGCGTTCTGGGTGAAGGTATTGATGGCAGGGATGGAAGATTCCTCGCTGGGGAGATCTGCTGAGTGAGTCAGGAGCAAGAGCGGTCATGACTTGGGGCTCTCTTCATGCTTTTCAGTACCTCTTTATCTACATCACCTATAATCCTTCGTGATTATTACGAATCCCAGTTTATCAGCAAGGAAATAATTCTCTACAGTGGCTAACATTCTGGCTGGGTGATGTTTCCCAAGGGAGCAGGGGAGCAATTCACGGCTCTGAGATCTTACATGAGTAGAGGCCCTGGGTTTGGACTTTCTAGTCCCCATCTGCACTGACCACACTCCTGGGTAGAGATAGATGAGGATGCCTGATTCTCCATTCATAGTTTTCAGACGCCATAGAACTGAATGACAACTATGTGGCCCAAGGTTTATTCACCCAGCACCCTCAAGCTCAGGGCTATCACATTCTGGGGTCTCTCTTGGTTGATGAAGTCTACTTCTAGCCACTGGAGTGGGGCTACCTTTCCCTGCATGCTTCACTGTCTGGTATAAGCCTTCTGCTGCCTGTACTCTTTGGCTTCACAGCGTCTGCAATCCCCACTCTAGAACAGTCTTCTGGGATTGCCTTTTATCTCAGGACTGTATCTGCAAGGTAGTTCATTCTAAATAACAGAATTCTCCCTCCAAGGTGCCCAGGTACTGCCCTCTGAGGTCATATGAGGCGATACAATCTGATTTCTCTTTACTGCGACTTGTCTACAAGAGGAATCACTGTCTCTCCATAATTTGTATTTTGTATTTAAAGCTTATGAAGACTTCTAGCATTGTCCTGAGGGCAGGAATACCTGACACCTTACCTGGCCTGGGTGACTTAGCTTACCTTTTGATGAGGCTTTTGCTTCCCCTGCAACCCCACCACCCAGTCTGGGAGGCCTGCAGTGGCTGGTAGTCATGTTGGTTTCAAAGTATGACTTGTCCGATATATGTATTTTTCCCATTTGGCACTTAACATTTATTCAATCACCACGTCCGTCAGTTTTGAAACCCTACTTTTTCCTCTGTGGAAGAGTGAATTCTATCTTATACTGACTCTGGCCCTCACTCAGGCCACACAGAAGCAGCTTCTTGTCTGCTCTGTTACCCTGCAGTTACTGTCTCTATGTTATCCATGAGATTCTGACTACACACTGATTTGTGGGGGGGGGATG
Source organism: Rattus rattus (assembly GCF_011064425.1). Taxonomy (NCBI): domain Eukaryota; kingdom Metazoa; phylum Chordata; class Mammalia; order Rodentia; family Muridae; genus Rattus; species Rattus rattus. Next base: position 90,420,756 of record NC_046159.1, on the reverse strand, counting down.
CCTGAACTGTATACATGTCCATGTACGTGCGTACGTGCGTGCGCGCGCGCACACACACACACACACACACACGGATGCACTCACTCGTGCGCACTCACACATGCACAGATAAGCAGTTACTAAATATAGTTATATTATCCAACATGTTCCTTCCATTCATATATCCCTTTGCACAGCTCCACTGTAACTGACTCATTCCAAAAAGAACAAGCCTTTGCATCTTCAAACGAGGCCTGCGTCTTGCAGTAGAGCATACATTTTATTTAAGGAGCAAACCAAATTGCAGGTGACTGATTTGACATTTTTACATCACGAATTTGTTTTATTTTTTCCTTTCTTCCTTTCCTCCTTCTACTTCCCATTTTTCATCTTGAAATAGTTGTATAAGTTACATTTGACTGGTGGTCAAAATAGCTGGCTGAAATTGTTAATGTTTTCAGAACACATTTCCTCTCATCCTCTCCGAGAGGCTGCCAAATGGCTGTGTTCTCCAGACACGAGATCATTCCGGTTAGCGCTCACCTTAATGATGTGAGAGGAGCGGAGGCATATTGACTTTCCCAAAATGAACAGCACGATCTCAGGAGAGAGCTCAGAGTTCTGGGCCATTTTCTTAACTAAAATGCTGATTCCATTAAACTGGTCGTTCCAGCAACTTTTGCTCTCCTTATGAAGGAACTGTGCCTCCTGCTGCGTAATGACTCTCCCTCTGATCCTGGGGGCCCCTAGGAAAGGGGGTTGTCACATGCCAACTTGGCAGGCAGCCTCTGCTTCTTCCCCTTTCTCCTACATGACTGCCCTCCTTCTGGGTCCCCCATGTACCCTGTTACATTGGCAGGGTCTGCTGTTTCCACGGGTACAACCAGAGTCCCACTGCTTCCGAAAGACAGCCTAGGAGATGCCCAGGAGTCATCTGGCGGAGCTGGGAGACGCGGCCTTTTCTTTGTATACTGTGTATGGCACACCACCAAAGCTACTGTGTTCCAGATCCTCCAGACGTGAGGCGAATCCGCTCATCGTAGTTGACTGAGGCACCAAGCAGAGTTCCACAAACCGAGTGGCCCAAATATCAAACATTTATGGTCTCAGTTCTGGAGGCCCAAGTCTAAAGACCAGAATTCTGCCCTCCTAAGGCCTGTGTGGGAGATGCTGTCTGTTCTGTTGCTTAGGTCCTTGCGGCTTTCTGGCAATCTTGGTTACCCTTTGGCTTGTAGAGCACCACCCTGATGCTGACCCGCGTCTTCACCTGTGTTCAAACTCTCTCTCTCTGTATAAGGCTAGCAGTACAACATCATCTCAGTACAACTTCATCTGCAGCCGAATCGGGTCATATTCTGAACTACGGCGTTCTCAGACTTCACTCATTTCTTCTTGCCGTTGGGAGGGGGCACAATTCACCCCACAATGCCACTCTTCCTAGGTTCTTTGTAAGAAATTATTTACAAGATTGCCGATGGGCCTAAAATGACTCTCTCAGTGGAAACCGATACTTAGGTAATAAGTACTGTTCAGGACTAATGTGCTCTGTTTGCTTGGCTTCTCCCGGAAGGGGATTTACAGGGATAGATTCTTCGGCAAGTATTTCAGGCGGTGTTCCCATTGTCTCCGGAAGGTGGGGCTGCTCGGTACATTTTCCTCTTAGTAAGGCATCAGTGTTGTAAGGAGGCTGGTTCTGAGCAAAGCGAGAGGTATTCTTGGTGCTCATCATCCATCCAAGAAGAGGACAATTTGCTGCCTTTTGTCCTAGAAAGCCAACTGCTATGGTGTTCTCATGTCACCCGTTTGAGTCTTCTGAGTACTTGGCTTCCAGTTTGGTTTATAACCTACTTGGGCAGTGGGGGTAGAGTCACCAAACACAAAGGGCTTTTGAATCTTCTGTTTGGACTAGACACTAGTTCAGCATTTTGAGGTTGTTCCCTGGACCTAGACCTTGGGTCCCAGAGAGGCAAGATGGCGGCCTGAGATTTCCGTATCTAGTTAGATCCTTCCTTCACAGTTTTTCACAAAGCTGAACTTAAGTCAGCCAGATCTTTTTGCGCCACTGGTCTGCTCCTTTGCTTTTACTTTCGGTTCTTAGTTCATTTGATTTTTTTTCTTTTTTCTTTTTGTGCTTGTCCATCTATTCTACTGGTCCAGAGAACCAGTTGAGGCCAAGGTATATGATCTCTCCTTTGTGTTTGGAAACCTGGAACGTTGGCTCAAACCTTAGCATACGTTGAAAATCACCTTGGGGGGCTTGTTAAAACCCAGACTGGCAGGCTTTCCCTCAGGTTCTGGTTCAGTAGTCTGGATAAAGGCTAAGACCTACGTCTCTAGAGGGCTCCTAGTTGATGCTGAGGCTGCTGATCTAAGGACCACACTTGATATCCACTGACCTAGAACTGTCGATGTGGGATATGGTAAGTGCACAGCGCACATTTTGGGATGTATGGTGATGGTGAGAAAGATGGTTTGTAATCCTGGGTGATCAGAAGGAGAAAACAGTCGGTTACTTTTCTGCTCCTTCTGCTTCTCAGGGTGCTGGGTACAATTTGGCATTACTTACTAAGAGCATTTTGGAAACTGCTACATCTCTCACACCTCTCCCAGACCTTCCATGATCATTCCGGAGACTTGTTAGGAGAGTGGGTTCTGGGCTGGTGTTGTGGTCGGCTGCCAGTTGGTGGCACTGCATGGAGAAGCAATGGAACTTTCAGGACACGGGAGCCCTGCTGGAGAGCCTTAGTCACTGAGGCAGCCTTGAGAGTTTCCAGCCTCACCCTCTCTCTCTCTCTCTCTCTCTCTCTCTCTCTCTCTCTCTCTCTCCTCTCTCTCTCCTTTCTGGGTGCAGGGGAAATGTGATCTGCCAAGTCCCCATCCCTGCAGTGACACCGTCTCTACCAGATAGACTCCTCTAGCCTCTGGATCCATCACCCAAAATCGGCTTCCCTCCTTAAATTGCTTCTGCCCATGATACTTTATCATGCAACAGGAAAGTACAGATGGGGTTAGTGTGGGAGCCGAGGCGGTAAATCCAGAGTTTCCCGAGCTGCTATTTTGTGACAGTAATTTTCAGAACTCTGTTGCCTTCCTGTCAAAGGGAGCTGGAATGCTGGCACTCTGTCTTTGACTCACACATATCTGACCATTTAAGTCCAGCCCCTCTAAGAGGACAGCTGTCATCTTAAATATTTTCCCACCCTAACAAGATAAATCTTAAGTCATTAAAACCATAAGCACAGAAAAAATAAATTAGTAGCTGTTGGGATGTTTTCATTTGCTTATGTAATTGTCAATTAAATGTAAATACCTCTGTGTAAGCCAGCTCTAGAACACTGCCTTTGTGTTCCCCAAGGTGACTCCTTCTGGAGTCATGGGGAGCACAGTGGGATCATGTGGGAGTTTGTGTGAGGACAGCAGGGTAATGAACCGTCTCAGAAGGGCCCCAGGGACAGGGGCAGTGCAGGACCATGAGGAGTGAGTTCTCTTGGCCACCCACCTTGACTTGCTGTCTGCAGGACTCCAGGCCTCAGTCTCTAACAGAGAACAGGAAGACAGTCTCTCTCTCACCAGAGACCACACGCTCCCTGTTAGCACATTCTTAGTCTTCTAGATAAAAGAATTTAAAACTGACTTATAAGGAAACACAAGGACGATTTTGTTAGTTTGAGGAAAAAGGAAACCGAAACCGGAAAACCAACCAAACACCAGGGCAGGCAAGCCAGGGTGGTCTCAGCAGTTGCCGGAAGGAGAGAGAAAGCAAGCAGGAAAACCTATGCTCTCTGAGTTAGAGGTCGGGATAGCAGACAGAATCAGTGGTGTAAGCCTGTGAGTAGAGATGTGTGAGGTCCAGTGTCTTCAGCAGGAGGGGAGACAGCACGCTTGGGGTGTCACGGCAAGTGGGAGCTGGAGAGAGGGATAGAGAAAACAGTCAAATTCCTGAGTGAAAACTCAGAACGTGGCCAGGCTTGGCAGAAAGGGTCTATAAGCAGTTGCGTCAAGGAAGGGCTCCTGGGCCTATGAGTACAAATCTCTGTAAGGGACGAGGACTCCATCTCCTTATCCTGTCTTCAGGTGCTTCAGGTTTTATTTCAACTCTGGCTCTGGAGATCGTAAAACGGATTTTCTTCTTATTGTTGATCTGTCTTAGTGCCGCAAGGGACGAACCTGCTGAAGTCATCAGAAGTACCAATTGTTGACCAAGACACTTGTAAAGGGGACCATTGGCTATCACCGCGGTGTCTGTGACAGAGCATGTCACGAGGTTGATATTCATATGTCTCTGGGCTTTCCAGACGAGGAAGCAGCTGTCATCTACCTGAAAGAGGACCGTGCCATTTTACCAGAGGAAGCCGGTAAGCTACTGTGCCCCTGTGCTGCTGTGTCTCATACAGTGCTGGAGAAGCAGCTGGCTGCAAATGGCCTCTCCCGTTCCTTCTCTCTCTGTCCAACACCTCTATCTGGTCACTAGAAGGCAGCGGACTGACAGCCCTCATGTGAACAAGCAGGCAGGTTTCCTTTGAGAAAGATCTGGAAAAGAGCGGGAGCCACAAGCACCCACCAGATGGGAGAGGAGACACTAAAAAGAGGAGCGAATCCAGCACTGTGAGACCCTCTGCTTCTCAGAAAGCTGGGGAAAGGAGAGGGTGAGAAAGGCCAATCAGGGCAGGGAGGAAAATAACTACATTGTGCGGAGAGATGTGGACTTGATCTATGAAAAAAGAACAAGCAAGTAGGAAGGGAGAGGAGGGAGGAGTGTGTGGGAAACCGGGAGGGATGCAATCATCACTTACACATGATTTTATGCCTTTTGAATTTTTGAGTCATGAAAATCACTCATCCAAGTATTCAGTAAATAAAAAGTAAATATAATCTTTCCTCGTGTTTGAGCTGGGTCTGTCAACATTTCTGGGGCTCATTGCTATGGCTTGGGTTTGGTTGCCCACTCCCAGCTCAGGTTGGAGGTTGGTTCCCATTTGGGGATCTTAAGAGAGTGGAAACTAATCCACCTGTGGTGTTTAGGAAAGGAGGCAGTGGGAGTAGATGGTGTCATTAGGGTGGATAAGACACAAGTGAGTCCCAGGAGGCTCTATGCGAACACTGACAGCAGGAGAGGCATGCACATGCATGCGTTCCCTTGTCTTTTGTCATGGGATCCCTGTGACCCTGTGATAACCTGAGACTCTGTCAGCAAGAATGACATCACTGAAAGTTAGCCCCTCCACCAAGATCCCCCCAAATTATAAGCCAAACTAAACTTCTCCTCTTTACAGTTTATCCAGCCCATCCTATGTGTCATCAGTAATAAAAATGGACCAATATTGGAAATACTTTACCAGTCACCTGAAAATTGATGTTGTTTCACACAGTTCTACCAAAGAAGAAAGAGTATGGAACCATTGGGCAACCCATTGATTGAATCATGGGGTTCTTGAGAGAATACTGGGGCCAGGATTTGGAAGTCGGGGAGGGTGAACTGGTTCTCCAATGGGAGTCTTGGAAAGAAGGAGGCTGTCTGATTCATGGAGGGCAGGGGATTGGCAAGGGCAGTGTGCTGGCAGTCTTACTTTGTGAAAGTTGAGTGACTCCATCTTAACCCCAGGCAATGGAGCAGGGTACAAGTACAGGGAGGGAGAGTCCAGGTCACACATGCAGGGTAAGCTCGGGGTTAGTTTCCTGCACTACTCCACCCTGGGTACTTCCCTGTGTTGCCTTAACCCATTCAATGATTGTTTTCTAAGAAAATGACTGATAGAAAGAAAGAAAGCAAACTCAATTGATGAGAAACAACCTAAAGCTAGTTGGGGGTGGGAGGAGCCACAAAGGTGGCTCTCTCCTTTGACAGTGGGGATGTTAATTTCTTTTCAAAATGAAGGAAACGTGTGGAGCTATTTGCATGTAAAAATACAGAACAGTGTATAAGACGGAGCTGTCACATAAAGAGATCCGGTTTGGGCTGGTGAGATTGAGCACTTTTTATGGGGTTGACAGATGACTGCAGCCAAAATTTATACTAACTCATAGATTGCATTAATGTAGTGAGGTTTTCATGAAATTTAAAAAAAATATGACTATCTGGAAGAAAAGGGTCACGTGACCAACTGGCCTGCCCTGACGGTTGATTTTGGGTGTCAGCTTGACTAGATTAAAGAATGGAATGGATGCTTTCCAATAAAACCAAAGCGATTGCCAGAGAAAAGTAGCAGTCCTCATTAACTAAGGGGGGGAGTTTTTGCTGTGTATGCATGTGTGTGTGCATGTCTATATGTGTGTGCTGTCTATATGCGTGTGCGTGCGTGTGTGTGTGTGTGTGTGTGTATGTGTATGTGTGTATGTGTTGTTTTATGTCTGTGTAAGCGGTTATATTTGATCTGGTAACATAATCACACAGTGAAATTATCTGATGCTGCTCTTCTGTGAAGTTGTTTGTGGTAACTAGGAGAATTTCAAGGCCTAGTTAATCATGCTCGGTCAGCCCATGAGGTGTCAGGGGGTGGCTTTTGTCTTTTCTCAGTGCGAATCTATCTAAAGCCAAAGGTCAAGGATGAAGACTGTGACTTGAGACTCCTCAGTGTGTGCACCTCCACTGTCCTCTCTGCCATGCTTGCAGTTAAGCAAGGTGCACATCGGTGGGGTTGCTAAAGGTAAACGTGTTGTCACAACCCTCGGTTTCTCACGTAGTCCCCCACTTCTTTGTCTTAGCTACATAACCTGCCGTGTGAATTTTGAGTAAAAAAGCAGCTGCTGCTATTTCTCTGGTTATATTTTTACATTGTTTGCAAGACCATATGTTTCCATATAGTTTTATCATTTTTTTTTATTTATACAGGTTACATACATAGAGAAATCAATCTCAACTGGCCAGGAAACTCCCTACAGGTTAGCTGACACAATACCAGAAACTGCAGTATGGGCTGCTGGGGGACTAAATATATCAGGGGTCTTATCTATCACTGGACCCTGTATGGTACAATATTGATCTGCTTGGCAACGGTGGCATGCTGGTTATGGGGACAACTAATTGTATTTTGTTTGAATATGAGGGCTGGTCCACAGGGGAGATTTTATGCCTGGTACTGAAACTCTGGTCAAAAGCTCATGTTTAGGAAGATCATAGGTCCTGGGAGGGAAACTATTATTATATTAAGTGGTCATATCAAACTGCCTTCTAAAATATGTGTTAATAATCATAGAGTTCTGTTCTCAACTTTGGTCAGAGAAGCCTCTTTTGTTCAGCGGGTGATGGCTAATTCAGAGGATTACAACTGTCGAAATGCCAAGAGTAGGTAACTGCAAGTACTCACCTGCTGATGGCTTACCTATGTCAACCTCCCTTATCCAGGGAGGGGATCTCTCAGGAGGGTGGATGGAGCCACTGTAAGAGCTGGTGTGGGCAGGGGAGCTGGACAGGACACCGCTGTTGTCCATAGCAACTTAGAACAAATACAGTTACCTGCACACAACTTGCACAATATCAACCCAATAAAAGTTCAACAAAATTCTTATCCCCCATTGAGGTATTGTATTAACGGTGGATGCTTTCTGTTGCTGTGATAAACTCCATGAGCAACTTGAAGAGGAAAGGGTTCATTTGGCTTATAAGTTCCTATCATAGTCCATCACTGAAGGAAGCCAAGGCAGGAACTCAAGAAAGGCATAAACAGGAAGTGGAGTATATACCACAGAGGGATGCTGATCACTGGCTTGCTCCTCACGGCTTGCTCAGCGTTCTTTCTTACATAATTCAGAACTACCTGCCCAGGGAGACATCTTTTATAGTAGACCAATCACCAATCAGGGAAACGCCTCACAGATATGCCCAGGGGTCAATCAGGCGGAGGCAGTTCCCTAGTTGAGGTTTCCTCTTCCCAGGTGATCACAGTGTGTGTCACGTTGACAAAGTAGCCAGCATAGTCACTCTCTTTTGGGGACATGGTTACTAGTGGGTCGCTCAGGCTTCAGTGGATGCCTTCCAAACTCACATGTATGGCGGCACTACTAAGTGGACTGATGGCGTGCGTTACCAATAGCAACAGAAAGGAGAACATGGGGTTGGGAGGGACGGGGGCACTGTGTGGATTTAGAGGAAGGCGATGAAGATGGATATGATCAAAGCATAATGTTCCATGTACATGATCTTTAAGGAATAAATAAAAATATTTTTAAAAGCAGTTCTAGAGCAAGAACAAACCTGAAATCCACACTGCTCCAGACTACACTGTAACGAGGATTCTCAGTCCTTCCACTTCTCAGGTAGCTTGAGTATTGATACTAAGTAATTGTAATGCCGGATTCAGTAGTCTCAGATTGGTTAAGTGATGTCTAAGACTTCTATTGATTAAAGAACCCTTTAGAGACTTTCAGATGCCTGTCGAGAAGACCTCAAGGACACTGTAGTGACAGGATTTAGACTGACAAAGTTTGTGCCCAGAAAATGAATGACATATTGACTTTGTCTGTGTCAAATGCCCTACGTGGTTTCACCTGGGGGTGGGCTTGGGGTGGGAGAGTGATGCAATAGAAAGAACAGAGATGTTGGAAGCCCGGTGTTTCAGCACCGGCTGTACCTCTCCTTAGTGGCTGTGAGACAGATGTGGTTTTCCCAGATTTTAGTTGTTTCCTCTGTAGAATCTTCCCAGTCACGCATGCTTTACTTCACAGTTCCCAGGTCACGGGAGACGGTGCTTATTAATGGAAGAAAAACTGCCAGTTCAGTGATGTGCACACCCAAGCAGGCAAGCTTCCTTACGGGAAAGCTTGCAACCTGCTAAGCTTTGGGGTCTCGTGCAGCATATAAAAGCAAGCGGGGCACAGTGGGGAGGAGAGACGACAGTGTCTGAGTTGCTCTTTATAAGCTACGTGGAGGCAGTTAGGGAGGGAGACAAAAAGGAACGACGAGAAGGAAGACAAAGGACCAGGATATACTGGGGCCGGAGGGGAGGGGACACAGTGTGATTATCAACAGTGGTGCACAGTGTGTAACTTAAATTCACTTACAGTGTAGTAATACAATTCTGTTGATCTTCAGTAAAGCTTTTCTCAAACTCGAGAGCTTCGCTTTCTTCCTGCTTGAAATGAATTTTGGAATAAGACTGGGTTGAGAATGCAGAAATAGGAAAAGCAGCTAGAAATGAACAAAAGAGTCAAGGCAGGAAAGTCAGATAGAAATGATTATAAGATGGGCTGGAGAGATGGTTCAGCCATTAGTCTCAGCTCACAACCGAAACATCAAGAAATGGCCTTAAGTTCCCACAGAAACAGGAGACTGTGAGCAGGTCTTCCACAGACTAAGACACAAGAGTGGAGCTCGCCTACCAGATCTGAAGGGACGAGATTGACAAGTGGGTAATCAATATGAAAGGCCAGGAGTCAACCCATGGCTCCAGCCACATATGTAGCAGAGAGTGGCCTTGTCGGGCATCAATGGGAGGAGAAGCCCTTGTCCCTGTGGAGGCTCCATGTGCCAGGGCAGGGAGGCAGGAGGGAGTGGGTGGGTGAGAGGGTGGAGGGCATCCTCATAGAAGGAGGGGAAGGGGGGATGGGATAGGGAGTTTATAGACAAGAAACCTGGAAAGGGGATAACATTTGAAATGTAAATTTAAAAATACCCAATAAAAGAAAAGAAAAGAAGAAAGAAAAAGAAAGGCCAGGGAGAAACACACAGAATAGCAGTATACATTACTACTATAATCTGAGCGGTTCCGGTCATAGTGGCAAAATATCTTATGTGAACAACCTAAGGAAGAAGGCTTCATTTTGGCTCATGTTTCAGAGTCCCAAGTGGGCCAGATCAACTGCTGTGGACTCCGGGGCAAGGGAAATATCCAAGTGCTGGGCCCACGTGGCAGAGAAAGGACTTTGCTCACAGCAGCCAGGAGTAGAGAGTACGGGGAAGGGAGAAGTATACCCTTAGACCCGCTTCCTCCAGCCGGGATCCACTTCACACACTCACATCTTCCCTACCCAGATACCTTCTCCAGTGTTGGGACCCATTGAGGGATTAAGCCATTGGCTAGGGCAGAACCCTCAGGGGTTAATCAGTGCCTAGAGGTGAGCTTTATCAGACTCATGGTGAGCCTCTCCAGCCAAGCAAGTTGGTAGTGAAGATTAACCAGTGCTAGGGTAAATACCCAGAAAATTCAAACCCAAACACAATTCAGACTCAAGAGACAAAATCTTTGGCTTCTAACCAAAAGACAAAACAAAATAAAAACAAAAAACAAAAAACAAAACAAAACACCCCAAAAACAAAACAAACAAACAAACAAAAAACCCAAACCAAAAACCAAATGAACAAACAAACAAAACAAAACCAAATCAAATAAAAAACAAAAGCAAAAGCAAAAGCAAAAGCAAAAGGTACTCAGTGAAATTTACTTGGAGAAGATTTGGCGAGTGCTTGACAAGATGCAAGCACGGACAGACATCCTTTTTGCGCTATCAAACAGACCATCAGCTTGAAGTGGCTCTTCGATATTTGGAACTATGTAGAGACGGACTACACACAGTAAAGCCAGCTCACAGTGCTTCCTGTGTGTAAGTGTTCATTAACCGGGCTGATGATTCAAACCCTGGACACACAGAAAATGGTCATGTTCCCAAAGTTCTTCTTAAACCCAGAGTTGAGTATTTAATCTGGTACCTAAATGAAGGAAACAGGGATCCAAAGAGGGCACCGAGGGGCCTTTGTTCCGTCTTTGGAAACTTCCAGTCAAAGGTAAGACTTTCCCTGCAGTGACTCGTGTTTCTATTCAGTGTGGCACACATGCTGGTAGCATGAGCATCCCTGGAGTCACTGGATCTGCATTTGGGCAGTTCCCAGGTGACTTACATGGACATGGATATTTGAATAGCTCTCTCCTGGGAAGTACCTAACAAATCTGTTTCTTAGACGGCATGAGACCACACCTACGCCAGAGGTAAGGTCAGGGGATATCCTTATTGGCATGGGCTTAGTTGAAAAGTCTTTGCAGCTTAGAGATATAGAGACCTGGCAACTTGTGTTCCATAACCACTTTTACGAGGCCTATTTGATCCCTCAAATATATTTTTCATTGAAAGAGACTAGAACACGGGAGATCTGTTTACCAGGAAAACACGTATAGCTGGTATCCCTGACAGGTTTTTAAAGTTAATGGAGAGATTTCAAAGATAATTTAAACAAACAAGCAAAACAAGCTTAAGTCATCTCACTGTGTGTTCCCATTGAAGGACTGTGTGTGTGTGTGTGTGTGTGTGTGTGTGTGCACGTGCACATCACACACATGCATGTACATGTGGTATGAGGGTATCATTAGCTTCTGAGGTCAAAAACAATATTTTCTGTTTCTTCTGCATCATGTTAAAATTCCTGGCAGACTGGGTCTCTCACTGAGTAAGCGCTCGATAAATGTCAGTAACAGTGATTTGCACCACACTCGTAATATTTTTAATGTGATTCATTCTGAGGAACGCTCTGCTTCTTATGCTAACTCTTATATACCTTGCAACCAAATGGTCTGCTGCCAAGTGCACGGAATCCTGGGCTCTGGCTAAGTGTGATTAGATATTGATTTCTGAGTCCCATGAACATTAGTAATGCAGAAACTGTTGGGTACCGGATCGTTACGGACCGTGGGGCTGACACCAGCAGACGTCCAACAGTCACAGTTCGTGGTAAAATTCTGGAGAGGCTATAAAACCCAGACTATGAGTTTGACCCTCACATGTGTGTGGCCTTGACCTGCTCCTCTGTTCACTAACTGTGTCTTGCCCTACTCACCTCTTTTCTACACATACTCTTTTAGTCCCAAAGGAAACTGGGTATAGAAAAGTGTTTAGTGCAAGTTTGTCCTGACTGCTGGGAAAAATTTCCAAGTCAGGCACATGAAGCCAGGGATCTCTGTGGTGAGGTTGATGCCAAGGAACTGTGGGTCATTTTTTTTTTTTTAAATTCTTGAGTAAGTAGTGAGTGAATAAGAAGGGCTGATTCACATAGTCAGACATTGGAGCTAAATCGAAATGGTTGCATGCACTTTTTTTTCCCCTCTGAAATTTGTTTGAAAACAGCATATCTGGAAAGGATGTGGGGAAAAGGGAACCTATTGGTTCATTCACTATTGGTGAGATCGCAAACTTGTGCAGCTGCTCTGCAAATTGGAGAGGAGAATCCTTAAAAAGTGAAAATAAGTCTACAGTATGACCCAGCCCTACCCTCCCCATCATATCCCTAAAGGACTCGGCATCCCATTCTGCTGGTCCTTACTTGCTCAGACCATCACAACTGCTCTACTCACACCAGCTAGGGCACGGAAACAACCGGCATTACTCAGGATTGAACTGCTTGGGTAAGACACCGTTACCACAAGCAACTTGGGGAAGAAAGGGCTTATTTTATGTTTCCATGTCACGGTTCATTCTTGAAGGAAGTAGGGCAGGAGCATAAGTCTTAGGAAAGCACTGCTTACTGGCTCGCTCCTCATGGCTTGCTAATCCTGCCTTCTTATCCAACACCCCAAGACCACCTGCTCAGAGGTGGCACTAGCCACGGTGAACTGGACACTCACACACCAGTCACTAATTAACCGGGGACATTTTCTCAACTGAGGTGCCCTCTTCCCAAATGGCTCTAGCTTGTACCAAGTTGACTTCGAACTAGCCAGCCTGACTGAGCCCTTGTCCACTTGCTACACAGACACATCACTGTTTAACTAGAAACTTCTCTTCTTCTGTTCTTCCCCAAGCTCTTGTATTAATATTAATATTACAATTTAGAACGCAGATATCTTTAAAAGCCTTTAAAACTTCAAACACTCCCAAAGTTCAATCTCTTTAAAGTATCAGAAATATCATTCAAAGTTCGAAGTTCCTGTGAAATTTCCAGTTTCTCTAAAATTTCGAGGTATCTCAGTTGTAGGCTCCTGAAAGAAAAAAAGAAAAAGAAAAAAAGAAAAGCTAAATAAATGCTTTCTACTCCAGGAACCAGGGCAGTCACAGTTCGAATAAAGCAAAAGCAAAACCAAAAACTCCAGGAGTATAAATAGCTCAATACCCAGTGACTGGGATCCACTCATGATCCTCTGGGCTCCAGTAGGCTCAGGCAGCTGAGCTCTGATTGTACCATACACAGCACACACAGCCTGTCTGTAGCCCCGGGCTGCCTTGGTTTGATGGTCGCTATTGTTCTTGGAGGTTGTCCCATGATGCTAGAGTCTCCTGCTGCAAAGGGGCTGGACTTTCACCAGTAGCCTCTCCTGGCTTCTACTCTAGCACTCTGTCCCTGCCTCATGGTGGGAAGAAGCCTCAGCTTCTCTCCATGACTTTGCCAATCCTGAGGCTTTACTGCATCTTCACCAATGGCTTCTCCAGGACCCTTTCAAGCCTTCAAAACAGGGGCTGTGTGGGTGACCCATACATAACATAAATGTCTTTCAACAGAAGGGCGGATAATGAAAATGTGGTATGCATACACTACAAAATATGATTGAGCTGTGAAGAAACATGAAATCAGGAAATGTGCAGAGAAATTCATGGGACCAGAAAAGACCATATTGTAGGAGGTAACCTAGACCCAGGAAGTCAACCATCTCATGCTCTCTCGTATGAGGTACTTCAGGTGTGAATTAGTGTGGAAAGGTCAAAGCTCCTCAGTCCTAGACAAAGAACTACAGGCAGTGAGGACTATTGAGAGTCCAAGGGAAGAGTACACCAATTAGTTATTCAATACCCAGTGGCCATCCCTCAAACACACATACAAGCAACATTATGCAGACCAAGCAGGTTGTATTTATATAAATATGTAATAATATAAATATATTAACATATTATATACAATATATTATATATAATAAATAGGAGAATATATGTGGAGATATATATAATAAAATATAGAGATATTTTATATATAATAAATATCTATATGCATACGTATCAACAATGAAAGAGAAAAGAGGCCATGAATTTGAAAGAGAGCAAGGAAGTGGTGTTATATGGGAGAGTTTGGAGGGAGAAAAAGGAATGGGAAACTAATGTAATTATTATATCAAAAATATTAAAAACATCATTTATTCTGTTTGCTTATTTAGTCTGTATGCATGTGTGTGTGCACATGTGTGTGTGCACATGTGTGTGCACATATGCCTATGAGCATGAGCATTATGGCACTAGTAAAGAGGTCAGATGACAACTTGCAAGAGTCAGTTTTCTCCTTCCACCATGTGGATCCTGGGGACCGAACTCGCAGCTCGTAAATCTTGGTGGCAAGCCTTTTACCCACTGAGCCATCTTGCCAGCCTTGGAAGCCATTTTCTAACTGAGTGGTTTTTGTGCTTTCTTTACTCAAGTACCCCAGAAGCCATCACTGTGGTGAGACCAGCAGTGGTTCCTGGCTCCATTTTTAAGCAGATCCAAAAAGGGGCATGTGAATGCTGTGAGCTCATCTGTGGTTTCAAAAGAGTCCTCTCTCAATTTCCTTCTGTCATCCGGTTTGACTCTCTGCAGGGAATCAGCCAGAGCACTGAATGGTGGCTATGGAATTCCTCTGGCTTTCTTTCTGATAAATGGAGTTCCCAAAGGAGGGCAGCGTTGTTGAAGCTGGTGTTTTATTACTGTTCCTCCTTTCACACTGTAGGAAAACTTTCCCAGTCTGTGAGCCACAGCACGCGGAACGGGAAAGGAGGGATATGTAAAGTTTTGGTACTAAAATTCAAGGATAATTCTGAGTCTCTGCGTCTGGCTGTATTTTAGCTCCAGATTCTCAGCACTGGCTGCATGGTCAACTCACCTGAGGAGTCTTCACAAATAAAATAGATCTTGCCCTGGTCTTACCATAGATTAATTAAATAAAAATGACAGAGGTCAATATCTTCACGTTGGTATTTTAAAAACTCTCTGGTGATTTACAGGCACAGTAAAGGCTGAGAAGCAAGGCTATTCCAATGATTTTAGTGGTTCTTATTGTGGCTAGGAGCTGAGGATCATATTTCATAATGGTATACATGCCTAATCTTGTTAGTTTAAGGCACAGCTCAAATATGTGTATAAAACTGCATCTCAATAAATATTTATGAGTTGAACAGAAAGAAACACAAATGAATGCTGAGAGAGCCATTCTGCTTTTTCCTAGGTTCTCTTCAGACACTGGCTCAGCTTTCTGAGGATAACGGTGGGGGAGGGTTCTCAATTTACAGTCCGTTGGAACCCTCCTTCCACCGTGACTCTGCACAGCTGTCTCTGGATGTTTCCTTTTCTGATCTCTTTCTGGTATTTTCTTTCTTA
The DNA here is from genome assembly GCF_011064425.1 of Rattus rattus. NCBI lineage: Eukaryota > Metazoa > Chordata > Mammalia > Rodentia > Muridae > Rattus > Rattus rattus. The sequence continues at coordinate 90,405,522 of NC_046159.1, read as the reverse complement.
TTTGTCTGAACCATCATTAGAAATGGCTCAGATATCATTCTATTTCATAGGCAGAGCTGGTCACCGGAGGGCAGGACGGTGCTTTACAGAGAGCGGTGGAATAGAAACGCTGGGAACACCGAAATGGAAACGGCCGCCTGCTCCTTTGCCTACTGACAAAGGCGTAGCTATTTTCTCAGCCAATGTGATAAATATTCCAAAAAACGAGCTGTGATCCACTGAAGCCCACAGCACTCTTGGCAGAGTTTCTGTGGCATCTATGCTGAGAAGGCATTTGATGTAAATCAGACCTAGCAAAAGAGCCAATGGGTAACTGTTTTGGGTTTTAGGGCCTTCACTGAAATGTTATTAATTCTGTGACTTTCCAGTAATTCGAGGACTGACTTCTGAGAGAACCATCAATCCAGCCATTTCCCGTTTTCACATGCGGTACACTGCAATTTACATGTGTTCATTATTGTTTTTGTTTTGAAACACAAGAAACCCCATTCCCCCCACTTTAGAAACCAGAATTTTAAGTGGTTGCCAGAAGAATCCCCAGGCTTGCCTGGAATCACAGAATTTCCCACAGAAACTCAAATCTTTCTTAGCACTAATTCAAGAGGGAGTTACGATCCTGTGATGGACTCATGACATTTCTTATTAGGGATATAAAAGGTCAGATTTTAATACCTTTTTGTGATATATGCATCTGGCCCGAGATCAGGCAGTTTTGAATGATGGAATTTAAATTGTAATTTAGTGACAGGGTAAGGGGTGAGAAATTATAGCGCTGTGGCAGGGCCTGAGGCAGGTGCTGGCTATAGTGCCTGCTGGGGGTCTGCCTGGCCTGCTAGGGGTCTGCCCGGCAATGTTGCTGCTTGAAGCCTTGTTGCAGGGACAACAGAAAAGGCTCCTCTCAGCTGATGGCCAGGTGGACACCTGACACCCCGCCATGAAAAAGTGAAGACAATTCCCAAGCTACAACCCCTCACCTTGTAAATGGCCTGCAAAGTCACAGACTTTATCCATCACTTCCCACCTTTATCCAAGTATCTCAGAACTCTTACTTCGTGTTTTCCTTTTCTCAAAAAAATAAAAATATTCTCAGTCTTTGTTATATAAGACATCGGACGATTGGGACCAAATAAGCTGGGTGAAAATTCCCCCTTCCCAATCTAAGAAAAATCATATCTCTCTCTTCTTATAAACCCAAGTATTGATCCAGCCAGGAGATGGGAGCTCGTGCAAGCTTTAAACACAGACTGCAATGCAAGAAGAGTCAGAGCTCGCACTCCCGACTTCTCTGCACTTCATTCCCTCACCTTTAAGTGGTTCCCTAGCCTCAGTTTTCTTCCCTATAAATTGCCTTGCTAATAAGTTGCTTTGAGGCTAAGGGAGAAATACAGCCTCTCTCTACTTCGCTCTATTATTGCATGGTTTGAGGGAGTGCTGATTCATGGATAGTGGTTATGATAAATCCCCTGCATCACAAATGCTTGCTGGCCAGATAGTGTGGGTAAATGCATGAACTTGTCTCATCCCCATCCTCATCCCCATCCCCATCCCCTATCCCCATCCCCACCACCACCACTACCACCATCATCATCATCATCATCCATCATCATCATCTATCATCACCACAACCACCATTCCCATCATCAGCATCATTACAACACAGAGATTAGTACAGGAAAAGCAATGATGTTAACCTCTGGCTTCCACATCCATATCCACCACCACCACCACTAAAAAGAAAGAAGACAGAGGAAAAGGCTTCAGTTTAACTTAATAGTACAGTGAGAGCTAAAAATCAAGGGTATGGTCTTTGTGAGTGTCTCTCCTGGCTTCCGTTTTATCTCACAGTGCCACAAAGGCTCACCGTAAGAAGTACCTGTCAAACATACTGGATGAAAAGCTCTTGGTCGAGTGCTCGTTTGGAGCCAAGAGCCGCATGTCTGCATTTTTGATAGGCTCTTGGCCCACATTGACTGCCAGTGCTCTGAGGAGTGAAGCTTTGGGTGAGGCCAGCGAGAACCTCTTGCCGCGGGTTTCCTCTTCCCACGGGTTTCCTCCGGTGTGTTCCTGATAGATCCCCTACTCATTCGGCACCTCTCACAAGTGAGACTGTTTGAAACAATCTAAAACAATGCAGAGACATATAAAGCATCTTCATTTAGAAAGAATACATCCAACATGGAATAGAGCATAATTCATCGTTCGTGGCTGAGATCCCCAGGGGCTTTAGCAAAGCTCTCTTCTACTTCGCTGTCCTCCTCCTAAGCTTTTTTTTTCCGTTTAGTCTGAAATTCTGGGCAATCAATACAAGAGTTAACTTTCTAATTCAATTAAAGTTTTCCTAGCTTACTTATTACTGGTATTGATCCTCCTTACTCTTTTGTAAAGCCCCGGAGTCTGGAAAGGCACTCATTAAAGTGAGGCAGAAGTGGCAGTGTGAGCTTGTACTCCCAGCACTTGGGAGCTGGAGGCAGGAGGATCAGGGGTTCAAGGTCATCCTTGGCTATGTAGCAAGTTTGCAGCCAGCCCAGGCTATGTAGGACCTTGTCTCAAAGAAAGAAAAACAAACGAGGTTAGTGTTGAACCTGGCAAAAGAGTATTTGAGTTGCAAATACTTGGACTACGAGGCGACTCTTGGGAATACAGAAGATTATCGATATGACCAACGATTTACGTGAAATCCCAGGTGTTCCTAGCCAGTCTGGGAGGGGAGTATTTTCTAGGTTTTCTCTGTGCACCCTAAGATGTAGAAGAACGAGTAAGAGTTGATCAGCATCCTGGCTGCTCTAGTTTGTCTAGTTACAATTTAATTTAATGGACTAAAATACAGACGAGTGTGTAACCCCAACATGTGGTAAGCCAGCCTGGGCTCTTACGACAAAAGCTGCATGCGCAGGAGTGGTAGCCACCACTGGGAGGGAAGGATCAGAAACAAGTGGGTGACCTGATCACATTTACATGGGGTCCTCAGTCTGAACAAGTGACTTTGTTTTTCTGGACTGAAAAGGTCCACACTGAAGTGTTTGCCTCCACAGGACACCGTAGACAGTCTTAGTTAAGGTTTACGTTGCTGTGGAGAGACACTGTGACCAAGGCGACTCTTATAAAGGACAACATTAATTGGGGTTAGCTTCCATTTTCTGAGGTTTTACACCATTATCATCATGGTGAGAAGCATGGCAGTGTCCAGGCGGGCATGATGCTGGAGGAGCTGAGAGTTCTACAACTTGTTCCAAAGGCAAGCAGGAGAAGATAGGCAATCCTGCACTGGGCAGAGCTTCAAAGCCCTCTCCCACAGTGACAGACTTACTCCAACAAGGCCACACCCACTCCAACAAGGCCACACCCACTCCAACAAGGCCACACCCACTCCAACAAAGCCACACCTACTCCAACAAGGCCACACCTACTCCAACAAGGCCACACCTCCAAATCGTGCCACTCCCTGAGCCAAGCATCTTCAAACCACTACACCCAGTGACAAATACCTCAGTGAGAAGTCACCAGTTTCTCTATGTCCCATCAGTTGTTCCAGGGTCTTATGGTTCAGGATTGTTCTGTCTTGTGTTCTCTCTCTCTCTCCTCTCTCCCTCTCTCTCTCTGTGTGTGTGTGTGTGTGTGTGTGTGTGTGTGTGTGTGTGTGTGTTATTGCAGCTCTTTTGACTTGGTGCCAAAATGTAGGGGATAAAAAAAATTATTTTTCTTGTCTATAACAAAAAGAATATCAACTGTTATCTATTTATGTATTTGAGTGCTTTGCCTGTGTGTGTGTCTGGTGCCCAAGGATGTCAGAAGAGGTGTGACCTCCTAGATGGTTTTGAGCTGTCATGTGGGTGCTGGGAATGTAACACCAGGTTCTCTGCAAGAGCAGCAGGTGCTCTGAACCCCAGAGCCACAGTTCTAGTCTCCGCCCAACACTGAGACTAGCAAGCTGAGTGTGTGTTCATGTATTCAATACAAGGTCTTTGGGACAGAGGGGCCTTCAGAAATGGGGACCTGAATAGGAAGCTTATGTCTTTCTTGACAGAACTTGATAATGACAGGGACAACTGTGGGGAGACAACCTTCACAATGATTTGTTTAGAAGTGTTGGTCGTATTTCGTAAAAGCTGATTTCTCAAGGATGAGTTTACTTTTGAGGGTGTAGGACCCAGTTCCAGGACTGGACATTTGACATTTGGGCAGAGTTCAGGCTTGGCTCTGGGATTTTATCTGGGATTTTAAATGTCATTGGAAAAAATAGATCCTCCCCACTAATCGTGAAGAGAGTTTAAAAAGCACTTCAGCGTTTGCTAAGTGTGTGTTTCTAGTATCGCCTTAATTTTCTAAGACCTGTGATGAATAGTTTTAGTGCAATAGAACTGAAAACAGAAGCCTTTGGCAGAGACGCTTCTGGCCCATTCACCTGTGCTGGAAATACAACTAAATGAGATTGTATGCGATGCGTTAGACTGTCGGCTGTCATACAGTAAGTCCCAGTCAGTGAAGCCACCCGCTACCATCTTGCTTGTCATTAATGACCACCTGGCAGTGCTGCATGCTGTAGCCCAGACTGCTGACTCCACAGTGCTGGCAAATGTCTCAAACAAGAGCATGGACTTCCTACAAGATCTTTTTTTTTTTTTTCTGTAGATTTTTGTTGTTGTTGTTGGGCTGAAAGCCAGAGAGATTATGGGAGCTACTGGTGCATTATGCAACATTGCAATCTGTCACTCTTGCACCACTTGGTTGATGGGGTTTGATGTGGCTGGGCAACACATATCTTGGTCAACAGAAAATATGAAAAGGGATGTCCTTGGGGTAGAGCACTGAAGTTAGGTAGGAGCAAAGGCAGAAGGCCCTGGGAAGGCAGTGTCACCACAGAAGACGTCTTTGAGAAGCTTGCAGGTAAAGGTTTTCCTGAACACTCACTGGGCACAGACAGAGCCCTCTATCCCTTCACAGGAGGTAGTAGTCTATTCTGCTCAAGGGCCATGCTTGGATTTTGGCCTGGACTCCTGGATTCTGATCCAGGCTTGGGCTAAGGAGCAAAACTGGTGTGGAGGATGTCATAACTTCCATGCGGTCCTCATGTTCCTCCTTCTGCTATCCAAAAGGACAAGAATGTTCTCTCCCTTGAGCTGTGGGCTCCAGTTATTCTACAGATACTTGGGGGAAGTAGGGAATGCAGAGTGCGAGAGGACAGCTACTCTGACCAACAGGGTGATTAGTAATCAAGGTTCGATGCATTCCGAGTGGGTGCCATATGCAGTCTTAGAAGAATACAAGACAAGAAAAGGACACAGTGATACGTCAGCCCACGGAGACAGGAAAGCAAAGATTATCTGTGAAAGGGGTGTTGAGGCATGTCCCCGAGTAGAGTCAGATGGGAAGAATCTTCAGCTTGACTAACAAATCTCGAGGTTCAAAGCCTGCCAATAGAACAGGGTCAACTAAAGCAACAGACTTTCCAACCTTGTTTAATAGTAAAGATTTTAGCGTTGTAGGTTAAGACTTGAGCTCCGGACATGGATGTTTTCAGTGGCAGAAGTTGAGCTCAGGGGCAGGAGACTTGGACTGTAGAACACAGCCTAGTACAGTAGCAAGTTAGCCAGACATAAAGTCAGGGTTAAGTGAATGAAGTAAGTCCTACCACTCCTGAGTTTGTGACCCCCAAACATATAAAGTGAGGGGAAATTGTTCAAGGCTCTCTAGTGGTCTTAGTAGTTCTTTATTTCCAAATCCTGAATCATTTTGATGGGAATCTTATTAAATTCTCCCACAACTGATGAAACTGGTTGTAGAAGGACAGAGTGGGGGCCACTGTGCCTCCAAGTTGGGGATGCCTTACAGCCTCCCAGTATGGGGGCAGCAGTGGTTTTATTCTCATCACTATCGCTTTTATTCATTTTTATAATGTGTTACAACGCCACAGCTTCTTTATGACCTCAGAATCAGAATCAGCTGTGTGGCTCTCTTGCCCATAAAGCGCAGGACTTTGAAGTCACGGTCTTCACCACTCACATGGTTCCTCTCTAACGAGCATCTAGTTGAGCTAGCGTTCAATGCTCTTCACTCTAAAAGCTTGATGTCTGTAAAACCATCGATGTTCCACGAAAGAGCGCAGCATGTGTGCTCCGTGGGCTCCAGGGGACTGCAGGTCCGTGGTGCTGAGATTAATTTACAGCAAGGAAAAGACCCTGACTGGGCTCAGAATCATCAAGGGAGTCTCCCCTGTGGCAGCTCTCTAAATCTGTGGTCTGCGCTCACAACTCTTAGATGCTTTACTACCTAGTCAATGCTCCAGAAACCAGGAATTTTCTTCTTTGTGAATGTCAAAGTTTACAGGCCAGAAGCATTGAATCCATATTCTGTATGCTACTGAAAATAAGAAAAAAAATAAAAATAAGGGATTTTTTTTGCATTAGGACACTGACCAACAAATGTATTTCAATAGTAGATATTTAGCAGAAGCTGCCAAGTTTTCACTCAGGTTGTTTCTGGAGCACAGAACTAGTTCTTAGTTTCTATACACGCCAATGGAAGGAAAAATGGCTATTGCTTATACCTAAACACATATGGGAAACTGTGTTGTCTGCAAAGAGATGGAGTACTTTAAGTTAGTGTTGTAAATGGTGGTGGGCATGGGGGAGGGGTGATCTTCAGCCTGGGAGATGACAGAAGAATCCAGTCTCTTTGTTTCTGATGCTTTTTGCAGATGTGACTTCTTGGTTTTGACATCAGATGTTCCTATGTTGGTTTGATTTATAGGGTGGCTAATTCTAGAGCATAGGGAAATCAGGACGGAAATTTTGGAATATCAATCATAGCCATCATAGCCTTCATCTGCTTCCTTGTCTGACATGGCTATAATTTGAAGGCTCTACATGTAAATTAGCCATTTTCTTTTTCAACAAGGAAGCTAGAAAAAGTAAGGTCTTGCTAACTCCTTCTCTCTCTCTCTCTCTCTTTCTCTCTCTCTCTTTCTCTGTGTGTGTGTGTGGGTGTGTGTGTGTGTGTGTGTGTGTGTGTGTGTAAACAGTAACCATATCTGCTTTAAGGGGAAATGGTGGGTTTTCATTGTTTTCTCAGAGACAGGCTTTGTCCTCTGCTATTTATGACCAGGTCTTGACAACTGTGTTTAGGCTCAGAGCTAAGACAGATGCCTCACTATTTGGAAGAACATAGAAGCAAGAATAAATAATATAGAAATAGTTAGAATCTAGTTAACTGACTTAGATGTCATTTGGTATTTTGCATTGTTTGCCTTGGGTTTGGGGTGCACTGATTTTGGGGGGGATGTTATACAAAGAATAAGAATTGTGTGCAGATTGGTGGGAGGGTAGATTGAGCCTTTATGTTCCTGCCCCTCTGAAACCCACTGGTCCAGCCCTGGCTTAGACTTGACGTGACCACAAGGTGTCAAGGCCCCTGATGGAATACTTGTGGAGAGAGTGTCTTGAGAGACAAATCCTCTAAATTTCAGGTGACTGGAGCTGAGTTTTACTATCAAGTTTTTCTTCCTTTGTTATCACTAAAGCCTGTCCAGAGTCTCACCACAATGAGAAGAATCACTCAAGATCTGGGGGACTCCGATGTTCTTCTTCAATACCTTCATTTCAGTAAGAATGACAAAATCTGTGTTCATGTGACGATGGTGTTCCATTTCTGCTAGTCTGCTTTTCCAAGTTATTGCTTGTGAGCTTATCTAGGAAGTTGGAAAGCCACCTGACTGGAAAGACAGAATCCGAAGATGATTTAGAATTGAGCCTCATCCTATCATGTAGCCTTAATTCATTTACTGAATCTTAATGCTCCGCTTCCTACATCTGTACAATGAGGACGAAATAACTCTTACCTACTCGGGGCATGTTAAGAGTTGGGAACGTGTCATATAAACATTTACACAGATTCTGGAAACATCATCTTAGTCATCTGTGGAGAGAGGGTCTATGGAGCAATGAGAAATCCAGGGTTCCAGCCCTTTTCTATTTTTACAAGGTCTGGTTATTTTTCGTCTTTGCCTGTTCTTTAACATCATTATTATGAAAAAAATTATATATATATTGAACGGAAGGTGTGGACCACTTAAAGCCACAGTTTTGATGCTGCCACTTGTTTTAAGTTGTCCTTTGTTAATCTTACTGGCTTTCTACCACTCATATAACCTCTGTGACCTAGAGTCTTCTCATTCACCAAAGGAGAGTGATGGTAACTGAATATGATAAGAGAGAATTTGTGGAAAGTGGCTTACCTAGTGCTTGTCAGTTGTTAAGATCTTATCTACCTTAGGTATCACCGTTAAACTTAGATGAAATCAGTGTTTGATTAGGCACCATCTGCCATTTTTAGTAGAACACAGTTGTGCTTATGTGGAGTCTATACTGTCTGTTGTTCTCCAGTTGAATAGTTGTGACAAGAATGTGACAACATATATATATATATATATATATATATATATATATATATATATATATATATATAGAGAGAGAGAGAGAGAGAGAGAGAAACATCTTTGTGGCCTAGAGAGATGACCCAGTGGTTCAGAGCACTCACTGCTCTTCTGGAGGACCCGAGTTTGGTTTCTGGTAGCCCACAATCACCAGAACCCCAGCTCCAGGGAACCTAATCCTTCTGTGTATGCACATACTCACACATAGGCACATACACATCACATTACTAAAAATGATAATGGACATTTGTCATGTCAGTCCTCGGCAGTGTGTTGATGCAGTGTTGTCATTGTTGCTGACTAACCAAGAGGCTCAAATGCCATGTATAAAATCCTGCCCACAGGGCCGATGGGTACAAGCCCTTGGGTGACTGACACAGTGTGCTTTTCATGCCTGGCCAGGAGGCTTACCTTTCAATCTCTTCTGGCTTTAACTGACTAACTCAGCTCTCTCCAATGCTTGCACTCTGGAATTATCATTTATGAAAGGAGAATGGATGCAGGAAAAAAAAACATGGAGGGTAGCACCCACATCAGACTAAGGCATTTTCTGTATTCACATTCTTAGAATCTCAGGAAGACTCTAAGAATGGTTGGCACAGTGATCCCCCACTGCCGACATTTTAAGACCATAGCTGAACATAAAAATGTGAGAATGCAGATTATCCTAAAAATGACATTTTTATGATAAAATTAATCTATTAAAAATCATGGAATGGTTATAGCCGTTTGACATTGTTAACAATATAATGATGTGTTAAAATGCTAGAGGAAGGGTTATGTCAGGGTTTGATGTTTTTATAAGTTGCTGCTGTATTAAAAATGTCAAGTAAGAATAACCTTACACTTGACATTTTTCACTTGGTTTTCACTCTCAAAATAGTTCTGTGAGTTCTGGTTGGAATTTTGCTCATACTTTGGCTTTCTCCAAATAGTTTCAACACACACACATGCCATGTTATTTCCTTCTGATTAATATTTTCTTTTAAAAGAGCTTTTAGGAAAATGTGTGTGTGTGTGTGTGTGTGTGTGTGTGTGTGTGTGTACTGTATGTTCCTGTACTTGCTTTTTCTGTGTATGTCCTTGTGTGTTTGTGTTTCTGCTCTTGCTCTCTGTGTATATCCTTGTGTGTGTGTGTGTGTGTTTTCCTGTACTTGCTCTGTGTATGTCCGTGTGTGTGTGTGTGTGTGTGTGTGTGTGTGTGTGTTTCTGCACTTGCTCTCTGTGTATATCCTTTTGTGTGTGTGTGAGTGTGTGTGTGTGTGTGTGTGTGTGTGTGTCCCTGTACTTGCTCTCTCTGTGTATGACCTTTTTGGTTCATGCGTGTGCCGCATGCACGCTTGTGTGCTCAGGTGGCCTGGGATATTCTGTGCCTTCTTCGCAGACACTTGCAAAGGGAAATGATGACACTCGGAGGAAAACAAGCGCATACGGTTAACACTCAGATGCTGCCTTGGTCTCTGAGTACTCTGAAACCACGGATCACCAGGCCTCAGTCCCACCAGCTTCTTCACTCTGGGAAGCTTTTCTTTCTCTTCACTAATTCTGTCCTTCCTTTCTATGTGAGAAAATGGAGAGGCTCATCTTTCTGCCTGCATGCTTGTACCAACCTCCTCCACGAGGCTTCTCAGCTTGTTGTGGGTTTGGTTTTGTTGGTCTAATGCTTTCACTGGCTAAAGCTTCATTGTTCTCCTCTTCCCCAAAGAGACACCTATGCCAGGCTCCTCCCACACCATCTCTCTGTCTCTCCTCTCTCCTCTTCCCCTCTCTCTCTGAAATAGGGTCTCCCTATGTAGCTTATGCCTGCCTGAAGCTAGACATCCTCTATTCAGCTTCCTCAGTGTATGGCTCCAGAAGTGCACCCCAACACTACGTCTGAGACTCCTGCTTCTTTTTGAATTGTAGGTTGCCCATATCTAGTTCTGACACTGTCCTTAGCCATATACTCCCCAGGTCCTTGCAGGCTAGCTCCGTTTTTCATCAAGCCCAGAGTTAAGTCTTTCAAATGGTAGAGTGGACTTTTGCCTCATAGAAATGGCTGTCTTTCCTTGATCTTTCTATCCTTCTAGTTTTTTCGAAATATTAGACCTTTTTCCGGAAGTTCTCTTCTTCAGAGCCATCATCTTGTCCACTGCTCACACCTAAGTAGCCTCCTGCTCTGTGACACCTTTCTCACGACCCCCACTCCTGTGGTTGTTACCTAGGCTTCTCATTCTTCAGCTTTGTAAGTGGAGACAATAACTTCCTGCCCCCAGCATGGAAGCTTATGGGGTTAGTGCTGTTCCTTTTCCAAGAGGTGGGGCGTGGGGAGGTTGGGGTTGGGGTGCACTGCTCATCCTTTGTGCCCCCCCCCATCGTGTGCAGAAGAAAGTCCGCCAGTTCAGTGCTTCTTTGGAAAATGCCATCTCTGTGACCTTACACACACACACACACACACACACACACACACACAAATTATTTTTGCAAAGACTGGCAATTGCACCATGTTTAGAGAATTTTTCTTGTCAGCAGGTTCCAAACAAGAACTTACATTACTATTCTTACAAAGTAACAAGAAGCTTTGGGCTATAAAACCTTTTCAGATTGTTTTTTCCCCTTCTACAGAAGGGATTTGCATGCTGACTCATTCTTACCATATTTATAACCCATCGCCAAGGCACTGCTAACGCAAGGTTTCTAATAAAGCTATGGAAATTACATGCACCGCAATGGGGCTGAATAAATTTACATTTGTAGTATCTTAACATTTTCAAATTTATTGCAGATTACCTTGTTTGTGCATGTCTGTGCTTTAATGGTTTTTTATAGCAGAAAATAGCGGTTTATGATTGTATTCCCAGTAGAAATTTATTATGAATCCACCATATGGAGTGCTGCATAAAACTGAACTTGTAACACGGGTGGTTTTAATATTGCTTAGCAAGAACTATTGTACTTTATTGAAAATTAGTGATAATAGGAGTGTCAAAGACGGGAAGTTTGGTTTATGGGGGGGGAGTCTTTATTTTATGCTTAAATTGTCACAAAGACTTCTAGATTTTCAGATGAAAACGATCTATCTTTTGATATAAAGACATAACATCATTGCTCATCCTCTCTTTCCCTGCCCTGCTCCCACGGTGGCATCTATGAAAACCAGGGCTGAGCCTGGGGGACAGGCCACACCAGTCCTCTGCACCAGCCTGTCTTTCCATGACACCAGTTCTTGGAATTCGCCACTAGTCATGGTCATGGAGGCTGCAGCTGAAGTACTTGAGTATTTTTCTCCTCTTGTCTCTTTTGCTGTCTTTCCTCGGTATGTATGGGAAAACATACTTAAAGGGGCTTAAAGTACTTCTTTCCGCTGGTGGTTTTGGTTCAGGGACAGTATAAAGGTGAGGACGAAACGAAGCTCACACTTACACTAGCCACACTTCCTGTAAGAACGCCCTAGGGTAACTTAGACATTCACTCTGGAAGATTTCATGTTGGACTGGTTCTCAAACTACTGAGTCGGGTGAGAGCGCACCTAAAGATACTTCTGCTTTTTTCAAAGATCATGTGGGTTAAAAAAGTATCTTCTTTAAGTTTTCCACCAAGAGCCTATGATAAAGATTGTATGGTCAGGAAAGTCTCCGATAAATACAATTAAACAGTGGAAACAGCATTCATGGTGCATTACCCATCCTAAAGTTTCTGCTGGTTTCCATGCACACACTCCCAGGACAGACTGCCATCGCAGGCTTGGCCACACTGAGGGATCAGAAAGGAGTCGAACCACCTAAGACTGTCAAGAGTTTACTGTTGTGTTGCGTGTTTGAGGCGCACAGCCATGTCTAGTGCTTTGGACATTTATCATGGCTGTGAACATCTGCCAGTGATGAAAGGTTTATTATGCAGCCTACACGTGTTATTGTTATAAATATGAAAATTTTGCAATAAGCTTTATAAGTGTAAATCACTGCAGAAAAGAGAGCCTTAAAAGTCAGCTCATTGCTGTGTCCCAGGCTTTCCGTCTTCCTCCTTTAGTGGAGATCTCCTGAGTGCTGGGACTTTTGGAGCTCGGAGAGTCTCTGCTTTGTAACTCTGGCTGTGTCAATTTGTCTTGTCTTTCGTTCTAGGGAGAGTTTTAGCACTTTTGCGACAAACAGCAAGCAAGTGGTTCATTAAAAATTCAAAGTACATGTGTGAGGCACATTTTATACTTCATGCAAACCGCTGTCTGAATTTCTGAAGGACTCTTAACACTTTAAATATTCATGCGCATGAAGAAGTTCAGAGCGCTGAAACGTCTTTGAAGTGTGATTTTTTCTGCACTCGATGTCTTTCTTACCTATCCGGCTGTCGCCTTCAGAATACCAAATGACAAGTCTTGCTTTCTACGAAGGGAAGAATTTGCTTGATTGTGTTTTGGCCATGAGGGAATTTGGCATTTACTAATAACTAAGTTTATGTTTCATATGATTTTGGTTGTGAGCCTAACCTTTAACAGCCGAGCCATCTCTCCGGAAGTGAAGTTAATTTTCTATAGATCACGTTAAAAATTTAATACCAATAATTAAAACACGATGCTGGGTAAAAACCATACGAAGTCAGAGCTCTAGGGACTAGCTGGTAGGACTGTACCTCTTCGACCTCTGGTTTTAATAGTCACAGTGTCATAATGACACTTCCACGTGAAGTCCCTGAAGTCTGTGGTCAAAGCTGTTATTAGATTGAGCACCAGCTTCTCCTTAGGACACCTTTCTTGCCTTAGATTAATAAAGCAGAGCAACCAGCCTTCTGAGGCGACTCGCTGTCTGTGTGCAAAGTCTCCGCTTTCATTAGTAAACCAAAGAGCAAGTCTGGACTCCAAGGAGAGCGTACAGGACTGGACCTCAGGGGGAGTTAGGACACCAGGACTTTGTCCTAACCTCAGCAGGACCACAGCTGTTCTTTAGGCAAATAAACTTTCTACAGAAATAAAACTGGTCTCGAGTCATCATCTCTCTCCCCACCTTCTAGTTATGAGCTGTTTAAATTTATTCCTTTCGATTCATTTTTACAAGAGCGAAGGGTTCAAAGCGAGCAGCATTATTTCCCAAACGAGGCACCCAGCCACCCCAGAAGAAATTAATCAATGCAGAAACAATCGGGCAGCTCTGAGACTACCGAGTGACAGTGACGGCAAGGAAGCAGCAGCATAAAGCGAATCAGAGAGTTTGCCGACAGATTGTACATCAAGACCAAAGGAAGCGCTTTATATAAAAAATTGCTAGAAGACCCTTAGACTTTAAAAAGTATATCGAAGCAGTTGACGTATGCTCCACATGTCACCCCCACCCCTTGATTTTTGGCATTGCCGTGTCCTTTTAAAATTCTTGGTATCCAAAAAGGAAAAACAAGACAACAACAACCCCCCCAAACAACAACAACAACAACAATACCTATAAACAGAATAGATTTATGGTAATGAGAAGCCCACTGTAAATTATGCTTTTTAACTTGCTTACATATTTATTCAGGTGGTCAACTTCTGGTCAAACCCATTTGTAACATATCTATCTACCTAAAAACATTATCTGTCTGTCTGTCTGTCTGTCTATCTATCTATCTATCTGTCTATCTATCTATCTATCTATCTACCATTTCTCTATTGTCCTGTAAGAGAATTGTTTGGTTGAATAAATCAACTTTTTTATTTGCATGTATATAGGCTGGCCTGGGTAAGAGTCTGCTCTAATAATATCAAACACATTGACTCTTTGATTCACCAGTTGTGACACAGGCCACCAACTCTGAGCAGCAGATCTCTTGTGGGAAGAGGAGCACACCAGAACCACTTCTGTGGCTTCTTAGTTTCCTGCCTCTATTCCCCTCTTTCCAGAGAAAACCATACAATATCTCAAAAGGGGCCCAGAACGTCTGGAAGGTAAGGTGGGGATGGGTCAGGAGAGGCAGTGGAAATGCTCATCTATATAAAATGCACACTGACTACAGAGCTCAGTTTTTAAACCACAAGCTTAACTATAAAACGACCATTTCCTTTCCCATCCCCTCTCTTATTTCCATTAGTACCAAATTATACAAATAGGTTTAGTAATGAAAAGTTAATCTAATTAATTGAGAAACTACTATTTCAAGAACATCCTAAAATTAAGGCCATGAAATAGGAAAACCTTTTATGTTTTCTATGAACACCTAGGTACACAAAACAGAACTTTCCAGAAACATTATTTTTATTATCACGGACTAATAAATCCAATTGGGTATTTTATTCGCTGTCTGTTTTCATAGCTGCTGTAGTGACTCTCATCTGTTACAAAGTGAACCTGTCCAGCATTCAGAGTGAGATAAATCTTTGGAACTTCACACCAGCTTGGTGTCAAAAGCTTTTGAAGATAATCCCCAAATATCTTTTGATCTTTTTCTATAGCTACAGAGCTACAGATGGATTTTGTTTTACTTAGATTCTTTCTTCTTTGTAAAGAAATAAAACCTTTTATTTATGTCTAGGCGTCCATTTGTCAGTGCATTACCACATGTATCTGGTGTCCATGAAGGCCGGAAGATAGTTTTGGGACTTTTGGAGCGAGAGTTACAGGCAGTTGTGAGCCACTTGACATGGGTGCTGGGAACCAAATCCAGGTCTACTGCAAGAGCAGCCAGTGTCTCAATCCTGAGCAATTTGTCCAGTTCTTTACTTACATTTAATTCACGAAGAATTGTTCATAAGCTTGAATTTGTTTATTCTTTTATAGCTTCACCATAGGAATAAGAAAGAAATTCATATAACAATATATCATGCGGTCTTATAGATTCATGCTTATAGTTTTTTTTGTTTTTTGTTTTTGTTTAGTTTTGGTTTTTTTTTTGTTTTTGTTTTTGTTTTTTTGAGACAGGGTCTCTCTGTGTAGCTCTGGCTGTCCTGGAACTCACTCTGTAGATCAGGTTGGCCTCAAACCCAGAGATCAGCCTGCCTCTGCCTCCTGACTGCTGGGATGAAAGGTGTGTGCCACCAAGCTCAGCTCATGATGACGGCTTCTACTTCAGCACTTCCTGCGTTGTGCTAATAGTTTATTATTCAACTTGCTTTGTAAGTGCAAAACACAACATGTTTTATTATCCGTTGTTTCTAATTATAAATTTGATCTTTACTAAGGTTTAACATTCAGTTTAAGTTTTCAGGCACGGTCGTGGAGTTTGGAATAGTAAAATATGTATTCGATGGTAAGACGACACTTGGTAGTTCCATACAGCCTTCTATCTGAAGAGAACATAACATCATTTGGCTATATAAATTGTCAGAACTGTACTGAGCCCTGAGTGTATACCTGACTTGTTATATGGCTTTTGCCTGTCCACGTGGATCTCATTAATAAACCTATGAGATATCGTGTCTGGCTTTTGAATGAACAAACTGAGAATCAGAGAGGTGAAGGTACTCCTTCAAGCTTACAGGGCTTCTAAAGTGGAAATTCTCGACCTACCGTTCTCTTCATTAAGGAGCATTGGCATAGCCACCGTTTACTGAGTGCTTTCTAGATGTCAATGACTCAAGCTTTCTTGCACACAGGCATCTGAGGGAATAGTATCCATATTTTCCCCAAAAGGACATGGACGATCCCCAAGGTTAAGTAAGCTTTTCAGAGTTGAACATCTGGTTATTGACTGCAGAGGCTTTGAGCATTCCAGCATTCTAATGCAACACATTTTTCTTTGTTTGTCTCACAAGGGAGAGCCCAGTGCATTCCCCCAGGGCAAAACTTTTAGAACAACCTAGGAGTTTTCATTACACTCTTGAAGAATAGCATTTTTTTCCTCCCTCTTTCTTCGGTTTTCTCCCTGAACTTGTTAAATTACAATAAATACCAAGGCAAAGTATCTTAAATAGAAACACCTTTTTATGAATGCTGAAATATTGCGTGGGAGGCATGCTTGGTCTGAAGCACCGGGTCTGAAAATGAAATACAGTTCTATATGAGTCTCTGTAAATGATGTTATTTAATGTTCCCTGAGCATTAGGTGTGGAGTTGCATTGTAGACATATTATTTGGGGGTGAGCTCCCCATAGTTAGTTGTTCTCTGCATTTGGGCCAATTGTTCTGTGAAGGTCTTTTCTGAAAAAACAAAAACAAAAAACAAACTTTGGTAAAGGATGGACAATAACTTTATCTATAGGTATGGGCAGGCACGGGTACTTCAATTAGAGGTCACACTGGTTTAGGGAAGAGCAATAGTGTGTCCCTCTCTAGGGTCTGTGGCCTCAGCAGCCAGAAGTAGTTGGTTAGGTCTACACTGCCAGGCATGGATTTCCTTCTGTGGAGAGAGCCTCAAGTCTAATTAGACAGCCGATGGCTACCTCCAGGACCTAAGGCTACCATTGCGTCTTTGGGGATATCTTGCTGTGCTGGCTATCGTGGTTTGTCGGTATCATAGCTGAATAGGACTATCGATGGCTCTTCTTCCTTGGCAGCTTTCGTAGCTCCTTTATGGTACTAGGAGAGCTAGTCCTTGGGGGGAGGATTCCAGGATGGTCCCAGCTCAATTCCTCCAAGCCCTGTGCCTGATAAGGAGTCTGGAGCAATAGAGTCTTACCTTAAGTTTCTGAGAGGTAACCAAAGGGAGAGGTGATAGTCTATAATGTTTTTGGAGGTCTCCTGGAGTCCCCAGACTGGAAGAATTTTCTGAAATTGGGGCCTTTGTTAGATAGTCTGTTTTTTGAGGAGGAACATTCTCTCTTCAAGTGGGGTAACTATAATTTCATATATGTATATGTGTATATATATACACACACATATGTAATTTTAAGTTAAAATAGTATGATTACCTATGGTTTGTTTAAACATCCAACGATTAGCATATCTATAGAAACTCTCATTGCTACAGAACCTTCCTCAGGCTTCTGTAGAAATCTGTATTAATTGGTGACTCAGCAGTGACTGCTTTTCACGGTGATTAAGCATGTGTCTAAGTGAATTTAAAATGAAGGGTTGGCTTTGTTTATCTGCTTTCTTTCCAGTCTAAATACGGAGCCAAAATCAAGACATTGGACATAGGAGTTTATTGAAGTCTGATCCTTCTGTCCAAGCTTTGCTTGGCCAGCCCTTGAAAGCTTGATGCATTTAATATGCATCAGTCAAAACACACCCCGGGAACCCTGGGAAAGGTGGCGCTCTGCCTGCACAGCTGCTCTGCAGAAGCGGGTGGGGTTTGTGTCACATGGCAGGGTTCTCATCCTAGCTGAATGCTGGTTGAGCATGGCCATCCTTCTTCAGGGAGGTTCTTCTGGCCTATGGCAGATATGGGATGTGGGAATACCACATTACTTACATTCCTCTGACTTTTGTTCTGACTTTAATTTTGCTCTGGCTTTGTCCAGGACAAGAGCTGTCAACAGCATCCTTTTTATGTTCATCTTCTTCCCTCGCCAAGGATGAATCATGATGGGTTGAAACTCCCAAGTGCTTATGCTTGGCTGGGAAATAGCGGTAGGCTACGGTTTAGCTACCCCACAGCCTCATTTTAGGGATGCAAGGCAAAACATTCTCTGGGTCCTTCTCTCAGAATTTCCTGGCTCCTAGTGGTTTTGGGTCATGGCCAGAGACTGGCGTCCCATTCAGGCTGTTTTTCTGAATTGGGAAGTGGATGATTTTGCTATCAACACTGTCAGTAATGTAGCATTCTGGATACTCTCCCACTTAAACTTGAAAACATTGAGTTCTCGTCTCTCATGATCTGAATGCTTCTGAGGCGTTGGCTAATACCACATCATCTAAAGACTCGGGGGGAAGGGTCATCTGAATTGGGGAAAGAACCCAGTGGTCTGGACGGAGTCTGTACTTAGCACAGTAATGACACAGCACTTCTGCTTCACAGATCCCAGTGAGCGACACCAGCGTGTGGGAGCTTTATGTTCATCGAATACGGAGCCCACTGCTGACTTGGCAAAGGAGGTCTTTTCATTGTGGAAGAATTAAATATTATACAAGTTCATATAGGGTTTCAGTTAATAGGATTTCCATTAAAATACTTTGTAAGACATCCACTCAGATATACAGACCCTGAGGCAGGTGAACAGCCGTGGTTTCGGAAACAAACTCCAGAAGCATACATCCCGGCTTCACGCCCTGGTCATTCTACTTGCAGCCCTTCAATCTGTGATAAATTTCCTGCTTTAATTTGTCCACTCATGATATGAAAATGAGATGTGTGTTACAAGATCATTTTGAGGAAAAAATAGGAACCTCTTGGCACTCAGAATTCCCTTAGCAACTATTGTCCTTATCCATGGATGCACCACGCCTGTTTGTGAGTTACCAACGCCTAAGGATAGTCCCTCCCTTGCAATAATTAATTAAACACCGAAACAGCAAAAACGCAGACACAAAGGAGCGCATATCAAAGAGATTCCGTGCACAGTGGTGTGGAATCCGTCAGATGTGCTGAGCTTCAGTGACTTTGAGATGCCAATGGGAGTCTTGGGCCATCCTTGGCTCTTTGCTTCTGTAGTCAGGGAGCTTCAGGGAGCAGTGTCTCCTCCCCAACAAATGCTGATTTAACCCCTCCTGCCTCTTCCCCCCCACTGTTCCCCCTAAGTCACATCCTGATCTCCCCTCCCACTGCCCAGGTCCCGGTGAGCTCCTCCTTAAACCACACTCTCTTGCTGGTCTCTGTTTTTGTGCGTATATATCCTTCATCTGTTATTATGTTTAATGTCTCAGTTGGGTAAAAATAGGGTTTTACTTTTCTTCTTCTTCTGAAAGGTGGATCATTTCCCACTAGAATCAGGACCCTCTCACAAGCTTGGTCTAACCTCCTCTTCCTATCTCCTCCTTCACCTCACTTCTGGCCTCTGACTTCATGTCTCATCCCTGCCCTTCATTGTGACTCTTAACTCTGAGAGAGGAGGTTGGTGATACCCAGAGTCTGAGAGTTTGTACTGCGAAATTTAGATTCACAGAATACTATAAATAGACTTGAAACCTAACCCATGGCATTGCATATGGACCTAGCCAAACAAGCTGGGAACAATCAGCATAAACCCCAACAGTGCTTGGCATACATGAAAAAACACTCATGGGGTTAACATATGGAGAAAAAGATAAACACGGTCCACTTTTAGGATGAAATGTGCTGTATCTATCAAATGGAAAAATGCTTATTTTCCCAAACTGTGGGGTTAAAATTGTTTGGGGTATCAGGAAAAAAAAATGTCTGCAAAAGAATAGCACATTCGAATGCCAGAACCTGTGTCATTGCTCCTTGAATAAAATGACCAACAATACTGGTGCTGTTTCTGATGGTACCAGATCCTCCACAGGAGGCACAGAAAGCCAGCTACATCCCATCCATGCAGGCAGCGCTGCTCCAGCCACATGGTAACATTAGGAGGTAAGATGAGGGGGAGGATCTCACACTGCTGTCGGCCATTGTTCCCTGTCTAAAGGCCACCAGTATTATGAGCCATTCGGGTGGTCTCCAACCTTCCCTAGACCCTAAGAGACAGCCCAGATGCTGAGCTTCTCTTGAAAAATGGCCACAGTCTGTGATGCCCGGATAACCCCATTTAACATCTCAGCTTCTCATCTTGTATGGGACGCAGGGAGGCACTAATTAACAGAGTGACCTTGGGGAAGTCACAGTCGCTGGACTGAATGATAGCCAGGCCTCTTTCCAACTCTAGACTGCCTGGGATTTCCCTTCACAAATATTTTCTTGTTACCCCCAAACTCTGCCCTCATTGGCTCTTCTCAGAAAATTCTTCATAGTGTGCCTAACAGACTGTTAAATTACCTTAATTAAAGTGTCAAGGGATAAGAATTGAGGATTACTGAGAGCTGCCACCCAACCCTCCCCCACCCAGCTGGGAGGGCTTCGGTCAGGGAGGGTTAGATATGCAGCACAAGTCCATCGTGGTGTAATAGAGAGCTGATAGATCACAGCGTCCTTAGAGACAGAAAGAGGTTAAAACCAGATGGGCAGTTTTTGACAGACTGTCCAGAAATCTTCATCAAATTCAGAGCTTCATATAGAAGTCTTAACTGTTTTGGGGGAAAACATGGGAGGGGGAGAGTTCTGTCCTGTTCTTCGCCTTCTCCCATATGAGCCATAGGAACTTAGCTCAAAAGTTGGCCTTTGGTCCTGATGTTGGTTCAGAGATGCTTATGCTCCTATTTCTGGGTTACTTCCAGGTTTGGGGGAAAGTATCTTGGATGTGCTTTGTGTGTGTGTGTGTTTGTTTTTGTTTTTGATTTGGATGACATTTTGTGTAAAAAAGCAAATCCTTCAAACATAATTGGGTCTGGGCTTTTATTTTCCTTAGTCAGATGCCTATGGGAATAGCGGGGAAGAAGATCAGTATGAAGATCATGTCTCAGCACATTTGCAAGAATGCATAACACGTCAGGTTGGAATACACAGTGTAGGTGCTGAGATCTACCAAGTGTGGGGTGGATCACTCCCCAAGGTTTTCTGCTCCCCACATCCTTCTAACCTAGGGGAATCCTGTCTGAAAGTATTTGATTTGAGAGGATGCATAGCAGTGCAAATGACCCACTTTGTTAGGCCAACACTGGGCTTAGAACCACATTGTAGTTTTGTTAGTCTTCTCATCAGGAAGTAGCATAGCATAGCAAGTTCCTATTTCACGTAATTCTTACTAATATCGAGCCAGTGAATAGGGCTTTGAATGGGACATGACCTTGGGAAGCCAACTTCAGCTCAGACACTTGGAGCTCTGTTTAAAATGCAAATGACCCTAAGAGAAGTGGGAACAAACATGGTCACTCATTTACATCTTTGCACAGACCAAGTCCCTGTTTTGTTCCGAGGTGCTCTGAACCTACAGATTGTCTAAGGAATGGACACTGGGGTGGGAAAGGGGTAATACAAGCATTTGCTCCCCTCGAGATTTGGCTTCGGGGAAGTTCTGGCTCCTAGTGTATCCATTCTGGCTTCCTTAAAGATTCTGTTTCAGATTCTCAAGCCATCTTTCCTCACACGTTCCTCATCATCCAACCAGTTCTGGCTTTTACGATGACGGTTCATAGAGACTGTTACTTTTCTCATTGATGAGTTGACACCTGACCACAAACAACTTGAGGAAGGAAGGCTTGATTTCCATTTATAATCCAAAGGGACACAACCTACAATGGAAGGAAGGGACAGTGGCTGGTCACATTGTATCCACAGTCAGGATACAGAGACTGGAGGGGAAAAGGGACCAGACAAAGTTTTCCTCTTCCTAATAATCCATTCCTCTAATTGGTCACTATGACCTACTTCCTCTAGCTAAGTCTCATCTCAAAGTCCACCTCTAGCTTGTAACCAACTGCCCAAACACAGAAGGCTATGGGGATTATTTCACATTCCCATCACAACAGAGGCCTTTTTTCTTTGTGAGGTAAAAAAGCACACTTGGTGACCCATGGCCATACAGGGGACTGTGCACCATTAATTCTAATCTGAACACTTCTTGTCCCATCTCCTTCATCTCTACATCCAATTATCAGGCACTCTCGATTATCAAGCTTGTTCTTTAATCATAGCTAACTAGCTTCTCTGATCCAGGGAGTTGGTTGTAAACATTGACACAGTTTTTAGGATGATCCCTTATAGTGAGGGCTCTCACGGCTGAACACACTTGTATATGTGCCCAGAGCGCTGTCAAGGCAGAGGTCTTCTAGCACAGAGCTGGTTTCTGATGATGATTATGGGTCAGAGGCTTGGAATATGAAGTTCTAACAAGTTCCCAGATAGGGTCAAAAGCTGCTGGTTTAGGGACCACACTTGGAGAACGACAGCCTTACAGGGGAGTGTGCACCATTAATTGCACATTGAAGTCACTGGCTCACTTAAACATAGGGTGATTAGTCCCTAGTACTAGGGAGTTTACATGACTTGATGGGGGGGGGGGATAGCTTATTCATTGGTGTGCGGTATACCTCTGTCTCTCACTGTCTCTCTCTGTCTCTCTCTCTCCCTCCCTCTCCCTCTCTCCCTCTCTGCTCTCTGTCATACACACACACACACACACACACACACACACACACACACACACACACACACACAGATATCCTTTTTAGGCATAGAGGGTTATGATTCTGTTTTAATACATGCAAAGAAGGAACATTTCTTGTATGTGTCCAAGATGTTATCTCAAGGGAAGATTGTAAAAAGGAAGGTAAAAATAGGCGCTTTATTTCTTGCCCTCACAACTCCCCACACTATATTCTGGTGAGGATGACTACATCGACTTAATAAGCAAAAAAAAAAAAATTTTTTTTTCTGGGCACCTTTGGGACACCAGGAAGAAAATTGCTGCTGTAGGCGTGAGAGTTCTTTTGCTCACTTAGTCACCGGGTGGTGGGATGGAAAAGTACTCCTCCTGGAGTATAACCCCCATGGCTTTTCCTCTGGCCTTTCAGCATGAGGTGGCAGTGCTCCCATATTTGTAAGACAGAAGTGGGGATGGGGTTCATGCCAGGCTGCTTGTCACAGTAACTACCTGGCAAGAGTTGAGGGTTTTGTCCACACAGGGCAAGGGGCTCTGTCAGGGGGAGGTTGAATCATAAAACTGTGAGCTTATTCTGGGGAAGGTGGGCAACTGTACCTTTTGCCAGACCTTCCCACAGAGGCTATGTGGAGAAGGAAGTTTAACTAGCAGCGGCCTTCACTTTATTTGATAAAGTGTAGTTTGCTTTCTGCTTGAGATTTTTATTGACCATAATAATTCTAATTGAAATAAACATTTTGATTACAGCTCTGTTCCACAACTGCTTAATAGGGAACTAAAATAACTTTCAATAATCATTTTGTCCAAATGGGATTCATTTAGCCTGACAGTTATTCCAGGCATTTATTGGCACGCGGCAGGCTGGGAGTGTTTCCGAGCATAATTACGGGAACATTTTACACTGGGGTTAACCTTACCAAAATGACAGACTGAAAAGTTGTGTAAAGCAGCAAATGAAACCCATAATCTGGCATGCGAACCTCGTAAACGAATCCCCTCTCTCTGCTGCTTCTGATGCCCACGGCTCCAGTTAAAATTAAAAGGAGTTTTCTGTTGAAACCGACAGTCTGGCTAGAGGAGCCCACTTTAATGAGGGTACACTGCAAACCTGGGGCTTGTGAGCGAAGGGGAACTTTATAGCCACTTGGTGTATTTGAAGCCAACTCAAGGAACCTGGGTTCTGGGTGGCCTGATGCCTTGCCAGAGGTTAAGGTCCCATCTGCAGCCACAAGGAGGACCTGTTCTTTTTCCCCTTTAGATTAGTAGTCAGGGGGTTGAGGAGCTCGGCTGCTTGGGGTCTTGATTCTTCTCACTATCCATCTAAAGAAGCATTACCTACTGTCAGAGAAGCGTTCCCTACTGTCGATTGTATCTTCTTCCCTGGAAGCTTTCTCCAACAAGTTGTAAATGTGGAAGGCATTTTGTTAAGGGGTTGGGGTAGGAGAGGTGCATGGAAGGATGTCTCTCAGTTCTTGTTGTCCTAAGGTCAAGAGACAGCAGAAGCAGAAGTCATTTAGCAAAGATAAGTAGGGTAGACTGTCTATAGAGGGCCTGGAATGGGCCATGGAGCAGCCCAAGAAGGCTGTGTGTGTGTGATAAAGGAACTTTTATGAATTTTTATTAAGTGGGTGGCCTACCATGAAGTCTAAGTACTCTTTTTCCCTCTCAAATCACAGTGAAACAGATCTCTCTTTAAATACTCTTCCCATGATTCCCACGCATGAGGGGTGGTGTCAAACCACAGTGCAAGTGACATTATGACAGCATCGGGTCTTTTGAGGATACTCACCGGTCATTAGGACACAGATATAGGAAAACTCCCTGATGTGTTAGTGTCTGATATAGTAGGAAACACACAACTGCAGCTTTGAGGATGTTTAACCACAAAGGACATTTTGACTATTCAGATCCCCAGCTGTAAGACACAGCTGTTGGCTTTCTTGGTTACATCAAAGCTAAGTCCTGGCCTGTCCAGTGCTACTTTGACACCCGAAATTGGAAACCAGCATGTTCATGGATGTGATTCATAGAAACAATATTGAGCATCCCTGTCATGTTCATAAAGAAGTCTCTTTGTGGCCAGCAGAGGTGTGTTCACTTTGGTGCACTTAAGATGCTTCCTCCGGATGAATGTTGACTGGGAGACATCCTGCTAGAAGATGAAGGATAACCTTAAATCCACCACAATTTAAGCAAGTTTTTGCTTAAGACTCGTGCCGCCTTTTCTTACCAAATGTTATCACTGGAATTTGTTTTGAAGCTGGAAACCTTGGCTACCAGGACATGGTTGATTGATTTCAGTGACTTACTAGGGTAGTGATAAAGCTACAGTAGTTTGCTGCAGTTCTGTGTTGGGTTGCTGTTCACGAGCATGCTGGTTTCCAATGTCAGGTATTAGAGTAATACTGACTGGGCGGGACTTAGGTACGAGGTAACCAAGGAAGCCAACAGCTGTGTCTTGCAGACAGCCTCCTGATTGTCAGAGTGTCAGGTTAATCCTTGAAGCTGAAGTTAGGTCACTCCAGCTTCCATTCTCGGCATATCCTGTGCTGTTCTTGCCAAGATGGGGGTTGGGAGTAACATTTTGATAGATATTGGGGCAACAGCTATCACTGTAGCAGTGATTCCCCCCTAATTGATTAAATAATAAAGACTACAAGAAGCCAATCACTAGGCGAGGGGGAGGCGGGCCTTCCGGGTCGAGAGAGGAAGAGGGAAGGCAGGAGGAGAGCACTTCCTTTAGGACGGAGAGGTGGGAGCAAAGTGGAGAAGATGTGGAACGGGTACTGATAATTCTGGTGGATTCGAATTCCGCCACCGGAAGATCTCTAACATAGAATACTTGTTGAATTTCAGATGACAGATTCCGTGCCCAGCGATTGTTTTTCATTTCTTAGAAATTTGGGATTGCTGAGTGGGCTTGGCAGCAGCCAACCACAGGGGATGGAGGACTGGGAACAGCGGTTTCGGGGCAAGTGAACCACGAGAGGTTGGGCAGATGTTGCATGGGGTTAGCGGTGGAGGCGGCGAGACCGCTGGGCCGGAGAGTAACCAGCCATAGCATGGATGGATTGATGTTTTTAGTAATTACTGCAACAACCACTTCCAAGTTGTCCCCACAATCACACACTCCAGGGTAATGCTCTGTCCTGAAGTGCTTGATATTCCTCTGGCACAGGAATCCACATCTATAGACATTTTTCTTCTCAGGACTTTCTATTCACCCAAGCCTCTGTCTGCACTTCTTTGGTCTTTGAGAAGATTTGTCTGGGTTTTTAGCTACTTAAAAGCAACTCAACTAATAATTGGACACTTTTACACTAATGCCCAGGGAAGGGTGAGAAGGAAAATTATCGACCTGGATTGGGAGACTAGAAGGACGTTGTAGCTTGCCTTGCAAGTGATTCCTGTCATCTGGAGCAGGAGCCACTGCAGTCTTGGGGAATACAATGGGTCCCAGTCTTGTTGACAATGTCCTGTATGCAGGTGTTGTTTCCCACACCCACCCAGTGAGAAGTAGGCAAAGAAATGGATCTTCCTGTTGAGTTAGAGCCCTACAGATTTTTTGAAGGCTACAAGTTACTCTGAATCTAATTTCATGTCTGATATAGGCAAGTCAGCTTCACTGTGGTAGGAAATATCTCATTGATCTGTATTATAACTTTTATTTTGCCAAGTATAAGATTTTGCCCAAGGAAAAGATTGATTTAAATGTTATTTATCTCGACCCCCATGTCAATAAAACATGTTGGTGGACATTGCTGAGTTACATATGCATATAAAGGAAGTATTTCCATAGGCACTAGGTCCCCCATTCAAATCAGTCAGAGTTTGCTTGTGATACGCTATAGGTCATCACTCCCCTGCTCAGTGTTAAATTGTCTATCAACGTTCTTGCTTGTGTAAGGGGTATCAACTCTTCTTGTATTACTGCCTTCCCAAGCTGTATTAAAAGCCAACAGGCAGTATATACTAATCTTTTTACAAAAGTCTTCTAAGACTACTTTCAATAACCCTTCTGTATACTCTGGACACCCAGAGCAGGACATCCAGCCCCTCCCTATACTATAGCTGAGGAAGTCAAATAGCAAGTCTCTCCAGGGGAATGGTCAGAGCAGGATTGACGACATTACTTACCATCTGCAAAATCAATGTTCTTTTGCTTGTTCTGTTCTAGTTAGAAATCCTGGGGTTTTGTTGTTGTTGTTGTTTTGTTTTGGAACAATTTTCTTGTTGATGTCTTCGTGAGCATAAGTTTGACAGAATTAGAGCAAACAGAAAATGGAGGAACTTATTACAATTTATATTTATAGGAACATATACATCTCTTACAGGAAGAATGAGCCATCCAAAATTTCCAGATGGCAAAAGTGGCAGGAAAATCTTCTTTCTGTCCTGGAAGGAAAATCTTCTGTTCGTCCTGGGGGATATGAGCCCCTGCGATGAGCCCTGTAGAAGATAATGGGGATCAAAGTTCTCTGGCAAGTGTCCAACTCTCAAGTTTTGGACTGAAGTGACTACTGATGGTTTTGGAAAATGATTGTATAGCGGCCCTTGTTACAATGTTAGTATAGTGGCCCTCTTTACAATGTTAGTATAGCAGCCCTCATTACAATGTTAGTATAGCCACCCTCGTTACATTAGTATAGCAGCTCTTGTTGGTTGCAGGATATGGAACACCTTGACTGTGATTGGTGCAGACAATGACTCCTTTTGCTCAGACCAGGAAGCCAAGGACTCCCCCTGAGTCTCAGACTGCACTCTGAAGGAGGCTGTTTATTAGCTCTGTAGTGTTGCAGTCCGGTGTTTCCTGATTCTTCCTTTCGTTCCTATGCCTCCTCCCTTCCAGGCACTTACTAGGCCGACTCTATCTAACCTCAGATCAGAGCTGGCGTGCCTCAGTGTGGTGTGACCGTAGACTGTTTACCTGCCTTTACTCCTAGAGGTAAGCATCAGTTTCTTTTCCAGATATTTATGCTCTATTCTGCATATCCTTTGCTTTCTCAGAAGGCGTGATGAATGGCAGTCCATTTTTAGTAGCAATGCAGCTACAAAATAAATGGCCACATTACTGTAGCATTCTCACTGAGTGTCTGTGAACCACTTGTGACCTCAGTGTGAATGGCTCTCCTTCCAGAGGTGGCTTTTGGCTTTGACTTGGTTGAACACCATGGCTCTCTTCTTCCTCATGGTCTGCCGGTGCTTTTCCTTATATAGACTCTTCCTGCTTCCTATCCCTGATGTCACAATTATGCATGATTGTGTCCTTTAAATTCATATGTTGAAGTCTGAACACCCACTTCTTCGAGTGTAACTTGACTTTGAGATGGGCTTGCTGCAGACACAGTTAAGATGAGATCATAATGGGATGTGGCAGGTTTACTGGTGTCTTATGAAAAGGAGGGGGTGCTCAGACCTAGGGACAGACTGGGAAGCAGATAGCTAGGTAAAAATTGGAGTTATGCTGCCACAGATGAGGAGGTGTTAAAGTTAGGAGAGTGACCTGGAAAATATTCTTTCCTGGGACCTTGAGAGAAAATGTGGCCCCGTGAACCCTTGGGTTTGAGCTTAAAGATGATAAACTGTGATCCTTTGTTGTGGTGCGCTAAGACAGTCTCATCATTTTTCTCCCTCCTAAAACACACACACACACACACACACACACACATTTACACATGTACACACACATGCACACATACACACCCATACACACATGTACACACACTCACACATGCACACACACTAACTCACACACATGCACACGTACTCACACTAATTCACACACATATGTGCTTGAGCTGGCACACACACACACACACTTACACATGTACACACACATGCACACATACTCACACATCCATACACACATGTACACACACTCACACACACATTTACACATGTACACACACATGCACACATACTCACACACCCATACACACATGCACACACACACATGCACATACACTAACTCACACACATGCACACGTACTCACACTAATTCACACACATATGTGCTTGAGCTGGCGCACACACACACACACACACACACACACACACACACATCCCTTTAGCTTTCCTGCGTTCCACTGTAGGAAGACCTTCATTCATAACAACTTAGTTCAGTGTCAGATGTCTAGGCTGTAAGTGGTCTACCACAAGTGCAGGGTCCTGTATTATATTCCACTTAGTCCACAGCTAGGATATAAACCAAGTGAGCTCTCCCACAGGGCAGCTGCCTCCACCCTGGGCAGTCTGAACTTTGTGGGAGTCAGAGTCCTAGCAAGCAGCCTTGTATTTCTCTTTCTCAAACACATTTGTGTGTCAGCAGGGCCATCAGTGTCCCTACAATGTAGATATTTCTGGTCTGTGACAGGTCAGGGAGCAGGCAGAGAGGAATTTAAGATGGCGTTGGGATGTGGGAGAAAGACAGTTGGCCCTCACGTGTTCAGGAGGAGGCTCACTCTGCTGACATCTTGCCCAGTCTACACTGCTGGCATTGAACTCCAGCCTACTCAGAAAATGATTGGCAGCAGGTACAGCTCTTTATAGCTTCCTGTCCTTTTGTTCTAATGCATTTCCTCAAAATCTGTCTTTTTCTGGAAAAGAACCTCAAACCATTTATGACTGTTTTCACGTTATTCAAACCCAAGAGACGTTGCAGGCCCCTCTGGATGTTCTAGGGGGAAGGATCTCTGCTTAGAGGGCATGCATTTTGTGCACAACAGCACTTTGAAGGACTCGTGCCCAGAGAACGACATTTGTCCCTGAGAGTAAACTCTAAATTACATCACAAATTAACATTTTAAAATTAAAGCTGGCATTTCTGACCTGCCTCCTGGCAGCCATGATCATGCTGAAAAGTGACATCATTTATGACACTAGCAGTTAAGAAGCCCAGTGTTTGAGGTCGTAAAACACTTTCCAGGCCTGATTTAATATCGATTTTGCTGTCAGGCTAACTTTACTTTAATATTTAAACAAATGTTTAATGTTTAAACAGTTTGATTTTCCTCTTTTCATTTTTCTGTGGCTTTAACCCACTGTTATCTATGTTGTAACAATCTCCCCGTGGGCCAACTTCCACACTCTGCTGACCTATGTGAAGCAATATTCTCTGAGTTATTATCTCAATGTATACCCTGTAGCTAAGCCTTTCTCTTTCTTTGAGGTGGGATGAGCGTCACACTGCATGCTGCAACCCCCACTGTACTGTTGTGATATTATGCTGTTACAGTGTGGGTCTGCTGTTAGACTCAAGGGACGAGAGGCTATCCTGTAGGCAACTGTTTTCTCACATGAAGACTTAAACTGATCAGTGCATATGGCCAGTAACTTTGGAGAAATGACATTGAACCAGAAGAAGTGGGAAGGCACATTCACAGTTCTCTGCAGTTTTGAACTAAGGCAGCCTATTTGTTTATAAATAAATTTATCTATTTTCCTCTTCCTTCTTCCTTCCTTCCTTCCCTTCCTTCCTTCCTTCCTTCTTCCTCCTTCTTCCCTTCCTTCCTCCTCCTCCTTCCTTCCTTCCTTCCTTCCTTCCTTTATAGACAGAACCTCATCTAGCCACGGGTAGGCTTCAGCTTTTTATTTTTTTTGGTCTTTATTTATTCATTGAGTATTCCACACAAATATATATATATATATATATATATATATATATATATATATCACATTCTTCCCCTCTTCTACCTCCCCTCATATCCTCCCCCAACTCCCTGCCCACTCAACTTCATGTTCTTCCTCTCTTTTAAAAAAAAGATCCAAAACAAAACAAAGCACAGAAAACAAGCCAACACCCATGGAGTGTGATCCTGTTGACCACTCCTCCTCCTCAGCGTGGAGCTTGCCCTGGAGGGTAGCATTAAACTCTGTCCTCCTCCTTCCACCTCTCAACCGCCTGATTACAGGCGTGTGCCTCCACGCCTGGAATTCTCTTGCTTGCACATGGCGGGGGTGGGGTGGGGTTGTGCTTAATCAGAAGAAGGTGTCCTGGTCAGAGATTGATTTCTATATCTAGGATGGAAGCAGCTCATATTTGGAGACAAAAATGGCGGTGCTAACAGGAATCAAAAACGTAAACGCCAGAAGGAACATCCAATCCAGAGTGTGTTTGAAGCCACTTTCCAGGTGCTCTTTAAACACCCAATTCAGATGAGTAAATCACCACTTCCCACAACCGTCTCACAGGGAGTGAAACACTCAGCAGGCGGGGCAGTGCTTTGTTTGACTAGGGAGCCCCTCCCAGCTTAGGAAGCCCACCACCATCTTTGGAGGTTTGTGGACTTCCTCATCCTCCATCAGTAGTGAAGGAAGGGCAGCCTGGTTGTGCTCTGTATACCATGGGGTTGCAGCATCTCTGGCTAGTGTAGCTTTATTTCCAGCTGGTTGGTTTTCCACAGTATTTTACACACACACACACACACACACACACACACACACACACACACACACACACACACCTACTGCAGTGGATCTTCATTTCCAGCTGCTTGGTTTTCCAAAATAATAGTCTGAATTGCCATTTAAAAATAATACCTGGATGGCCAGCGAGCTTGGAGTTCAGAGGCTCAAATGGTCTTTCTGCTGTCAGGATTCCCAGTCTCCTTCATCTGGTGTTCTCATTCAGGGCCATTGGAAACAGCTAGGCAAACCCTGAATTGCAATTATCTTTCTTTCCGAGAGTTCCACACAGAACCACCAAATCCCAAACCACCAAAGCCAGGGAGGCTCTGTTAGAAAGGCAGAGGATTGCTTTGTGGAGCTAGGTTTGATCTACAGTTCGATTTCTTTTTTTAATGCTACCCTCTAGGGATCCTACAGGTCCCGCTTCTGACGTCGGGGAGTAATTTCTACATGTTTGTGGAAGCAAAAGCAACATGTTTAGCCTAGTATGACAGTCTTCTTAAAAATGTTTCATTTCCTAAGACAATGATGAAGCAATAGCCTTGCTTCTTTAGGCACAGCTGTGGCTACAAGAAGGGAGAGGGGGAGGGGTGAGGAGGGGGAGGGGGACAGAGCTGATTATTCTAACTAGACAAACAGCAGCATACCTTTTTTCATGTCACTCTTAGAAAGTCATTTCACAGAGAGGAGTTCCAAACAACCCAGAGTACTGCCTTGTGGGAGTGGTTGGGAGGTCTCAGTAAACTGCAGACCCTTAGATCCTTCTCTTCCCAGGACTGATGGGTGAAATTCCTGGGTGTGAGGTCTTCGGTTCTTAAAGGTCAAACCACTGCAGTAGGGGTGTGTGTGTGTGTGTGTGTGTGTGTGTGTGTGTGTGTGTGTGTGTGTGTGTGTGTGTGTACAAGTGTACTTGCTTCTGTACTATACCCATGTCTGCATGTTTGAGGACCAGATATCAATGTCACATGCCTTTTTGATGGGAGGACTGGGGAGGTTCAAGACAGAGTTCTCTGTGTGGCCTTGGCTGTCCTGGAACTCTCTCTGAGGGTAGACCAGGCTGGCCTTGAACCCAGAGATCCACCTGCTTCTGCTTCCCAAGTGCTGGGATTAAAGGTCCCTGCTACCACTGCAGGATAGATGTCGTTCTCTAATACTGTTTTATTGTCCACCTTATTTTCGGGTCACTGTCCCTTGCTTTGGCTAGACTCTCAGACTGAGGGGCCCTTGGATCTCACACCTCCAACCAGCACTGTGACCACAGGTGCATGCACCAAGCCTGGCTTGGGGTTCAGGATCCAAGTTCAGGTCCTCATTCTTGCACAGCAAGAACTTTACCCTCTGAATTATCTCCCTGTCTTATCCCAACCACCAAAGGTACGAGGAGCAGTGGCTTCTGATGAGAGGCTCCCCCCCACCCCCACAGAGAAACAGAGAAGGGCACTTTTGACTGATGGTGTCATCGTACCTCAGAGATTATCAGTGGCAAACCGAGTAGCAGTGAGCAGTGTGTTTCAAATGGGATTCCAGGCTAATGAGGTTCACTGCCTGTGCTGGTTCTCTTTGTTCGCCACACCCAAGAACAGGGCATTGTTTGTGTCTTTGTTTGACCTTCCTCCCGCTTAAGTCCTTTACCCGTCTCTCTTGTTGGTTTCCATCATAGAAAACCAATGGTTCCCAGTTCTCCCCAAATTGCTAAGCTGAAGGGGAGCTATATGTAATGCCAGTATCAGGACACAAAGCACAACATAGACACTGTGTCCACTATGAAATCCTGATGAGAATAATCCCCTGGACCCAGGTTGAGTGTGCAGGGTAGGCAAAGAGGTGGGAGAAGGGAGAATTAGAAAGTACATCGAAAAGTCTGGCGTTGAAAGTGGGTGTTGCTTTGCAATGCCTTGGCTGCTAGGTTTGGTTTGCATCCAGCCATCCTTTGAGAATTTGCTTGCTGAGGACAAATGGCTTATAAATGGGTGTTGGCCATGAGGGAATCATTTTCTGTCCCTTTTTGATGGCCAAATGTCACCCCGTTCTTAAATTAAAAATGATACCTGGGGCTGGTGCCCTGTCCAGGGTAGTCCCGGAGCAGAGTGCTGATTGATGGCTGACTGGGGTTTACGGGCACTATTAAAGCACCCTGAGATGGCCGAGCGAGTGAAAATAAAGGTGTAATGATTGAATTATATATTCTCTTTCTATGATTGAAAATAATATCAGACAACTGACTCCAGAGCCAGACAGATTACATAAGCACGAGTTAAGTGGTAGAATAAAAATGAGTGATTTTCCTCCTTGACTTAAACGAAGCTCTAAGTAGTCTGCCCTTGAATCCAGCAGAAAGCAATTTCCTCCTTCCCAGTAACAGCTAGGGGGCATCGCAAATGCAAATTGAGTTAGCTTTGCATTTTTAATATTCCACACCCTCATAACTCATGGCCGAGATCTTAGAGATGTTATTTCTACCACTTGGGCACATTTGAATTATTTTGCACCTCTGAACTTTTGCATTAACTTTAACGTTGGTGCTTAAGATATATGCTTTAATCTATCAAGAGGCCTTCGCTCATAGAAACTGTGGTCGTTGTGACTGGGGCCCCCAACCGTTCAGGACAGACTGCCATTTACGGTGTCATGTTCTCTTTCAAAGGCGAGCTTGTTGAAATAACTCCTGCTAATCCAAAGAGTCATGAACTTCAACCACCGCTGCGTGGAGACATCTTATGAACAAGTATGGGCAGGGCATCCTCTGGGGCTGGGGAAGTGGGTAAAAAGCTCCTCCAGGTTCCACAGCGTGTGAAGAATCTCACCACCTGTTGATCATTTCTTCTTTTTGAAACTTTGCTTTTGTAATTCATAATAGGATTAAGTTTACTTTATTGTTAGTAGATGAGACTGGGGAATGGCAGGAAATAAGGACTCAGCATGTTTCTTGTTGTCACACACACACAGAGAGAGAGAGAGAGAGAGAGAGAGAGAGAGAGACACGCACGGGCACCGGCACGCATTTCACATCCCCCCCCATACTTGGAAAGCTGTTTGACTCCAGGGAAGCTGTAACCAGTGGACTCAGTGAATTTTACTAAATGCTACTGATAACTGTTTTCCCTACCAGATTAGGTATGTTATTCCATTATGAAGCTTTTGCTTGGGGCAGAGGCTGCATTCATACTCACAGCTGTGTGTGTGTGTGTGTGTGTGTGTGTGTATGAGAGAGAGGGAGAGAGAGACAGAGAGACAGAGAGAGACAGAGAGAGACAGAGAGAGACACACAGAGAGAGAGACAGAGAGACAGACAGAGAGAGAGATCAGGTTCACATTATGGATCTTACCAAACCAAAGCATTGTTGCAAACACTGCCTGGCCTGCAGTTCTTGCCTCATCCTCTCTCCTCCATTCATTCTGGGTTGGGTGTGGAAGGCCTCTTGGGCCTCTTCTCTTCTGGAATGAATGCTGGTACCGACGGTTTGATATGGCTTGTGAGTTCCTTCTGAGGGTTCATGGCTAGAGCTTGGGCCTCAGACTGGCGATCTTGGGAAGTGATAGGGCCCAGTAGGAGGTAATTCTGTTACCGCGAGTGCTGTACACAAGGGGTTGATGCAGGCTTTTGGTGTTGTTCTTGGATCGGCGAGTTGTACAAAGTTGAGGCTGCTTACACACTCGGTTCTTCTGTGTGTGGCTGTTTCCTCCTCTGCTTCTGCACCATGTTGTGATGCATCCAAAGGAGCCCTCACCAGGGGTCACAGATGAACCTGCCTGACCTTGGACTTCTACTCTTCAAACCATTTTCTTTATAAAATGCCCAGCTTCATATATTTTTTTTTATAGTGGCAGAAAGTTAACGAATACAGTGTTGTTGAGGGAATTTCCTCGTATTAGTGTCTCCTGCTTGGGCTATCTTGGGCTCTTGCTCATTTTGCTCCTCTCCCTGACTTCATAACTGTAGGTCATTACAAAGTCTTTAGAGCATTGCAGCTATACCCTCACTTCCTGGCTACCAGCCTAAAAAGCAAAAAGTAAAAAAAGACCAGCCTTGACCTTGGTCCTGATTGGCTGTACAGAGAGAACTTTTTTGGTGCCATGAAAGGAAAGGGATTCCATGTTTCTTTTCCCTTAGCTCTACCTACATTCTTCTCCATAACTGTTTCTCACTTGTTCATTCTGAGATATATGTATCACATATATCATATTTTTCATATACATCATAGATCATATTTATCACCTACATACCATATATATACTATACATATACATACATCATATATATGCATATATAAATATATATGTAGGCATGTACACACAGACACACACACACACACACACACACACACACACACACACACACACACGGCTCCCAGATTTTCAGTGACAAAGGGGAATTGGCAGGAGACACAGACCTCTCCTAAAATGGAACCAGGTCTCTTGACTTTGTCACAGAAGAGAATTTCAAGATAAGCCAGTGTGAAGAAGAGACGGATAGTTTTATAAGGAGGAGGGGATTGTTTAACACAGATTTGACCACTGGGGTGATCAGAAAGAGAGGCACTCAGGGAAGGGACACCTCACACCCAAATGTTGGATGTGAACTTCTCGTGGATATTGCTCTACGCAGTATGTATAACTTTGATGGTTCTCAGACTGCACCTCAAAGGTGACTGGAGAGCTTTCCTGTGACTTTTTTGATGGAATGATCTTGGAGGAGTCGTGATGGGTTTGAAACATAAGAGAAAACCAGGAGCCACAAAGGGTCACTTGAAGGTCAAAGTCATTGAAGGACAGACTGTAAGTAAGGTTTCCATGAGACCCCAGGGAAGCTGCAGGTTTACAGCTGAGAAAGGAGAAAGGCTATGTACAATTATGTTTAAGTATGGTTCCCTATTATCTAAATTCCCGTTTCAAGTATTTTCATGTAAAAGGAAAATTGTCTCTATGTAGGCAACCTGCAGAACAAATTATGTAATTATATTAACTATGCTGTAATTCCTGACTCTCAGGTGATGCGGACCTTCAACCAGGCTCCAGAGCAGGGGTCCATTTCCTTCCCCTGCCCCCCTTCATCTCCCCTTTCTGGTCTGCCTCATTTCCAGGTGCTCTCTGCAGTTTCTCTGGTAACCTCTTTCCAGATCTGAAGTCGAGTACCACTTTACACACAGTGCAGCATTCGCATCTTTTTTGTTTTTTTTTTTTGGTGTGTGTTTCTTTATTTGCTTTGTCTTTTGAGACAGGGTCCCACTATGTAGCCCTGGCTATACCGCATCTCCTCATGTAGACCAGGATGACTTTCCTACCACCCCAGTGAATCTGCATGCCTGACACATTCCTTTGTTCAAACCAGTGTGTTGAGTGTCTCTATGCCAGTCGCTGTTCTGAATGCCATAGGTACACTAGTAAATTGTCGGGCGTGTGGACCATGCCGCCAGAGGACCTAGCCGGGAACAGGTGAGGTGGAGCACATCCAAACCCTGGAAATCTCAGAAATTGAGATTAGAATCTCATTTTAGCAGTGCTAACTCCCTCCCTGTTTCCATGCCTGCGTCGGATCTCATAACCGGGCGACCTCCAACCAGGTGGTCACGGTAGGCAGTCACTTCCCAGTACCTGGAGCACCTCTTTACCTTAGCTTTCAGCCAATGACCATCTCCTTCCCTGTCTAACACCCCTGAGGGAAGAGACACTGTGGACCCCACCGGATCCGGACTCCACCTTCCCTGAGCTGGTGGTCCCCAAGAGGAGAGGCAGAACCCGCACTACAATAATGACAACTAATCGGGAGGTGTATAATGCAGTGGGTTAAAAGGTAATAAGTACCACAACCAGAGCGGGGACTATGGGGGAAGGAGAAGTGTGGACAAAGACTTGAAGGAAGGGAGGCTGCTAGCCACACAGGAGTTTACCTCTAGTGATCTCCAAGCAGAGGGAACAGCCATGCCAAGGCCTCCACATGGGTCATTCGAGAAACACCAAGGAAGCCAGAGTGACTGAAACAGAGGCAAGGGCAAAAAGTGCAGAGAGTATTGGGTAGACCGTAGGCTCCTGAGATCAGAGCAGTCTTCGGCTTCTGTAATATTTTTCCTCATCAAAGGCAAATTATACCAAATACTAAGTTCTTGGGTGACCTGTGCTATTTTGATATGCTATAACTAGTACAAAGTTATAATTATAATTTGTATACTAATTACATAATTAGTATAATTATATACTAATATATATAGTATACTAATTATATACTTATATATAGTATAATTTGTATACTAATTATTATTATATTTTGTACACTAATTATAACTGTAGTTATAATTAGTATACAAATTTTATATAAAGCACTAGTTGAGGGGTCAGAGCAGTTGCTCTTCTTAACAGAATAAACCCTTTGAGCAACATTCCTTTCATTCTACTTTCTGCAGCCTTTGCCTTCTTTAACCCCATAGGCAATGTACTCATCCTGACCCATGTCCACGTTTATCAGTTCCACATTAGAAGTTTTTTTCCTGTGTATAATGTCATAAATAAGTGTCTTAGAGCTTTACTGCTGTGAACAGACACCATGACCAAGGCAACTCTTATAAGGACAACATTTAATTGGGGCTGGTTTACAGGTTCAGAGGTTTAGTTTATTATCATCAAGGCAGGAACATGGCAGGGTCCAGGCAGGCATGGTTCAGGGGGAGCTGAGAGTTCTACATCTTCCTCTGAAGGCTGCTAGTGGATGACTGCTTCTAGGCAGCACAGAGAAGGTGGAGTATGGATCAGGTGGGGTCCAAAGACTGCCACTTTACCAAGGAGTGTTAGACATTGCTGTTTTAAAATGTGTTGCCCAGGCTAGCCTTGAACTTATGGTTCTCCTTCTCCTCCTTCTCCTCCTTCTCCTTCTTCAGTCTATCCTATTGGCATGTACCACCATGACTGGTGGTGATGTTTTAAAAAGGTCTATCATTTAAATATTTATGTCCTACAGAGAGAGATGAAGGAATTAAACAAGACAATCTAAAAAGGAGTTTGGAAGTATACAAAATTATTTATTTAAATCTTTATTATTGACAATTATGACAATTGGAAGACCAAAGACCTGTATTCTTGAGACAATAAAATTTAAAAGAGTAATTGCTGATATGCATTACAATATAAGTTCAATGCCTTGTATCATCAGAGACATAACTCTGTGAAGGGGTTGAGACATACTGTTGTCACCATACCTCAGAGGTTGCAAGACTTACCAAGGTTAAGGGTAGTGAGCAGAGGTAGGATTTGAACGAAAGTCTTCTTTAAAAAGCACTTCCCGTGTTGAGTCATGGATACTCATTTAGAATGAAGGGTTGAGACCTTTGGTTCTGAATTAAATCCAAATGCTGTGCTTCATGGCACACATTGTGAGTGTACTCTAGAAAGAAAGAGCAGGGGACAGTCCTAGAGCCAGGATTCATGGTAGACTCCTGGAAGACCTTGTAGGATGGGTTACATGGAAGACTCCTGGAAGACGTTGTAGGATGGGTTACATGGAGAGCAGGCAGGGTAAAGACAGGGAAAAGCCCAACCTCATTTAGCACCAGAAAGGCCACATGGTGAAATGCCCTTGGCAGCCTGCCGGGGTTGCCTTTGTCACTGGCTTCAGGACTTCCTGGCCAGGACCTTATTATTCAAGTGTCACTGTGGCTATGCCACCTTCAAGTCCGTTCTCCTGTCAGCGCAGAGACGAAACAGAGTTCTGGGTGCCAGAGAACAGCAATCTCTTCTTTTCCTCCCAAGTTCCTGCGCCCTTTGGAAACTGGCAGCCTGCTTTCCTGACTCCAGATGGAAATTACTTGTTTGTGCTGATTTTCAGGAGCTGGGTTCAACCAGCATGAGCTTTAAGAAAAAAAAGCAGTCCCTGGGGCTCCTCTGTGATGGGAAAGAACAATGAAGGTGTGGAGGCTAGAATGAGAGTTGTGTTTTCCTCAGAGAAATTAAAAGTCTGTGTCCCGACAATGCAGTTTTGCTTAACAGAGTAGAGAACCTGGGGAGTGTTTCAGGAGCAAATTATTTTGGACCCCAGGGAAGGCTTAAGGGATGCTATCTTTCCTCTAGCAAAGTGCTCTGGAGAGCAGACTCCTCGGTGAACTCTTTGGCAGATTTGATCCGGAGTCAACCAGCACTGAATCCTGGGGTAAGGAAAGATGCTATCCAATAGCCCTGTGCTGAGACTGTTGTCCCTGTCACACAGATGGCCATGCTGCTGACATAGGCAGAATTCAGATAGCTTTCCCAAGTTTACTATCCATCCAGGACCTCACAAACACAAAAGCCACTGTCAGTCTCTGATATTACTACTGCTTTCTCCAAGCAATGACGTCTGCTTCCCAGGGCACAGAAGTTGTCAACTGGACTGGAGACCATGTGTCAACTCCCATAACTCCCTAAGTTTGGTACTTTGAATTACAAACAGCATCCCCACCCCTGTTCATTTGGCAGCTTTGCAAGTAAAGACATGCTATATTAAAGGTAAAACTTGACGTAGTAGTCCCTTATTCTATATAACCTGCATTTTTAGTGATGAGAATACGTTGTTGATTAAATAAACAATGGTAGGGATCCAGACAACACCTACAGAATCAAAGCCATCTAATCTACAAAGTACTCGGTGACTCGGCGACCATTCGAAGACCGTCAGAGTCTTTTGTCTTGAGGTGTCACGATTACCCACCATGTTAAAGGTTGTCATTCTAATGAATTGTTTAGGATGGGATAAAACAACTTTTGCCTTCTGTTCTCATCTGAGAACCACATGTGAACGACTCGGAAGCCCTGCTTTGCTGACCATTAAGGATCCAGATGTATCTGGCGAGGAGAGGTTTAAGTGCAGGGCATAATGCACGGTGACATCATTATACCTTGACAAATAGAAATTATATCGGGCCTTCCTCCTCCCTTTTCATTACCAAGGATGATTTATTTTAGTGGCTTTCGATTCATAAACCTATGGAT
Source organism: Rattus rattus (assembly GCF_011064425.1). NCBI lineage: Eukaryota > Metazoa > Chordata > Mammalia > Rodentia > Muridae > Rattus > Rattus rattus. The sequence continues at coordinate 90,365,761 of NC_046159.1, read as the reverse complement.
TGTCTGCAAAGTTAAAACCCTTTTAAATTTGCAACCTGCAGTCGGGGTGGTTAATAGCATTCATGAGCCTTGCTATGTAGTGTTATTGGCACCGCTCTCTCCGTAAAGGTGCATTATAAACAGGAGCTGGAGATTTATAGCAAGGGAATTTGTGAGCCGCATATGCCCGGTCTTGTTTCCCAACCAGCCATAATGCTAAGTTATCGTAAGTGACATGACACGTGACCCTGCTCCATTTCATCTTCATCAAATGTGGAATGATATTGGAAGGTCTTGGAATGAAAACTTACAGAGTCGATAGAATTGTTTGTATCATGAAAATCAAGCACAGCCCCTCCGTCACCTTTGTTCTTAGAGAAAATGCTCTGTGTGTGCCTCCAGGAGTTGATTATTTTTAGTATATATGTGCCCGGCAGTGCCTGGGATTTCCATGAAATTTTCTGTTATTACCCAAGATTCCATCTCCCTCGCCCACCATGCACTGGCACTTAAGAGTTGGGATGTGTAAAGAGAGGAGAATGTGTGTGCTTACACAATCTACTCCCCAGGTTCGATTACAATTACAAAATAAGTCCCTAGAGTCTGGGGCTGAGATCTGAGTCAATTACCAGTGGAGATTAAAAATATGGTCTATTTTGTTTGTTTAGGACCCAAATTGGGAGCTTAAATGATTGAATGAAGAGTGGTATGTGTGTCTCTGTGTGCATGTGTGTGTGTGCATGTGTGCGTATGTGTGTGTATATGTATGTATGTTTGTGTATATGTGTGTATGTGTGCATATACATGTTATGTGTATATGCATATGTGTGTTATGTGTATGTGTGTTTGTGTGTGTATGTGTGTGTATCTGTGTGTGTATAGGAATACCTGCTTATGAGGAGTGTGAGGAGATGAGATGGGGGTAGGAGAGAAGATTGAATTTGGAGAATAAATTAGTGGTTACCTAAATACAAAAGTAGGCTGAAGAGGAAATCAGTCCGTTTGTGTTGAAGAAAGGAGGGCATGAGATTAAGGCAGCTGACAGAAAAGACAAGCTTGGAAGTGAGGGGTCAGTGACACTGAGCGGCATCAGCAGGTCTTGTGGGACGAGCACTGGCAATGAGAGCTAAGATGCTGGAATAGAGGGTGTGGGGCTCAGGGTGGGAGGGTGTGGCTGAAGGAGGCTCGCCAGTGCAGTGAGAAAAGCCAGGTCCTTCCCAGGCATGGAGTTGACAGGCAGGGTGAGCCTGCATCAGTGAGCCTCCTAGCACACGCAGCATGTAGGAAGTCGTATGGTGTCAGATGGATCGTAATTTAAAGCTAGGGTAGAGCCCAGAGCTGAGGGTGTTTGTGGCACGACATCATCAGGGCATCTCATTCTTACCATTTCTGTTTTCAAGTGGCTTGTTAGAGAACCCTCAAGAAAACCAGCTGGCAACCCCAAGCCCCGACCGATTTACTCTGTAGTTGAATTTCTATCTTAAGGTAAAGTGTTTTAATGTTGTAACTAGAGACCCGTTATCAAGCCAGTTATACCAGAACGTCCTCTGGTGAGATGCCTAACCCCCTGTGGCACAGGATTTCCTAAGCCACCTCCCATATTCCCTGTGCCTTATTAATGTGCCCTGTTCTGGGAAGATCACCATCCAGTCAGTGCCGGTGCTGTTTGACTTTTATAGAGTACATCTTATAAGCACTGTATAATCCTACACTACTGCATCCAGTGTAAGATCTTTCCCCATCCTCCTGCCCTTGACCTCGGTACCTCCCAGACCACCATGGTATTGCTCTTTGGAGCATCCTACATGTGTGTTCAGCGTGTGCTCCACCGTAGCATGTAGTGTTTGAATAGATGTTATTTTAGTTTTGTTTGTTTTTCTCCTTGCATCTGACGGTTAAGAAAGTAGACAGTTGTAGAGCAGTACGAGAAGTTGGCAGATTATGTAATAAAAGTTAAGCTCTAGAAGAAATCACTGTGAAGGACCAAGGCCTGGGAGAGCAGCACAAATATCAGGCACTCATAAGGGCAGGGGAAAGGGTTAAAGAAACTGAGACCATGTAGTTTTGAAAGGGGAATAATGACCCGTGATGTCACAGGGCTTAAGGTGGTTTCTGAGACCTGATGTCTAATGAGTAGACTATTATAAGACAAGCCAAAGCCACTAACTTCTCCTAAAGCACCCATCTGATCCAAACTGTGTGGCTTTTTTCATGGAGAAAGATTTTGGATATTTTTCTTTCATTTATTTACTTCTTTTTGGGTTGAGGAGAATGGGACATGGAGAGGACCAGGCAGAGATAGGCAGGTTCTAAGCCGCAGAGCTCCATGAGCAGACCTGAATCACGGGACAGGAAATGCGGGCATGCAGTTGGGGGATTTCGGGGTCCTCAAAGAAAATTCACTTAAAAAAATAGAATATTCTACTCAAAAGTTCTGGAGTTGTGGAACACTCCATCTTGCTCTCTCGGGCAGCTGGGTCTGGAACAATTGTTTGTTTGGGCCTTGCCCTGTGGTGGTGTATTGATGGCGAGATCCTGACGTTTGACTCTGTGCTCCCAGGACAGCATTTGGCCCAGGGAGGTTTCTGGAGAAAGAGTAGTTGAACTAGGTTGAGGACTCAGACTTTTCCAATTGTTTTAGTTATACATATAGTTCTATATGTAACAACTTTGCATACATTGCAGAACTCCAACATAAGAAACATCCAGAAACACTTGAGTCAGGTCCCAAGACAGACGTCAAGAACAGGCTCCATTACAGTGCTTGATGATCCACATGGGCTTCGGAAGGCTGAAAACAGGAGGACCCTGAATGGATGTCACTTAAGAAAACAAAGTCTATACAAATCTTTATTAACACTTAAAAGATTGCATATCCGTTCCAGCAGCTTTCCCAGGCCTTGCAACCCAATAAGGTACACAGGTACTCAGGCACTTGGAGACTATGATGCAGGTGATCACTGGTAACTTTCCCACCTGAGACCCCCTACAAGGACACCTTGGGGCCTAGGCCGGGGAGGGGAGTGGCACAGCTGCAGTGAAATCTTCCCTCCAGATTACTAAATCAGGAAAAGCAGCATGGTTCTTGGGGGCTGGGCAACAGGCGGGGTTTCCCAGATGGAAGGCCAAGGACTAATTGCTCAGAGAGGTACCCTGAGGACAGTGATGATGGTTCAGGCAGCTTCAATGGGGCATCTCCCTAAGATGATTTGCTAATTGTTTCTCTGTTACTGTGGCCAGTTGGAGATTTTGAGGATCCAGGGGTGTTCCAGGACTTCCTCCTTTGGCTCAAGCTATACTTTCACAGTCTTGAAATGAGGTCCCTGGCTCCCTCTGTCATAAACAAGGATTGTGAATATGTGTAGGTCTCCTGCTGTGTGCCTCAAAGGGAGGCATCTGTACTAGGAACTCGTAGCAGAACAGCGAGGCTCCACTGGTCCACCTTCTCATCATGCATCTGGCCTTCTATCATCTCCGGGGGCCGGTAGTCCAGGGTGCCGCCGCGTGGTTCTTCTGGAAGATGGAGGATGAACAGACCATTGGAAGACTGCGATCTTCAACTCTCCGTTTGACCTAAGAAGCAGGTTCTCTGGCCTAATGTCTCGGTGGATGACTCTCTTTGAAGAACAGTAAAACAGAGCGTTTGGCAATTCAGTGATGTAAGTAGCTGTTCTCTGCTCATCAAACTTGGAGAGTTTTCGAAGCTCTCTATAGACTGTTCTGAGGGGCTCATATTCTAGAGTGAGATGAACTCTGATGGTGAAAGACCCCCGGAGTGGGGAGACCCTCACTCAAGTCTCGGGATGACGCGACCCTCCAAGAACTCACGAGAGACCCTCCTTGCTGTAATCACACGAGGTTTATTGATAGGAACCAGTGCACTGGGGTCGAGACTGGTATCCCACGCAGGGGTAGAGGAGTTCAACCCCGAGTAGCTGGGAGAAGGGGTATTTAAAGGAAGAAACCACAACCCAAGGGGGTAGGGATGGCGTCATTGGAAAATGTTGAGAATACCAGTGAAAAATCACAAGGAGAAGCTTGTTTCTCAAGATTGTTTTCAAGATTGTAATCTAACTTTATAGTCAGCTAGTTCCTGGGAGAAGCTTCCTGTTACCTTACTAGGTCAGGATCCCGTAATTAAGGGCCTATCTTATACCCTTTCACCTAGTTCCTGGGAGAGCAGGCTCAAGAAATGTGACCTTTTACCTACTTACTGGCAGAGAGCAGGGTCTGGAATTTGAGGTATTTAGGGCTTCTTAGGGGTGAGATAGCATTTTAGCATTTCTAAACTTCTGACTTCTTGGCTGCATTTTTAATTCTTTCAATGGCACCACAGAAGTACCCATACAGCCTGAGGATGTCCGGGTGCTGCAGGTGGGGCAGGATCTCCACTTCTCTTCATAGCTGGTACTCCACACCTGCCTTCTCCATCTGCATTTTAAACAGCACCTCCAGAGCCAGGATGAACTTGCTTTGCTTCTTCCTTGCCAAACAGACATTTCCAAACTTCCCTTTTCTTAGTGGGTGACCAATGTCAAAATCTTCCAAAGTCCACTGCCTTTTTTTTTCCCGAGTCTTCAGTTTTCTGTATGGATGCCTGTTCCTTTTCAGAATTATTTGCCGAGGCTGCGGGCTGGGGCTGCTCACTCTTCTGGGGGTTACTGAGCAGGGAGACAGGTCGAGGGACGATGGTAGCTGCTTCTGTGCTTGTAGAGGGAGTTGGAAGGACACAAGACCCGCTGGGCCTGGCCACGGCAAGCCAGTCCTCAGTTCTGAGGAGTCTGCTCAGTCACTGAGACTCATTTCAGACGGAAGAGAACTGGGGTCATAACAGACCTGGCAACCGCGTTCTTTCCATCTGTCCATGTCACAAGCATAACCTGCTTTTGACCAAAGCCTCCAAGTGATCCCGGTAGCTCAACTTTCTGATCTCTGAGTTCTGAGAAGATCTTAGAGTTTTGAATCCCTACATTTTTCAGGAACAGAGTCTAAGCCCAAGGCCTTGGCTGTGTGGTGGTAAAGGTGTGGAGGGAGGGAATGCTGTGGGTCAGATGGGAAGAGCTTGCTTCAAGTTTATGAAAAAGCAACAAACGTAGCTTGCAAACATCCAAAAAAAAAAAAAAAAGGTAGCAGTTGGTCTTTATGTGCCACTAATTTTAAAAGAAACTAAACTGATTCCTAGCATATCTGGTGTGATGGGTTTCCTTGCAACTTCCAAAGACACTGAGATCCTAAACCCTTGTACCTGTGAAGGTGGCCCTGCTTAGAAATGGAGTCTTTATAGATGTAAAAGTATAGTTGGAGCCATCAGGATTGGTGTTAATCAAATGCCTGGTTGTCTTTATGAAAATGGAACATTCGGGCACCTAGAGAAACTGAGAGAATGCCATGGGAAGATTGAAATCAGGCAGCCAAAGAAATGCAGTGGATGATCAGCCTATAAAGTGCCAGAATCCAGGAAATACAATGGTCCTTCCCAGCCACCAGACTCAACCAGCTGTGTCCACATCAGGCCCACAACGTGGCCCTCCAGCCTCCAGAATTGTGGGATAGTCCGTTCCACTGTCTAAGGCACCCAGTCAGTATGTGTGGCGCTCTATGGCAGCTCTACTAACCGATGACATGGAGAACTGAACTATGCTTTGCCCTCTTCAGCTGTCTAATGCGTGGTGTAAGCCTCAGAGGTGGGCACTTCTTTTCACCAAGTGTCAGAGGTTTGCGGCACACATCCCACAGGAGCCCTCCCCACCCTGCACCCACACGGAGCCGAGTGTTTCCCAAGAAAGTGACAGATTTTTATCTTCCAAACGATTTTTGACATCTCTTTGTCATCTTCTCATTTAGAGACAGCCACCAGCATGAGCGCTGACACAGGGTATCAGTTTGATGTTCCATCCTTGGGCAACTTTTTGGAGACACGAGGGCATCTGTAAGCAATGAGTGGCTACATGCCATTATTAATTTACTTCATGGAAAATGACTTCAGGGTACCAGATCCTTCTCTTCATCTCCTAATGAATAAGGAACTCAGTTATCCTTTTATCCATTCAGGAGTAAAAACAAGCATTGTGTTAAAACTGGAGTCAGGCAAAGAAGCCGTGGCCATAAGGGAGTGGCTGTGAGCTAGGTTCCTTCTTTATATTCTTATGTACAATTACTGTGTTTTCCCCTGTAGAACTTCCCAGAGACAAAATGTCAGAGCAAAGTTTATTTGCAATTTCTCAGCTACACCCCCTCCCCTTGATCCCATTCTCGTGAGACGCTCTCATTGTGCATCTTCGGGCTGCCAGATGTTTGTTACCTCCTGCTCAAACTCTAATTCATTGCTGTCAGGGTTTGGGCTTCAGCAGCTGGAGCCCTGAAAGCGTTGAGAAATCTCTTTGGTTCATTAGGCAAATCTTCAAGGCCACATACAGCTCTGGCCCAGTCAAAACGTTCATCTCTTTAAGAAGGCGCTTCATCACGCTAACCCTGGCCACATAGAGAGACGAATGCTCGCCCCTTGGCTGTTGATTAAGCTTCCACTGGCTGCCCAGCCCACATGGGTGGCTCAGTGGGCAGACCACAGGCTGCCTTTCCCCATGTGTGGCCCCTCCCTTTGCTCATGGCAGTCGATTGCCTAGCTGGGGAGGGCCCCGGGACCTCCAGAATGAGGCCCTTTACAGACAAGCCTGGATACTCGTATCTTCTTTCTCTAATTATTTCCCTGCTTTGTTGCTAGATCACTCCAGAGCAGAATGACCATGGCCTGAGTTATTCATGCACTGCCTTGGTGTGCCCTGGTTCTGCATGTGACCATGACAGGTGCTCAGTATCAGGGTCTTCCATTCTGTTTTGGTAAACCTGACCATAAGTTAAACCAGAGATCATATGTGATTTTAAACCCGAGGAGACCATTAGTGCTAGCTGATTAGCAGATATCATGCCTTCTGTCTTACCTTACCAGGGGCCCAGCGTGGAGTGGCAACTCTCGGGAACCAGGTGTGCCCATTTCTAATAACACTGTAACATGCCCTAATTAAAAACTTTAATAGACATATCAATTATGACTATTTATGGGGTATGATGTGATTTATTGATACATATATACCGTGTAATGGTTAAGGAAAGATAATGCCTAAGGGTCACCCCCAAATGATGAGATAATAAGCATGCACACATCACTTTTCACTTGTGGGTGGTTGTCCGTCCGTGCACAAATGTTTCCTGGAAGGTGAACAGTTTGAATCCAAGCTCTGCCGATAACGTCTTGCTGTGTGGTCAGTTCTTCTGCACCTCCCCTTTTCATTCTCTTTCTCTCTAAGGTAAGAATGGCAGGACAGCTGTGAGGACTACACATTCAGTGAGAGACCAGCCCAGGTTGCCAGCGTTTGTTACTTTGTTTCCTGTTGCTATGACAAGCATCATGGCCAAAAGTGACTTGGGGAGGAAAAGGTTTGTTTCTCCACAACCACCATCGGTCTCAGAGAGAAGTCAAGGCAGGAACCTGGAGGCAGGAACTGAAGCAGAGGCCAAGGATGAACACTGTTTCCTGGGATCCTCGGCTTGCTTTCTTACACAGCGCAAAGCCATCTGCCCAGGGATGACTCTGCTCACAGTGAGTGGCCTCCCACATCAATCTTCATTCAGGACATTGCCCGGCAGACTGCTCACAGGCCAATCTGATGGAGGCACTTTCTTTAGATGGGTTCATCCTTCCAAAGTGTCTTTAGTTCATGTCATGTTGACAAAAACTAACCAGTGCATAGTATCAGTTCCTTTCTGTCCTCCCTCCTAGTTCTAGAGATGGAACCCAGAATCTTTTACATGCTGGACAAATGCTATACCCATAACCTGCACCTCCAGCCTCTAGATAGTCCTTACGGGAGAAACATCTTGGTACCTGTTACTTTTGGCTGGATAAGGATGACAGGGCTTTTGTTTTTGTTTTGTTTTGTTTTGTTTTGTTTTGTTTTGTTTTGATTTTGTTGTTTAGCTATTTTAATGTTTAAAGTATTTAAGCAGGATAGGTAGATCATTGAAGAACGGGGCTGATAATGATCTTGTGAGATCATCCTGTTAACCCTTTCAATGCCGGGGACTCTGGACCTTAAAGCTTTAAGAGGCTGAGCAGTTACCCAACACAACTTGGCTCAGTGATTCTATAGAATGTACCAGGGTACCAAATTCTCATCTTAAAAGATTCCTCTTTCTCAAAGATACTTATCTATACTCTGGATATTCAGAAGTATATGGAAGTCAAGAGCACTGGTGTGATCTTTGAGAACTCTTAAGGAATAAAGGGAAGCGAAAGAAGCATGTTTGGATGAGAAATGTCCCCCATAGGCTTGCGTATTTGAACACTTGATCCCCGGTTGGTGGTGCTGCTTGGAGCGGTTTAGAAGGCGTGGCTGTGCTAGAGGAGGCATGTCTCCAAGGGTTGGTTTTGAGCTTTTGTAGTATTGCTCTAATTCTAGTTCCCTTTCTCTGTTTCACCTGTGTTGAAGGTGTGAGCTCTCAGTTCCCTGCTCCTGCTGCCCTCTGCTTTTCTTACTTCCTGTGATGGATGTATCCCTTTGAAATGATAAACCAAAACAAATTCTTTCTTTTACAATTTGCCTTGGCCCTGTTGGTTTATCACAGGCACAGACACAAAGTAACTAATACGTGAAGGCTCTTCATCTGGTGGAAAGGCCACTATCTTCCATGAAGGGACAGCCGCAAGCTGCAGGCCCACCACTCACTATGCTTGTTACAATGTGGCTTTGGTTAAGTTACTTAATATCCTCCCATCTTGTGTTGATTTCAAGGTGAGAGGTTCTCAGGGCTGATTTCAAATCTGGGCAGGGCCCAAGTATTAGATGAGATCATCCACATTGAAACACTAACACGCATTGTTCTAAACACTAACACACATTGTTCTAACTGGCAATTTTTCTCATGTTTCTAATAAATATGAATTAAACTTAAGTCTCTGGTGAATTTAGACCTGTCCAAAATGCTGTTCCTGGAAACAGGTCAGACTGTTAGTGGACTCTGAAGAGTCCCTCTTCCATGTACACTTTTGGCCTCTCAACTGTAGGAATTGCTATTATAATCTTGGATTTACCTTCATCTGTAGAAATACTGTGTCCGAACTTTAGTACAAATTGCACATTTCTTTGTATTTTGAGTTTTAAGTCATAACTACTTGGTCTCTCAAGGGAACTCTGATGCTGAGGAATGCTCTTTTGGGAACTTGCTAACGATGGGGTCTGGCTGAAGCATACGAAGAGCTGGTGATTTAGACGGTATGAGAGGGGACGCTTTCTTAGAAACATTGGGTCACATCAGAGCTTCAGCACCAAGGGCTCTGGCTGCCACGTTGCTCAGAGTCCTCTCATGTGTGTTTAGTCACAAGTGTGACAATGACATCATCAAATAATCTCTTCCAATTAGCTGGCTAAAGGCAACCGTAATTGAATTCAAGTGTATCCAGACCTTGGAGGGTGTGAACTTTTGTGTCTGCACAAATGTGTTGGGAAAATGAGATCTGAAGACAATAGATCATTTCTGTGCCTGGTTCACATCTTTGCTGCAAGTCACCTCGTATGACTTTGGTTACGCTTCAGAATAGGATCAATGCAAGACTGTACTCATAAGTCCAAGATGCAGACAAATGCGACACACGATGCAAGCTTAAATGGTGTTTCCAGCTATAGTAAATTCACGATTGTGTGTGAGAGACAAATGTATAATTAGAACCAAGCTATCTGTTACGTTTAAGGCCTGCATTTGTTGTAGGTGAATAATTGGGTCCCAAACTGCATTTAGGATGAAAACTCTTCCTTTCTCTGTGATCAATGCCTATTTTAACCGAGGAATAAAAATAATAGACAATGTTATGAGTTACCAGAGTCAACTGGGAAATGTAAGTAACACTGAGATCCAGACGCTTTTCCACATGCTTCTACAGCTTCCTGAGCCCAAAGAGAATACTTGAGTAGTTTTCTCAAACTCTTCAGTTAGCATCTGAGAAAAATCATTAATCTGCTCAGTAAGAAATGATGCTGTAGCAATGTGGTATTAATCTTTTCTTCCTTCCTTCCTTCCTTTCATTCTTTTTACATTTTCTCTATCTTTGTAGGGCTGACCATTCAATCAAGCAGGATTTTTAGTGGCAAACTGGCCTCTAAAGACAAGATCTTAAAAATCTTCTCTCTTGTATTAACATAATGATTACAACTGGTCCAGTATTTTTGTGATACTCTAGAAATATATTATTTTCAAGCTAACTCTGTGTCAACCTACTCAGTCAGCATCCTGTAGTTTATTGAAACCAGGTTTTCTTAAAAGCAGTGGTTCTTAACCTTCCTAGTCCTACAACCCTTTAATACAGTTCCCCATGTTGTGGTGACCTCCCCCACCATAAAATTATTTTTGTTGCTACTTCATAACTGTAATTTTGCTACTGTTATGAATCACAGTGTAAACATCTGTATTTTCTGATGGTGTTAGGTGACCCCTAGGGTATGATTTCCACAACCATAGTTTCTTGGCCAGGTTTACAGGAGTAGGTGTGCATTTCGTCTTTTGTAGTAGGCTTTAAGCCTATCAGAAAGGGGTTGGTTACTTCATAACACTCCTACCATGACCAGTGGAATATCTTGCTACACTAGAAATTATTAGAGCTAACAGTGTTTACAATTTGAAAAGACTGTTGCTGATTTCCTCTCTCCTTCCCCAGCAGTCTGAATAGCACCTTCTGGTACTGAGAAAGCTAACTATCTGAAAATTTCCTGGTTAGAACCCATTTGACCTCTCCATGTCCTGCGACCAAGGTGTCTGTGTATTCAGTAATAGATTAGTATCATCAAAATCTGGGAGGCAGGGTTGGGGATTTAGCTCAGTGGTAGAGCGCTTGCCTAGCAAGCACAAGGCCCTGGGTTTGGTCCCCAGCTCCGAAAAAAAAAAAAAAAAAGAAAAAAAAAATCTGGGAGGCAGCCAAAGCAATGGCAGTGGCCTGCATTCTTTTGTGGGTCCCCAGAATGACCTCCCCAACAACCTGAGGGGAGGTATCCCACACCTGGCCCTGGGCTTTTGATTTTACAGCCCTTGGTGTTAGTATTGGTCTATCTACTCCGTCTTTGCTTGCTAATCACCATAAGAACACTTTACTAGATGTGTCAAAAAGGGTTTTAATGAAGAGAGGAGACTCATTCTGAATGTGGGAAGTACCACGGATGGGCTGAGAGATTAGTCTGGGTGATAAGGTGGAAGAGAGCAGAACCCTAGCCTTTATCTTGCTCTGCTTCCTGACCATGGATGCTGTTTGATGAACTGCCTTGCACCTCCACACCATGATTTCTCTGCTAGAATAGCCTGTCCCAACTGTAGGATGCCTACCCCCCTTACGTTGCTTCTTCTCAGGCATTTGGTCACAATAGTGAGGACAAAGATGGGTTTATCTTCCTTATTCCCCAAATGGCTAGTTTTACAAGATGCTTTTGACTTGGGTTGTTCAGGGAATGTGGTTCTGAAATCCAGTGTACAGAGGAGGAATACTCCACATTATTTGCCATTTTGGAGCTCCGGTGTCCCAAGTTACTCAGGTCGTGCAGTGAGTGTAGAGTGAAGGCAGGAAGCCTGATGACCATGGCTGTTAGCTGCCTTGTTTCTTGTTGCAAATGTCCTCAAGGACATTTTACAACCAAGGGCTGTAAAATTTTCTACACTATGGGAAACAGGTTTTTTTTTTTTTTTTTAAATTGAGATTTGTTCTGACAGTGCTAAGCCTGCAATTTGAAAAATTTGTAAAATAAGCACATGCAAAATTATTTTTAAAATTCTGGAAGTATTTTTCCACTCGAATAAATCTCAAGAACCTTCAAAAGACATATTCTATAGGATACCAAATGTGCTTTATAATTCAGACCAAAGGCAACAAACACTCTAGGATATATTTCCTTTGTATTCTGTTTGGTTGGCTCAAGGTTATTTTTCAATAAGTACATGGTTCTGTGTTGTTAGTGGACAGTTCAGTTCAATTTACTTCTTTAATTATTAGGAATATTTTACATGTAAACCAGAATATTATATGCTGGAAAGAATTAGTCCACATTCAAAGAAATGAACAGTGACTTTGGGAGACCTGGGTAGCTCATGTGTAGGAGAACCTCGACCTCAAAAAGCAAAGATTCTGTGCAGCTAGACGGCCTTTTCTGGGTGTCTTGACTGTAACAGAGCCATGGAAGTGAATGGGATTACATACATTGGATTTTTAGGCCCCAGTAGATTAGCCCTACTGGAGTCAACAAAACTGGCAGAATTATCCAAGTCAGAAAGTTTTAACCTTTTCTATCTCCTGGTTAGCAGTAAGACTGGCTTTTCCCAAAAGTTAAATAGGTAGATATGGAACCTCAGTGTTTGAAGCTCCCGAAGAATTCTCTGACCCTGGTAAGCTGCATTAAGCCTGGTTTGAGGGCTCTGCTCTGGTCCTAGCCTCCTTTCAGTCACTTGTGTGAGCAAGGGTGAGCGAGATGCAGGCTGAGCAGCAGCCGGGGGATTGGAATGGGAGAGGGGAGAGATCGAGTCCACATGGGGCAAGGCAGTGAGTTGGTGGTGAGGAGACAAGAGTCTTTTGACTGGGTATTTTTCGAAAATAATGCAAAATCCTATTGCTTTCCCAAAACCTTTCTGCTGTCAAATCTACTGTTTACAGCTGGGAACTTTTCCTGACATTTCTCAGAACACCCCCCAACCCCACCAACACAAATCACCCCCCAAAATAGAAACAAGGGGACGAAAAGTAAATTCTCCTGTGAGAATTAGAGCCTAATAACCAGAGCAGTCACGAGACTGATTAGAAGGATCCCCTGGCATCAAATGGTGTGAAAGAGAAGGAAGTGCTAACGCCTGGACTCTGGGGTGACACTGTGGCTTTAGGAACGGCTTAGGAGCACAGAGGGAAAATGGCCTCACCTCTGAGCTAACTTTGCACGTGACCGAGACCACTATGAGCATGCGCTCTTGGTCCTGTCTGATGCTAGTGGTGGCTCATTCTTGAAAACCCAATGTTTAGAGCTCTATGCATCGCATCCTTCCTACAGGTCCCATGAGTAGCGTTTCAGGAAACAATGGGTTTGGAGAGCAAGATAAAGCTTTCAGTTGACAGTTACACTTTAGGACTATGTGGTGTTCCTAACTTTGCCGAGTGGTCTGACTGACTACAGTCGGGTTGCTCTGTAGCACATTCCGGAGTTTATCAGTGGTCCTGCATTTTCTACAGACGACAGTTCTTCGTGAGTCTTGTTAACACCGACTTTCTACTCACTAAACAGTCCTTCAGATATCTGTCATGAGTGATGTACCTACATATTTGAAATGTTGAAATCATCTTAAGAATGGTTTATGGCTTGGAGAATTCCTGGGAGTTTCCCGCAATTCTGGGCTCACAGCAGAAATCCTCACTAGTTTCTTTCAGGAACCTGGAAGCACTGATCCGTCCAGTTTCTGGTCTCCTGTAAATGACCTGCAGCCCTCAAGGTGGAGACCAACACATTTCATACCGTGGTCCTGATTCAACAAATGTTTTTCTCCTGAATGAACCTGAAACCTGTTTGAACAGCCGTGTGCTTCAGACATGAGTGTCTTAGCCATTAAATAGAGAGAGGAGGGATTATTTGATTCATTGTTCTAAGCTTTAGTTTGAAATCTGTTCCCAGGATAAGCTTGAGTGTGTACTTATCTCTGTCCGAGTGTGTGCTCACGGACACCCATGTCCTGTGTGGGCAGAGTCAGCCAGCATTCTGTCCATACGAATGGTGCTTCCTTTGTGTTTGTGTATTGATTTCCCTGTGGCTCTAGCCACAACGTGGAGTTTCGCCATGTAAATTTTAAACATTAAAACCGTGGGGGATTGTGTTGGCTCATCTCTATGATCTGATTATAATGCTCCCACGAGAAGCAGGGCATTTATCATATGTCATTGCTTTGGACTGGGTTTAGACCACAGCTTTATTAAAGGATTTTTATTAAATAGACTTTAGTTTGGACATAAAACAATTTTGTTTGCGCAAATCTCATTTGTTCAGAAGGAGCATCACGTATTTCTACTTAACATTTTGGGGTCAAATCTCGTGCAAGAAAGTGAAAGCTTGAGTCACCACACATTTATAACCAGTGGTTGACTTTCCCTCAGGAGCTTCAAAAAATATATCGATTTCTTTGTGTATTTTAGAGCCGGGAGGCAGGCAGGGTTAACTTTTGCCTCCTATGGAACAGGAAGACACTCCCGTGTTTAAGTTGGTTATTTGGCTCAGCTGTTGTGTTACTTTATAATTACTGTAACAAATACCGGAGATAAGACCTTAGCAACCGAAAACATTTTGACTCACGGTTTTAGAAATTTCAGCTGATGGTGGCTGGCTGCCCTGGTTTGAAGCCTGTTCAGATACCTCTAATAGTGGGGAGTACACAGTGAAAGGGGGCATTTATTTCATGAAGGACTGGGAAGGAATACGTTAATCGGGTCTAGGGGAATAGCACTCTCAGTAAAATGCTTCGTTAGGACCTGAGTTTCATCCTTGGCATCCGTGTGAAAGCTGGGTTTGGCGGTGCAAACCTGTCTTCTAGCCCTGGGAAGGCAGACACAGGAGGATCCTGGGGACTTACTGGCTAACCAGTTTAGCTGAATCCATGAATTCCAGGTTCAGAGAGAAACACCGTCTCCAAAAATAAGATGAAGAGCAATTGAGGAAGATACCCAATGTCAACCTCTGACCTCTGTATGCATGCACACATACTGTGCACATACACATCTCCTGCGGGCATGAACCTTCAGACTTTCACACACATATGAACACACACATTAAATACAATGGACATCTGTATCTACATGCCTTTTGATATCATCAAGTCAATGTGCCATTAAAAGCTGTAGCCTGCTTATTTATTCAGGGCTTACAATAATTTACTGTGATGTGAGATTTCAGTATTATTCCATCTTTATGTTGTGTAAGAGCCAATAATTAAAATTTTAGAGGCTAATCATCATGGTTAAAGCTAGTCAAAGTGTCTCTAAGTAGGGAAGGACTTTAGAACAGAAGTGACAGTAAAGAACTTTCCCACAACTTTGTGCTATTACAAAGCAATTACACTATTACAGCCTCAATGAATGTCTTCCTTTTGCATGTGCATGTAGTATGTGTATGTGTGCACATCTGTGTGTACAGTGTGGAAGCACACACTGCCACAAACAACTTTTCATGTTGAGAAACATGCTCCCTGGCTTACCTGTATTCTCTTAAACACTGGCATTACATCATTTAGGATATGAATGGCTAGAGATTCAAACCCATGTCTTCATGCTTACGTAGTAAACACCTGACCTACTGAACCATCTCCCTTAAAAGTCATGCTTTTATGTTAATATGAACAAATTTTTAACAAACAATTTATTTTAAATAATTAAATAGTAATTAAAGTATATGATTACATATTGTACAACACACCAAAAATAGTATATAAATATGTTTATATATAAATAAAATATTATGTATTCATTGCTTTTTATGACATAGCTTTAAGAAATTATGATGGCTTATGTCCATAAAACCAAAATAGTAATTACTGGTAGATCTCAAGCTAAGACTGGTGGTTGGCAAAGTTATTTTTGGTGAAGGACTTTAAATTCCTTAGGCAGTAGATGACAAAGCTCAGACCATCTTTGGTTTTAAGTGGAGAGAGGCTGAACAAGTGTGTGGCACTGTCTACAGTTCTATATTTCAGGCAGAGCTGGACTGAACCGGTTTGAGCTACTCACATATCAGAGTCAGTGACCTTAAATTGTTTCTAAGGACACTATTTGTCCTACTACACGTCCTTTGTTTAGAAAAGTTAATATATGTCATCTAAGTCATTGTCATCTTTTGAATTTTGTTGAACAATATGAAAAAATACCATAAAGAGGCATGAACAACCATTTTCATAGAAAGAATAGTAGGTGTGGAAATACATGGTATTAAGACACACTTGAAATATGTATGCTGATATATAAAAAAACAAAAGTTATATTTACATATCTATGCCCATAAATAACTCATTCCAACTATGTGAAAATCAAAAAAACATTTATTGGAGTTTTATCTATTGTAACAATTTTTTGAAGACAGAAAATGATATGGATTTCAATTAACTGGCTACCCATTAGAAAAGGGACGTTCTCTGGTCTGTATGGGTAGATATGAACAAAAAACATGCACTCTGCATCGAGGGGGACAGTTGGCCATGCTCAACTCCTCTGAGAATTATTAAAGTTGTAAATCAACAGAGAAAGAAACAACGGTTCAGCTGCCATAAGAGACGGGGGTGGGGGGGTACTTGGTTTTCTCGTTGCAGGGAAGGAATAACACAATTATATGTAATGGAATTTGTTAAACCAGAAAGATACAGGAACCCCCCCCCCTTAATCCTTGATTCTATAGAGGTGCCCTGGGAGGGATGGGAAGAAGACGTGGTGCTTTTAGGACTGGGTAGCTGTGTGGGGGCAAAAATGAAGAGAAGAGCCTGTCCCTTCTCTGTCTTTCTGAGCTTCAGTTCCCACCAGCAGTGTGGGAAGTCCTCCACTTGGCCAGTGGGAGCACTGATGGGTGCCTATGAGGAGTTTTCAAGGCGAGCACTGTTTCTCCGGAGTAAGGCTGAGTCCTTTCCTGAGTCCACCCAGGCTTACAGTCCTTTCCCTCTCAATTCACTGCTCCTGACTATAACTGCAAGGGTAACTTTGGGTTGGGAGCTCAAGTAGAGCACAGTAAAAAGGGAAAAGAACTTTGAATTCAGCTAATGGGAGAGAATGGGACTGCAGAGCACCAATCACACTCCTTCTAGCAGGTAAGACAGCTATTGGATAGTTGCTTCCGTTATTCTGCTAGTACTTGGTTTCTCGCTTCAAACAAAGGTGGAAATATAGACTCCAAGGCACCCCATAACCAAGAGGTGCGAACAGACAAACTCATTCAACTTTGGAGTCCTTGTCCCAAACAAGAAGTGCCTTAGAAAGATAAGCCACACTGCACTGTTTCTGTAATAGCACGGCAGTTAAGTCAGGTGTCTTAAGAGTTATTCTCTGAAGGCCTGAGGGTTTTTATTTTTTCATCTTCTCTAGGCTGTTTGGATTTAAGACAACACTGATCGTAACAACAAACAACCCAATCCAACAGTCTCAAACAAGTTTGTTTAAAGCCATGGGACCACGTTCAAATCGGCTTTCCTTAGATATGAGTCTAGTAGAAAGAGCCCTTGACTTGTGAGCAGGAATAAGAATGTTCGAGCCTGCATTGCTCTTAGGTCAATAAGTAAACCTGGGAGTGGCTTCACTTTCCTGTTCACTGGGTGTGAAGTGCAAACAGCAGACTTGTCCATTTTGCCTTGGACAAGGCATTTAATCCTAAAACAACTTCATTTCATCCCACTGCATGGCTATAATTGGGATTTTTAAATCTCTGTATTTGAAGGAGGCCCCAGAATGAGAAAACACTATTGATCATTCAGTAGCACCAACAAGAGTGTTTTATTTTTATTTTATATTATTTGTGCTATTTATATTATTTATTTACTCTGCAGATAGCTCTAGCTGGGCATTGGTTTCACAGTTCCATGACTCTTCATTGAGAACAACGGTAATAGATATTTTCCAAGGTTCGCTGCTTTCATGCAAAGGCTTAGGTGTGGTACAGAAAAAGGTGCAGGAGAACTGTGCACAGTGAGGGGATGATGCTCTGGTTGGCCCTGCCTTTGGGATGGCCTGCGACTCAGCCTTACTGTGAGCCTATGGATGAGCGCTGGGTATGGTTTGATTGTCTCACTCCATGTAGAGCTTGAATAGGAAGAGGAAAAGAAGAGTCAGGTTCAGCACACTCATTCAGAGGGAAGAAGTACTTTATCCTCTGCTTCGTGAAGAATCTGATGAGAAGTTGGTTCTTTTTTCTTAATACGTTTTCATAGAATAGTTCAAAAGATTTCATTTTCTCCATTTTTATTTCTCTGAAATGATAATTATTATCATTTTATTTGTTACCTATTATTTTAATAATATTTAATAAGCATTTTATTTCTTATTTTAATGTTTCTTATTTCATGTTAATATAGTTATTTAATATTAATCCTATTTATTGTATATTAAAATTATTTTATATATAATATATACAATAAAGATGTATATATTCATTATATAATATAATAATAATAGTTATTATCATTTAGGTTTTTGAGACAGGATTTCTCTGTGTTGCCCTGCTATCCTGAAACTTGCTCTGTAGACCAGGCTGGCCTTGAACTCAACGATTTGCCTGCCTCTGCCTTTCAAGTGCAGGGATTAAGGGCATGGACTACCACTGCCTGGATGAAATTATTTTAAAATAAATACTTAAGGCACTGTTGAGTTTCTTTTAATGCTCTGCCCATCATTTTGACCCATAAGAAAATGTACAAGTTCTATTCTTTACCACTGAATTAGCTGTTAGAGATCTTTCTTTTTTCCAAGTCTCATTTATTGACTAAAATTTTGCAGATTCTAACTCATGGGGGAAATTTGTCTAAATTATAAACTTGATTTTCCTTCAATTTGTTATTGGTTAAGGTTCATAAGGCGTTGTCCTGTTATTTTCGTCTGTCTCACTGTTTAGCTTTGGCTTCGTCGCCTTTATTGTATTTATTATGAATAGAATAATTTTCACACCCAAAACAGAAAGCATGGGTAGAGCAGAGAGACATAGGTTCCAGCACCCGGAATAACACCCGGAGAACAAATGGTGTGGTCCTTATATCAGCGGGGCGGACCGTCATTTGTATAGGCAACACATTAAAACCTCTGTCTTGGACAATATCCAAGATCTTACTAAATGCACTACTCAGAGGGCAGTCCGGATAAATCAGGAGCAGGGGTGTGATGCACACAATTAGCTGCAACATTTACTCTTTTTCTGAAGTAAGGTATAGTAAGCACAGGATGGGTGCAGACACAGTGTTTCCGCCGGACATCGGCATGGGAGGCTCCAACCGGAAGTCTAGGATGCATATCTTCCACCCTAAAAATGGAGCCCGAAACAAAGGTAACGGGAACTCTGTTTTGTCTTGTCACTCTTGTTTTGTTTTTGAGACAGAGTCATTGCCATCCAGCCTAGACTGGAATCAATCAAACTTACTATGTAGCCCAGGTTAGTTGTCATTCCTGATCCTCCTGCCTCAGGATTCTGAGCGATCGGGCTGTGGATGAGGATAGACTCACTGTTTCGATGTGGCAAGAGAAGTCCTGGGTGTAGATGAGCTTAGAGTGACGAGAGAAAGGGAAGCCTCAGGAACTGCAGCATCAATGATCACACAGAGGAGGAGAGGTCCCGGAGGAGCTGCAAAGCAGATAAGGAAGAAGGGGTTGGGAAAATTGGGCACCACAGAGTGCAGGAAATAGGGTTGGGGAAGGCCTAGCGGTTGGCAGCATCAGAACTTGCTGAGATGGTCAGAAAAAAGGGGGTTCAACAGTATCCAATGAGTTTGATGGAAAAACACTGTAATTGGGTCATGCCTCTTGACCCAGAAATCCCGATTTCACAAATCTTTCCTGAAAGAAACCAACGAGTGAAACGCTTACATCAAAGTGTTTTTTTCTTAACTTTCTCATTGCAAAATGTATGATCATTGTAAAGTGTATCAATAATAATTAATAATAATCATACAGAAACCAAATGCTCAAACTTCAGACGTATTTTAAAGTCATTGTATCACAGCAACTTTGATTATATTTTGGAAAACTATTTAATGGCACATAAAATAAAAATATTAAAACATTAATAGTATTCTGAGAGTTGGGATTAGGAACGATTTCTCCCTCATGCTTGTCTGTGTCTTCTAAATTTTTCTATAATGAGCACATTTAATTTTATAGTTCAGAGAAAACAATGTTATCTTCCCCCCAGCCCCCGAAATGGAAGGGTACTGCCTTGCTGACCAGGCATGATAGGTGTTCATTGGGTTCTTTATGACAGGATAAGAATAGAACCCAAGCCAGGGAAAGAAGGACGGGTTCCAAGAACCGAGTGACAGTTTACATAGTATGTGATTTGTAATGTTTGCTGAAACAGAATGCCAGCTGGATCTTCTGGAGTCTTTCTGTATGTCCCTGTGCCTTCTGTCTACTTGAGGACTGCTTTGTTAACTGTTCTGAAGGGTGAGGGCCAGTTCTCCCAAACCCCTTCCAGCTCTCACCGATGACTGAAATCTTCCTTGTTTGCTTTGCTTCAAGACATAAACAAGAGAGCTCCCTAGGCATCAGAAATGCAGCGACGTGTGGAAACCGAGTCTTATCGGTCAAAGTTGGTGTTCAGGAAGTAGGACCCAGGCGGTCAGCACTGGGGGGAGGCATGCGGGAGATGAGAAATGGTCTCTTGTATTGTTACAGCATAATGATGAATTGGCTTTGCTTTTCCAAAACCGGGCTCCCGCTCCTCTGTTCACCTCTATTATCTGCTGTGGTCTCCAAAGGCACATTACCATATTAATTCATTGTGTTATACAATTTGGTCAACTAAATGAGCTTACCTTATGCCCTCTTAATGGCATTGCTTTTAATGTTGGCTTCATGGGATACATTTAACAAAACAGATGTGTCAAGGAAATGTATTTAAACTCAATTTGGTTTTTAAAGTGTCTAGTGGTTTCTCTAATGATCCAGGTACCAAAAAAAAAAAAAAAAAAAAAAAAAAAAAAAAAGGCAAAACACACTGTGATAAATGTAGAGCGTAAATGTTGAAGCAGCCCCAATGCCCAGGGTGATCAGATATGTTTTGTAGAAAACGTCAGCACTACAAACGTACCATTCCCAGAGCTGAAACCTAATCCATCCTTTGTACCAAAAGGTATCACATGCTATTTAGAAGAGATGGCTTGGATGTGAGACCAAGATTTAATTGCATGTCATAAACACCGCCGTCCACTGACTTAGTGAGACAGCTTGGAGAAGGGAATTCGTGCTAATGGCGCGAGTGCTGAGTGAACCGTGTCATTCACTCCCGTGTGTAATCTGAGCCTCTCAGATCAGCAGGGAGAGGGGTTGAGAGCCTTATGTGCTTGGGCCAGGATTTTATTTCATCAGTTTATTAGCTGACTAATTGCGACAGAATTTGTGAATGTTGGCGTCAATCTCTTGTTTTTAAAATGGAGTCAGTAGTTCTGGAATTGTGAGGTCTTATGACGGGGACAGTAAGGTGCAAGTCGTGGTGTTTCATTAAGTAAATGCGCTCATTATGTTACTTAGTAGTATATGCTGTACTAATATATATAAGTTTATTTAAGTATATGGGCTATAAACATTTCCCTGCCTCTTAATAATTATCTGATTTCCTTGGGCTATTAAACTAATAACTGAATCTAAATATTCTGTGCCTAGTGTGGCTTTGGGTTAGCTTCGGACATTCAGAGTAGACTGGCCGCAGAAGCACCATCTGATCAGCTCTCCCCGTGTGGTGGTCAGATGGACTGCTGGCCAGGAAGGCAGTCTCAGCCATCAGCCTGTTCTCAAGACCAGCCAAGAACATTGGTCTGGGCTTGATAGTTTGATCCAGTGGCTACATACTCACAAAAGAACTGCCCTGCTTCGCAAAACAACAGAAGTCAACAGAAGTCAATGTGGTGGGTTTTTTTAGGGCAAAATTGGCATCTTCACATGGAAGCCACTGCTGCCCAGGAGACAATGATCCACAGTTTCCAGCTTCCCCGTGTCAACAGTGGATAGGCTGTGTGCCAAAGATGGGCAATTTACATTCTCAATTTTATATTTGCCACAACCCCCTCCATGCCTACTACCCCAGGTTGCTGGCTCTATGCTTTGCCTTGTAGTCAAGGGTTATTTCCTAATTCTGCACTAAACTATACCATTTACCTATCTACTAGTGTCTACGTAATTGCGTTTTCTGGGCCTTCTTCCTGGGGCTGACCTCAAGGGGTTAGAACACCAGGAACAAGCCTTTACAGGATTCTACTAGCCCCTCTGTGCCATTCACTTCTTCCTAGCCCTTAAGTGATAGATAAATTCTAAAAATTCCATCATGTGGTTGGGAGGCTAAGTATAGAAGGTAATCGAGCAATTCGATGTATAGGATATTTAATCCAAGAGCCCTATATGCACATTGCACAAGTATAGAATGCTTCATTCACAAGTACATTCATTAAAATATTGTTGTAATATGACTCCCCTGGCTAGACATTGAATGTGTGTTAGTGGTTGAATTCAGATGGCCTATATATGTGTGCAAAAATGTGGGGTCGGGTAAGCAACTGTTTGTGTTTATTGCTGAAGAACAATCTCAAAATACATTGCTACATGTCCAAAAAGGAGAGCCAAAATAGAGTAGAATCTATAGAGTGGGCAAAGCTTCCTAAGGAAAAGAATATATTATCGTCTGTAAACCATGACAATCTCCGAGGTGACCCAAGAGAGCTCAGTGACTATGGTCACCTGTAGGGAGGTGGGCTGTAGGGAATGCCTTCTAAGTAGTAGCATTGAGCCAAGTTTGTCTACATATTCATATTAGATTATTTAAAACTGGATGTTATTACAGTATATGCAGTATGAGATGTAAGTATATGGTCTTTACATCATCATTTTGCCTAGTTATTAATAGCAACACATTTAACCAAACTATAAAATGCTGTGGATTAAAAGAATGACCACAGTCAAACAGACCTTTAACCTTTCTGGTGTCTTCACTACGCATCTCTCCCTTGCTTTATAGCGGTGCAACTGCCCTGGCCATACCCCGCCCTTTGACTGTGTGACTGCCCAAACAATGAACCCATGAGACTGAATTTCTTCAGGAATCTCAAGTTCCTTTCCCCAGGAGACACTGAACCTGAGGCTATGATGTGTCAGTGATGGGTGGGATCACACCTTGGCTAGGGCTGCTTCATCGTGCGTCCTTGTTGCCCTTTATTTAAGCCTAAGCCTCATGTCAACACTTGAAGTGTCACTATCCCCTTTATTTTTCCTCTTTCCAATGTAGCCCTATTGAACAAGTTTCCCTTTCCCACCTTTTGGTTATTAATTTTCTCTCTAACTGGCCTACTGAAGATGTGTAGCAGAACCTAGTTTGCTAGGGCTGCAAGAGCCCATGCCCCAACAATAGTCAGTGTGGGAATTTGTATTGAAACTGCTTTTGGCCTGCCACGAAGTAACTCTCGTAGTGTTGAAACATTTAAAATCGCACGTGTGTGCATGCTATAAGGAGGAGCTACATGTTTAGTGTGGGTGGTGTCATTTCTCTGGATCACCAAAGATAACACGGTGCAAGTCCTCACTACTGTGAATTAAACTGCACAGGACACTATCAATTTAGGCTGAGCTTCTACAGTAGGCCCCAGCAGAGCAACCCAAAATAGAGTTATTCAAACTGAGACTCCATGTTAGCACACTGCTAACTATGCTGTCGGAGAGCCGGGAAGGGGATTTGATGCTGCAAACATGGCGGTGGGAACCTTACCATGGTTTTGTGAAACTTTCAAAGGAGAGGGTGCTCTTCACTATACATGCTGCCGGGTGGAAAAGGGAAGGGAATTTTGTCACCTTGATGCTCACTGAGACCTGTGAGTACAAAGACAGCAGGCAATGCCCACAGTCCAACCCTAGTAGGGACCAACCTGGAGCTCCGCCACTGTCTCTGGCTAGATTTGTACTTCATCTGAGAGAGAACATTTTGACATTCTCCATTGACATGAGGTTATTACACAGCCACAGTGGAGAATCAGACTATGTTCCTTCTGAATTGGTTGGGTATTCGTGTCATAGACTACAATGGCATGTAATAATGTATGTTACTTTGTAGAACTTTGCATCTGCCTACATGTTCTGCTGAATTAAGTATTTGGGCTGCTGAATGTAGTTTTTTTTTTTTTAAGATTAACAAAAGACCACAGTCAATAAGGAAGACGTGCCTTGGGTTCTTCCACTTTGCTCTCTCCATATTTCCCCAGAGTCTGTTACAAGCCTTGATGTAACCACATTCTGTAAATGCCAGCCCTGCCCCCACTTTCAGCATCGCCATTCATCCAAGAATCCCAAAGCGTTTTTTAATAACGGACTCATTAATCCTCATAACACTCCTTCATTTGACATGTGTAACTCTCACTACATGATATGTTGCTACTTACTCTGGATTTAATTTAGCAGCTCTCCCCCCGTCGTGTCTAGTCATTTACATTGACCTCATTTTGGTTGAGTTATCACCCAGATTTGAGCAAGTTTGAATGGTCTTATTCCAAAATGACAACTCCTGGCAAATAGAAGGGAACTATCTGAAGAAGCAATTGTTGGTTTTTTTTTTTTTAAAGAAGAGATTTCAGCAATAGATAGCCCTATAAACAAAAAAACTGGATTTTAATCATGGGTAAAGAGAGTGTCACCGTTAGCCATTTTACAAAAAAAAAAAAAAAAAGAAAAGAAATTGAGTGAGTTTCAAAATTCATGGGCAGCAGGAAACAATGACTTTAGGAGAGACTAGGAGAGACCAAGAATGACAGAAGCTCAACTTCAAGTGCGTGTTCCTACACTTTCTCGCCTTTATCCTTTTAACACCTGTCTTTTCTGGGTTCAGAGGCTTAGGCAGAAGTAACAGAGATTAAGCTGAAGTGCAATGAGACCCCGTGTTCAGGAAAGCCCAGCCAGTTAAGTGTGGTTTAGAGATGGGTTGAAGGTTTTGTTGTTTTGTTTTGTTTTTTATTTTATTTATTTATTTATTTATTTATTTTTTGATTTGAGAAAGCAGGTAAGACACACCAGAGAGGGAAAGGATGCACGGCTGTGAGGGTGAGCAAACAGGAGTGAGTGCTAAAGAAGCATTGGCCGCTAGCTGAAGAGCAAGTAGAGGATACGAATTCATGGGATGCACTCACCTGTGGACTTTGCCTCTACCCCATGGTGGGTATTCATGCTGCCTCCTTGTTGATATATGCCATGACAAACCAGACGTCTTACAAGCTGAGTCTTCCTATGGCTTCAGGTACCACCTCTCTATGAGTTAACCTCAGAACTCTTGTTGCAGCCCCCACTTCCTGCTAAAACAGCGCTTCTCAGACCTAATGACCATTTCGTAAGTATCACGAGGCTTTTGATATAAATGATCTAGGTACATAATTAAAACATCACAATGACTTAATCGTAAAAAGGAAAATAATACAGTGTGTGTTTTAGTCTGCAAACCCTTGCACACAACCATAGTAGAAGGCTAAGTGGAGTGTGGAATGCTTACACTGTATCCATTGAACCTGAGTGCTGAGACAGTGGGATGCTTACACTGTATCCATTGAACCTCAGTGCTGAGACCGGTGCAGGAAGGACGGGTGAGCATTGCATGGCTACCACCGTGGCCTGTACTATCACAGCTGGGGTTGGTGTGTGTTCGTGGAGTGATCACTGGCACTTGGCCACGTTTTAAACTGAGAAACCTACCATCTACCATCACTTCACCCTCCATTGCATTTCTGGAAGTCCACATACAGTAGGACATGCTAATGTTCTCTGTAAAATAGAGTTAGGTTTCCCTGTTAGAACATTAGATGTTTTTTCTTATATCAGGAAAAATTTCTCATGCCTTTTGGTCTCAGAATCTCTTTATGCTCTTAGGAAGTATTGTGGGTCTCTAATAACATCAGCATGTGCAGCTTATACCTATTGATCTGAAGTTAAAACTAAACATAATACTTTTTTTTTTACTTAAAAACGACTCCATAAGTCCATAACATCTTAAGTTACCATAAAATTTGTATTAAAAATAATTACATCATCTAAAAAGTGGCGATTTGATGGAGGCACAATTCAAGACCACTAGATTCTCAGAGCTTTTGTATTTAATCTGTTGTCATTGGTATTTTGCCAGAAGGACTTGAAGAAAATCAAGCCGCATACAGAGCAGAATAGTTGGAACAGGCTGGAGGGTGTGATTATTCGGTTTTTAGGTAATTATGGATATTTTTCTTTGACAAGACAGAAAACTCAACAACTCATGGTGTATTGTCTCCAGTGGGCACTGTGCTGAGACACGGAAGTCCGTTGGTTGATCTTGCCTACGTGTGGCAGGATTCTGTCGTATGCAGTAGTTACTTATAAACTGGCTCACTGCGGCACACAGGGCTTCTCAATGTTGACATATCACACTCTATATCAATATGCCATTTGTCAATACTGCTACTGATTTCGTCAAAAAGGACTTTCAGTGCTTCAGATGCTATCAGCTCATGGCTATACTTAAAGTTTTTCTCCATTTTTTTTTTTGTTTTTGTTTTTGGTTTTTTGGTTTTTGTTAGAATGCTTGAGTTTCATTATTGCCAGTACAATCAGTCACTTCCTTGGAAATGGAAAAAACATGCTTTTGAAGAAATGATTTGCAAGATGTTCATCGGAATAAATTGAGTAATTGTGGCCAATCTGCCAGTGGCTCTGGGTGTGTGCCACAGAGCTGGGACTTAATGTAGTTGGTATTTTGTTGCTTCCTGTGGGATGTTTTCAGGTGAAGCTGGAATTGTGTGTCTGTCTGTGCAGTTGAGATGCAGTGCAGTAAAAGCGCCCGTCTGGGCAGTGGCTGCCACACCGATGTCACTGCAATCCTCTCACCCAACAGTTCCCTTGGCCTTTCCTTTTCAGCTGAGAAGGAAAATAACACCAGGGAGCTGTTGTGAAAGTGCCATTGACCCTGACTCACCCTGAGAGGGCCTGGTGAACCTCTGGAGGCCTTCACTCACTCTCGGAGAGAGTGTTCTCCTTGAATATTCGGAGGCACATTTGCTCTACAAGTTCTTGCAGTGTTTGCCCTCTACCGACTGCACACACAGACACACACACACACACAGACACACACACACATGCACACACAGACACACATACACACAGACACATACACACAGACACATACACACATGCACACATAGAGGCACATACAGAAATATACACACAGATACACACAGACACACAGACACACACACATGCACACACAGACACACATTCAGAGACACAGAGAAATATACATACACACACAGTTACACACACATGCACATATACACACACATACACAGACACATGCACACACACAGACACACACACATGTACACACAGACACACATTCAGAGACACATACAGAGAAATATACATACACACACAGATACACACACATGCACATATACACACACATACACAGACACATGTACACACACAGACACACACACATGCACACACAGACACACATTCAGAGACACATACAGAGAAATATACATACACACACAGATACACACACATGCACATATACACACACATGCACATACACAGACACATACACACACACATTCACAGACACATGCACACACACAGACACATATAGAGACATATACACACATACACACACACAGACATACACAAACAGACACACATGTAGAGACACATACAGAGAAATACACATACACACAGACACATGCACACACACACACACACACACACACACACACACACACACGCCCCTCTGGTTCCCATCCTCTAATGTCAATACTACTATCTAACCATTTTGTATGTTTTAATCAATGATAGGTATTTATCCTTGTGGCTACAGTGTGATTTTTTTGGTATGGTTTTACATTGAGGAATAATCATTTTTGGATATTTATATTTAGGATATTTAGGTTATCCAGCATCTTAATCATTTATCATTTCTTTGTCATGAGAGCATTCAAATCCTCTTCCAGCTATTTTTAATTATGTAATAAATAATGTTGACAATAGTGATCCCTCTGTGTAATAGTACATTACCCCTACTCATCGGGACGACAAAAATGTCTTTTAGTCCTTTCCATGCCTTTGGGGATTGGTGAGACCATTTGAGATCTACTTCTTTAGAGGTCCTAACCATGTAGCAGGAAGTCTTTCCTAGGTGACTGCTCTCCTCCTGTAGCTCATTCTGGCTTTCTATCTAAAAATTAAACAAAACAAAATCAAAACAAAACCAAAATGGCCACCGCAATGACTTCATGGCTATAGTAGTGATTTAAGTGTTACAGAACAATGGTCCATCCTGTTACTATCTAGATTTTATAATTGTTTTTAATTTAATTAGACTATATTATCAACCCCATTTTATAAGGGATGAGAGAGGGGGCCGAGAGAGAAGAGAAGAGAAGAGAAGAGAGAGAAGAGAAGAGAAGAGAGGAGAGGAGAGAGAGGAGGGGAGGGGAGGGAGAGAGAAGAAGAGGAGAGAGAGAGAAGAGGAGAGAGGGGGGGGGGGGGGGGGGGGGAGAGAAGAGAAGAGAAGAGAGGGGAGGGGAGAGAAGAGAAGAGAAGAGAAGAGAAGAGAAGAGAGGGGAGGGGAGAGAAGAGAAGAGAAGAGAAGAGAAGAGAAGAGAAGAGAAGAGAAGAGAAGAGAAGAGGAGAGAAGAGAAGAGAAGAGAAGAGAAGAGAAGAGGAGAGAAGAGAAGAGAAGAGAGGGGAGGGGAGAGAAGAGAAGAGAGAGAAGGGGAGGGGAGAGAAGAGAAGAGGAGAGAAGAGAAGAGAGGGGAGGGGAGAGAAGAGAAGAGAAGAGAAGAGAGACTGACTTATGAACAAAATGACTTCCCAATGTTCTAAAAACTAGGACATGACAAGGTAAGTCCAGGCATCTCAGCTCCTTCCTTTCCTGTCATGATTGGGCCTCCATTCTCCAGTTCTATTTGTGTCAAGAGCTTCAGACTCCACATTAATACCGTGGTTGGTTTTTTCTTCCAATCTCTAGTTTGAGCTATTTCATCTCATTTTGAGTTGCTGCCTCTTCCCCAGGTGTCCTAACTACTGGGTTTTCTTCCAGTCACCCCTGAACACTTTCTTCATGGTAAAGTTGTGGACTCTGTCTGTCCACTCCAGGCCACTCCAGGAAGAGAGAGTCAGGATACAAATACATGCTGAGGGGACGGAAGCATGGCTGCCTGGGGTGGAGCTGGGGGAGGTAGAGAGACTTTTGTGTTCCGCTGACTCAGAGAAGAGGCTGTTCTATGTGGTTTGTGTCTTTTTATCTGGTCACGCAGCTCATGAAATTGACATGGTCACCTGCTTTTAGCAGGAAGACATTGAGGTTCAGGGACGGTAACTAGTTTGTGCAAAGCCACCTAGCTGGTCAGTGACAACTGAAAAAAAATTAACTCAGACCTCCTGTCTGCAAAGTCACTCTGCATTCACATACCTCTCCAGGAAGTCTTCTGGAAGGATGTTTGGGAAGATTGACATTCCAACCAGGCCTGAAAGTGGGGTGAATTCCACTTGACTCCTGGCTAAGAGATGGAGCATGTATTAGGCAGCCAATCCAGATGGGAGAGTCTGATGAGGTTCCAGGTTGGTTCCAGGACCAGTGCCAAGCAAATCACACTCAGAAGTGAGGCAAGGTTAGCTGAGGACATCTGGACTTAAAGGTTTCCCATGCTTTGATAGAAATTGGCTCTGTTTTTTCTTAGTTTGCTAGGGAAACTTCTAGAGAAATGAAACTCGGGCCTTGCACAGAGAGGCGATAGGGATGTTTGCATACCTGGCTGGCCCCAGAGAATTCATAACCAATCCCTGGAGGCCTGCATGATAGCGGCAACCAAGGTGGCTTCAGTGTGGATCCCAAAGCAGGCCCAGATAAAAGATGAGTCAGGAGGATGGTGAGTTACTCCAGACTGCCTGGCTGGTGCCGCTGTGATGTCCCTCACATCTCAACACTCCATTTCACTTCGCCTACTACTTTCTGCTCATATGAAATGTGTGAGGATGAGATATATGGAATGAAGTAGCATCTTAGGCTGTTTAAATCCCCCTTTCCACAGTGTCTGAAAAGAGAGCAACAGCGCAGGGATGCACATGACATTTGAGGGAAATGTGGGGAGGGAAACCGTGCAGCCATGCCAGCCCCTTGACGGTCTGTTCTTGCTCCCTCAAAGCTGCCTCTCTTTCTTGCCTTTCTTACCCTGAGGTCTCCTGTGGAACCAGACCGCTTATACTGTGCCTTGTAAAGGGATGTGGAGGCATCGGTGGCCAAGACTCTGCCATATTTGTATCTAATTGATTTTAAGTCAATGTACAAAACCGTGATTTTGTTACGATGTGTTCATATGTGCACATCAGTGTCGTTTATTTATACTTACGTCACTCTCATTGTCCACATTTAAATTTTATTTATTACAACCTCACACAGGAGTGTCAGGAGTTGGTTCTCTCCTACAGCTGTGGGTTCTAAGCATTAAATGTAGGTCACTGGGTTCCCCTTGGCAGCAAGCACTTTTATCTGCTGAGCCATTACACCAGCCCTCACCAGGCATGTTTTAAATCATAGGAAACTTGATTAGGTCAGGGCGAAAATGCAACCTGGAACCAAATATGCTAGAATCCGACCACCTCTCCCTTTTATGTTCTGTGACCGCTGTAAAGGTTTCTTAACCATCCAAGAGCATGTACCAGTTCTTCCTCAGTCCATGGCGAGCCAGCATTAGAGGAACCAGGAGGTTGACCCTATGCGACACATTGTGTCAAATATTCCAACTGCGAAGAAGCTAGTGCTCAGAGGTATAGAAGGAGGTGAAGTCAAGGCCCTGGGGGGTGGGGGTGGGGCAGAATCTGAGTGCCAATCCCGAGCTCCAACCATGATGTTGTGACATCATGACATCTTGTATCTCTAGGAGAAGGTGGATGGCACACTCCATAGAGCTCTCAAGAGAAAAGAAAAAGCTCTCTTCAAACCAGCTCCCAGAAGGGAGAGCACTGCCAAGCAAGGGACAAATGTGACTGAGATGTAAATTCTAAAACATAGGACAATGACAATGGGAACGGTTATTTTTCTCTGGGAACACACATAACAAGTGGTACATCCACGTCAGTGCAGCAAACGTTAACTGGTCTCTGCTCATGCTTGGCTCTGTGGCTACACAGAACACATTCCTGGGCTCCGCTTTCAGACACGAGGAATGGTTTCCCCAGATTCCCTATTGGGAAACATCTCCCCAGGGATTTCTGGTTCAGGATGGCTGAAACCCAGCGGGTCTTGTGACTCTGGCTTTCTGATGCAAGGGGTATCTGAGTTCATTTTAAGAAGCTGAGACCAGCCCCGATCTATTCAGAAGCCATTTGGTGTCCTTTCTTCAATAACTTCTTTATCATGGGCTATTGTAAGCATCGTGAGTATTCGGAGATAAATTAATAAGGTCTGGAAAAATCCAGAGATAGTTCCATGCATGAAAAGGGCCAATTAGAATATCGCAATAAATAAAATCTTCCCTTCACCCATTTCAGGAGACTTAATGGAACATCTCAAAGTGTTCAGAAGGAATCGTTCTGGGGTCTGAGGGAGGCAGACACCACTGTCCTTGTCTGACACTTGGAACGGCGGCTGCTGCAATCCGTTCAGGCCCTCAGCTCTGAGAGGGGTCGGTATGATGTTAGGATGTATGAGTGTGGGGTGTCATTAGAAAAATGCCAGGAAATCTGGAATTCAAATCGCTCTGATTTATGCCCAGCTTGGCAACCCCCGTGGGCTTTAATGCTGACTATTTTGAGTGCTGCTTGCTTTCGGATGTGAGGTGGGGTTAATTCCCAGTTGATTGTTAACAATGGAGACCCTGACACTACAGGGATGTTCAGTTGGAACCTTTAAACTCATCCATTCCTGATTTGTGACAGGCTAGGAATTCCATGAATTAAGAAGAAAACAAATTGCATAGGAACATCATGTGACTTTACGGAGCGATATTTCTGAGAGCTTGGGGGGATGGAGCCTGAAGTATCCTTTATCTTTGTCCACACATCCAAGCTGCTCTCTGATTGAGCGTTGGGAATGCACATCAAGTCTATACTCATGAAAAATTCTTTACTGAAGAAGAGACAATGCCAGCCCGCTCATCTACCGCCTGGATTGTGGCTGCTTGTTATGTATCTAAGAGCGTCCCATGCTGAGCAGAAAACCTGGTCCCTCCTGCCCACGCGGTTACTATAAATGCTTCAATCAATCCCTTTATGCAGCACAGAGCACAGGAAGCACAATGTGCAGTGACTAAACAAGCCATTTAAATTCTTCTCAGGCAGAGAGGTTAAGAGAGAGGTGGGGGGAGGAGCGGCGGGAGCAGAGATGGCCAAGGTACCGCATTCAAATGTGTTTGATAGGTTTCTAAGATACATGTCTCTTTCTCCGAAGCCAATGCATTCATGTCCCAGGAAGGAAGCCGGGCGGGAAAATGCTAGCTGGTGAGCTCATGAGAAATGCCAAAGGAGTTGTTTGTGTCGAGCTTCAAATATCAGGGTTTCTTTATTGTTGAGCTTTGAGGCTCAGAATCAGGAGGAATGTTTCCATGACAACTAATAGACGTTATGTTTATTTACTGAGCAGCGGGTGAATGACGTGTCAGCAACTGACATTTTAGTTTCTTTCTCCCTTGTCCCCCCTTCTCCGGTAAAGATTTGTTCTAGTGGATGAAAACGGCACCATCTTCCGTTTTATTTATCAGAGCTTCTGTGGTGAAAATAAACAGCAGTTTAAGCATTTCAGTTATTCCATGAAACTCACTTTAAAGTCCCATCCCTTTATGGGCCTCAGAGAGCCTTTGCAGTGGGTAGTTGCTGGCGAGAAGATAGTTTGCAAAGCCAAAAGCAAATTTTGGGTTTTACTCCCTTGAAAATGATCTAACGACTGCATTCTGAGTGGTGTTAGTTTGCACAGGTCTCCAGATTCCACAGGGCCTTTCGTAAAAGGGGGTCTATTAAGACTTGTAACAGACCGCAGCCTCAGCAGGGACGGCAGCCAGGCGGCAGGGTAGGCTGGGACAATTGACCCCTGGCTATAAATAATACTACATCCCACCATGTTATCTGCCTGTGGCTTGTGGCTCGGGCTGCCCTCTAACTATTAGTGGTCAATTTTTAATGCTGAACTGGCTTCCTCCTACTAGACTGGCGTGTGCTCAGGGGATGAAAACCAATGCTGGCATTTGCTTTGAGAAAACACAACCAGGCAAGCCCCTCTTGGGTGTGGGATGCGAATATTCACGAGCACAGAGTTGGCTTTTCCCCTAGTTCTTTCTATAGGATCTGGGTTGCGGCTCTGTTGAAATCTGAGCTACTTCTGTGTTTAGAGAAAAAGGAACACAGTCCACTGGTGGCTATTCAGAAGAACTCACATTATCATTGCTTGAAAACGTGCTTTCCCCTCTCCGATGGTCTCAGGTAGACATTCGTTTCTTTCAACATCCTCCATCACTTTCCAGAACCTCTCTGCTGTAGA
This sequence comes from Rattus rattus, assembly GCF_011064425.1. Classification (NCBI taxonomy): domain Eukaryota; kingdom Metazoa; phylum Chordata; class Mammalia; order Rodentia; family Muridae; genus Rattus; species Rattus rattus. The sequence goes on along the minus strand of NC_046159.1, from coordinate 90,332,534 downwards.
TCTGCTTCTCTCACTGCTGCACAAGCAGCTAGAAGATGGGGTGACCTCTGATTCATCTTCGTGTCTGTAGCACCCAACACAGTTCCCAGAACAGTAGACATTTGGGGAGTAATGTATGGGTGAATTGTCTCAACCCAGCTCCTGAGTCTCACTCCTGGTGGTGAGCAATGCCTAGCTCTGTGAATTGAATGTTTAAATGATCGACTTATTGACTGTTAGGAGTGAGGGACAGTATACATCAATGGAATGTTCTTCTGTTACGTAGGGTACACACACACACACACACACACACACACACACACACACACAGGAGGGGAAGGGAGGAAAGGAGGGAGTATGACAGAGACAGAGAGAGAGACAGAGAGGGACAGAGAAAGACAGAGACAAAGAGACGTGGAGGGTATGGGAAAAGAGCAGAACAGAGACATCAGTTCTGGGAATATCTGTGCTTGCCCACATGTGTGCCTTGGGAGAGGAGGACACAGGCTACTTGGGAAACTTGGATTTTGTTTCTAGTCACATCTTTTAGTCTCACACAGCATGAAGAGTTTAGGCCTGCTCAATGCTTCTCACTTTGTATTCTTTTTTTTTTAAAGATTTATTCATTTATTATATATAAGTACACTGTAGCTGTCTTCAGACACACCAGAAGAGGGCATCGATCTCTTTACAGATGGTTGTGAGCCACCATGTGGTTGCTGGGAATTGAACTCAGGACCTCTGGAAGAGTAGTCGGGTGCTCTTAACCACTGAGCCATCTCTCCAGCCTCTCACTTTGTATTCTAAATGTCAACAATGTATAGAGGGTGTTAATAACTTGTCTGAATCATTCAAACAAAAGTAACCAAGGTTTTAGGGAATAGGTTCTATTCTCCAAAGTCATCTGTGAGCATTGTACCAGGACTTAAATCTGTACTGCTATGACAAAAGACCCGAGGCTGGACAATGTGTCAGTAATAGAAGGGTATTCCTCACAGTTCTGGAGACTGGAAGTCCAAGAGCAAAGTCTGGTGAGGGCCTTCTTGCTGTGCCCTCACATGGCAGAAGGCAGAAAGAAGAGCTAGGACAAACCACCTTTTTCTATATGGGGTTTGATCCCTTTAACTTTAACTTTAGAGGGACCTTACTGGCCCGGTCACCTGCCACAGGTCTCATTTCTCACTGACAACTCTAGACTAGGGAACGACACATTCAAACCACAGCAATGCCTCTGGGCAAAAGTCCTACTTTTCCTAGATTCTTTGATAATTAGAGTCTTGCAGAGGGAAATCTCTGAGCTTCCTGGACCTGAACTGAGGGCTCTCTCCCTAGAGGACCCCAAACTGAGATTATGGAAATTCTGAGTTGGAGTCTTATTTCCCAAACATTGCTCATAGGATTTTGTTTAGAAACCTTGTGTTTTACCAATCCAGTATTCCACCAGAAAAGGAGGAGAGACTTAGACAACCACTTATTGTTAGTCTTCACTCACCATAATCACTAATAGTATCGGATTACCAGCCCTCCATAAACATAGACCAACTTAGGTTTGGAAGCTAGATGGCTTCAGCAGCATTTTCAGTGGTCAACAGAAAGTCTTTCAAGCATAAACCCCTGGCATCTTGCAGAGTGCAGATCTTAGAACAGGAGGAGAGAAGTGAGCATATACTTACCTTCCAAGGCAGTAAGCTTTCTTCTCTCTACTTCAGGTACTGTTATTAAATTTGTCATCAGAGCAACAATAGCTAATGACTGTCTATGAGATACAAGCTCATGGAATGTACCAGGGAAAGAGCAGGAGGAGAGCAGTGTTTATATACAAGACGGTCTACTATAGGCCAAACTCAAGGCCAAAGGTTTTGTATCTGCACTAGGACTTTCCAGGATAAGGAGCCCCCTTTATGTACACCCTAAAGTTTATCATCACATAAGGGCCATTGTTGGCAAGAATCAGAACCCAAATTCTGAAGCTTATAATATCCAAGTGTATGAATATATATATGACTATTTTATATATTATATTATATATTAATTAATGATTGATAGAGGAGGGTCATCTCATTGTGGGTGGAATCATGCTGGGCCGGTTGTCCTGTGTTCTATAAGAAAAATGTCTGCGTTAAGTCATTGGGGAGCAAGTTAGTAAGCAGCACCCTTCCATGGCCTCTGCATCAGCCCCTACCTCTGGGTTCCTGCCCAGTTTGAATTCCTGCCTTGGCTTTCCTTAATAAACTGTAATTTGGGATACGTGAGGCAAATAAACATTCCAAGTTTCTTTTGGTCATGAGGCTTCATCATAGAAATAACAACCCCAAGTAAGATTCCAAAGCTTCAGGTAGGGCACGCCAAAACTGTAGACATCCCTGACCTACTTGCTGTCATCTCGATGGGCCATTTCACTCAGGTTTCATGGTCTGCCTTGATGTAACCCAAATAATAAAGCCATTATAATGTGGAAAGGGAAGCATGGGACCTCAATGGGAGCCCAGGCAACAAGATGGTTGTAAAGAAAGTTGTAGCAATAATGCATCTTGTTCTCTCTGCTTTCTTGCACTATCTGCCTCTTACATTATGCCAAATGGTCCCCAACCATAGCTGGCTTTCTACTTAGTGGAGCCAGGTCTGGTAAATGCTATGACATTCTCTCCCTCTTTGGAAATAAAATTGGTTTTATGTCCCCCTACGACCATGTCAACAGGTTCTGGTTAAGTCTAATTGCTGTCCCCATGGAGACACCTGTTCACTTTGCGTTTTACTGTGCTTGTGGGCATTCTTCTGCGGCACCAGTCCAGCTAGCAGAGTGCCATTGGAGTAAAGACATATTGGAGCATTAAGTCATTTGCAGAGTAAGTTTTAAGTCAAAGATTAGAGTGCTCTCAAAACGTCGAAGCTGTCTCACTTTTAACAGACCCCGTCACTTTTTCATTAGCTGTGTCTGCAACCATTAATTGTCCCCAGAGCACTGAGTTTTCTTTTCTTTCTTAAAAGATGAGCATTTGGCATTCCCTCGGGCAGAGTCAAAGCCTGAAAAACGATTAGAGTCATGTGACTTTAGGAGTGGAGGGGATATTTTACAGACAGTTTCAGGCGGTTTTGAACTGTGCCTCATAGACCCAGGAGCTGCTATGACGCGTGCTGACTCCCTCTGTGCTTCGGGCAAGAGGCTCCTCCAGCCTTTCAGTTAAGAAATGGCCGCACAGCGCCAAGTAAGTTTCAAAGCCACAGGACTCATGTAGTCCCTCTGTTCCTGATGTTAGGAGAAGTGAGGTCTAGGGAAGATCTATAATCCTTGAGGGTGGACTCTAGTGTCAAACTTGGGAGAAGACCCTGTTCTGCCCCCTCTGCACAGGGCAAGATGGGTGAGCGCTGCCGGAACATTCATTTTATTTTGAATTGAGTTTTGGGTTTTGAGAGTTTGAAAATGTTTTCCTGTTGCCGAGTGTTTTGCACCTCAACCCCTCCAGTTACAAATTCCACATGTAGGTTGATACCCACAGTTTGAGAAGCTGGGGTTTACTGTCTCTTCCACTTCCGGACTGGAGACAGCCAAGGGTTAAGAGATGAATGGCAAGTGTAACATCTCAGCTGCAGCACGGGTGCCCTGAGGACCGAGTGTTCACGCTGCAGAAGCTGAGAGACACCCATGACCTCAGGTTTCTTACGCTCGGCCTTCCCAGTCTGAGTCTTCTTCACCTTCCAGGAGCTTCAGGTCCTCTGTTAAACACCTTGCTACTGAAAAATGCTAAAGCAGAACTGCTTTGCTGGACTCTACCCTTGTAGTTCCACGAGTTGGTTCCCCTGAGAGGATTGGCATCAAGGAAGGGCAGGCAGGTAGTGAAGAAATTGCCCTAAGAAGCTGGAAGGAGAAAATTAGTGTTGTCACCTGATACATGGAAGGTAGGCGTGAATGTATCTCTCTACTTAGCCTGTGTGTGGGGAAGATGGTATAAATTAATTCTCATGGGCTATGCATGATTGATTATATTACAAGGAGAGAGCTCAGGAAATCACTGTCAGGATGACAAACCAAACTGAAAAAGCAAAACAAACATCCAATGGGCCACACCATCTTCATTTGAGGGACTCCAGTTCAAGACGTCTCTGCTGGACATGGTCCCCTGTCAGAGAGAAGAGAGTCTAGTCTGGCAACAGGACACACGGCATGCCATTTCTGTGTATAGTCTATGGCCAAGTCTAATGTCAAGGCATGAGATGACTCAGTTCTTTGGGAAGGACAACAGCTATCTCGGCTAATCTTTAAAATGGCCTAACTAGATCAATGTATTAAACTCTTCCGTAAAGTACTGAAGCCGTTATAAATGAGGCTCAGAAGCATCCTTTATGTCCTCTCAGGCCTTTTGCAGATACAGTCACATCCATAAAGCGCGGTGGCACCTCCTCATGTCGCCTCTGTGCTTGCTTTTCTGAGTGGCGTGCTGAACGCACGGGTGGCAGTGGTTGTCTCCATTTACATTCATTTCTTGGGTAAGAGAGCAATTGTTCTCAGACGATGAGAAATCGTGCTCTCCTGTATCTCGGAAGCGTGCTTTACTTTCCCTGGCTTGGGAGCCAGCTGTCACTTCTGGCACTGCGCTCTGGTTTGTCTTCTGTGAGCTCTCAAACTCCCCGTCCCTGCCACCCCCTTCCTCCTGTGTTTGGGGAGTTGTTTCCTCCCATGTATTATTCTGTAAAGAACGCACACATTTTGCATTTCAAAAGCCGCTGAGTAGCTTACTGGGCCCAAACCTGGGTTGGTGCCAGGCTGGACTGACCTCTCCAGTGACCAAAGTGAACGTTTCTGTCTCTCACGACCTCTTCTGGATGTCTCCCAAATGAATACAGACCAAAACCCACAACGCTGTTCTTTATCATTTTGTCTTCCGTCTTTGTCTCCTAAGAGGCAAATTGCAGCGTCTCTCTAATGTTTGGATGCAGCAGAAGCTGACAAGAGAGTGGCCCAGCCGTCTAATGCCTTCACGGGAGCACAGGTATCAGAAACAGACAGAATTTCTGCCTCCAGACCCACACATCCGCTTCTCTTCATTTCAAATAAAATTCCTCATGCCTCTAGTGAATGGCTTAGAAAGTGATTCTAGTAACACTGCCTTCAATTACGCTGCTTCGTAGGGGAGACAGTAACTTTGGGGCCAATCACGAGAGTAAGGAGAGCTGGGATGGTGTGAACAAAAGATGAAATGGGAGAGAACGATGGAATTGAGCATCCCATAAGCCTTTTCAGCCCAGGACCCGAGGAGTCCACATGCACCATGTTACCTAGTCAAAGGAGCTCTGATGGAGACGGCAAGCAGAGGCCATTTCTAAGCTCCATCTTTCCAGTCTCTCAGTCAATGCTCTATTCAGATGTCTGGCCTTCTTGGTACTTGCAGTTTATCTTTGGATGAAAGACAAGCAAACTCTGGGCCAGGCATCAGAGGACAAGGAGGGGAAAGAGCAGCAAAAAGGCTCCATTGCCAAGAGCGCAGAGGAGGCTCCAAGCCCTCGACTGGCACCGCGGGGCGGGGCTCTGAAGCCCGTGACATCTGTGGAGCTGGTCGCAGTGGGAGGGAGGGAGGGAGGGAGGGAGGGAGGGAAGACTTTTCTGTTTTGGCTCCTGCCTTTCTCGCACAGGGCCTCCTGCTGAGTTTGTTCTTGGCTGATTCTCACTTATGGCAAGCCAGGTGCTGGGGCCAGGGGGAGCCAGGTTAGAAGTGGGAAGTTCGTCCACCATTGTGAAAAGAAAGCGAAGGAGAATGTGTGAGGTGGACCGGACCCAATACGAGAATTTTGATTCCATCTCGAGGGTGAGCGGGAGGAGCAGCCTCTGTGACCCTGCAAGGGTTGAGTGCTGGAACTTTCCACGTCTGCTGAAGATGCACAGTCTGTGGACTGGTGAACGCTTGTTGTGGGCGCCTCCTCAGCCGTATGTAGGAAGTTACAAAATGGATTTTGTTGTCTGTGGAAGATTTACTAAGCTCTCTGGCTGTCCAGTTGCACGAGGGCTGTCCTCAGGGTTTTGTGTGGATGGCTCTGAAGGAATATGCTTGATCTCTTCAAGTCTGGCCGTATTAAGTGGGTGGGGAAGAAAGACATGAAATAAGTTATTGTGAAATATTAAAAGCCGGATAGTTTCCTGAGAACTGGAGGGTAAGGTTATGGAAAGTCTAGACAGCCTGAGGTCCCTCAAAGTTCAGGCCCTTCGTTAACTCCAGCCTAATCAGGTCTGGCCTTCACTGAGCACCCACGGCCAGCGCGCCTGTGCTCCCTGATCCCTACAGCTGGGACATCCACAGTTCCAAAACAATACAAGTTCAGGAACCCAGATATGTTTGTGAAGGCTGGCTGAGAGACAGTTTCTTTTCTTTTCTTTCTTTCTTTTTTTTTTTAAAGTATCAATATCTTTTTTCATAGTTATTTTCAAAGAAACAGACATATTGACTTGATAGCATTATCCAGGGATGACTCAAGTGCTGGTGTGTGATTAGTGCCAGTTGTGTAAAACAGCTCCAGTAAGAAAGCTTTTTTAAGGCCTTTACAGGAAACACAGACCTGGTACTGTCATGTCCTGCATGGCCGGGTCCTGGAAACATGACTGGGGCAACTGAGGAAGGAAGAAATTCCAGCTCTGAAGAAACAGCAGATGCACACGGAGCAGAGCTGGGAGTGGGTGGGCTGTGCTTGCTCTGATGTAGGGTACCCACTGTGCAACCCAGAACCTATTGCGTTTATAATGTACAGCACGAGGGGGAGGGGTTATCGAGTCTTGGTGATAGGTTTCTGTAGCGAAGCTCTTTTCATCTGGGAAGAGGAAGGTGCAGGCTGTGCTTCCTGGACACTGTCAAAATCCACACAGAGACCAGTGGAAGGTTTTGCCATTCTCTAAACATGACCAGGGGAAGCCTTCATCATTCTCATGGATCTGGGACAACGGGGACCTTGACACAGCCATGCTCATGCCAACAATACACATTCACTTAGGATTTCATCTGCTCACCAGATAGTTCTGTAAGTCTGGCCCATACCATCTGTGGTTGGGGAGTCCACAAGTCCCACGGGGAGCTTGTTGCTCTTATCCTGCAGATGAACACAGTACAAAGTTCCTGCTAAGTTCATATCTCTACCTGCCACTCTCACCCCTCACCAGATAACTCTGTGTGTATAGATGTGGGTAATGCAGAAACTCAGAGTTGGTCAAAGGGCAGAGAGTGTCTATAGAGTATAGTCAGTCACAAATGGGACATCTATATATGATCCCCTCCCCAAAGCTCAGGGACCATTGTAGAACAGGTGCTAGATAAGAACTAGAGGCCGAGGTGTGGAGAATCAGAGCAAAGTGGTATCTCATGGACATGGTAGGACCTCTGCATTCATGAGCTCATGGGCTGCTAGTCTGCACAAGACCTGTACAACATCAATCCACTCAGCACTCCATCACAGAGGGGAACGTAGAACTTGAGCATCCACTCTTAACTGAGGAGCTGTTGACAGTTGATGGCTTCCAGGGGAGGGAGAGTCAGTTCTCTTAAAGGCTGTGGCTTCTCATAAATGGACCATGCTCCAGTGGCTGGCCCCACATATATCACAGATTGGAGTTAGTAAGTGTTTTAAAAAATAAAAGAGGAGGCAGGGTTGGGGTATGGATTATGGTCAAAATACATTACATGACATTATCAAAATATCCATAAAATACTTTTAAAAAGTCCATTGAGTGTTAATGTATGCAGTAAGCATAAATAAGACAAATTGATACGAGTATGGAAAAGTATATTTTTGATTAAACATAGAGAGATAAATTTGATCCTGGGAATGTTTCAAAATAACACAGGCTACAGATTTAGATCTTTCAAAACCTACTTTAATGATGGCTCTTTAATGCTTTAACCCCTTCTAGCCCACCACCCACCAGAGGTAGGGGAAAGAAAGGTTAATGGGAAATGGGGGTTGTGGTTAGAAATAGTTCTCTGGGGTGATTTCAATCTTCATTGTCAGCAGTCCAGTTCACTAGCGAAACACCAAACATGAATTAGCGACAAACATGAATTAGCATCTGTAGTCCAATCTACTTGGTAAACAACCAAACACAAACCAGTAACAGAAGCTTGATCCAGAAGAAACCCCGAGGCTCCAGCAATTGACACGAGTCTTCGGAAGCGACAAGAAATTCTTCTCAAACCATCTTGTTTATTGCTCTTTCAAATGAGTTTTAGAATCTACTGTCTTACAACAAAAAAGTTCTAGGATTTTAGTAGGGATAGTGAAGCATCTACAGATGAACTGGGGGAGATAGGGCATCAGATCAACTCTGAGTCTTCTGACCCACGAATACAATTTCGTTTTCCATTTAGAGGGGACCTTTCAAATTATTTTCCTAGAAAATTCTAGGCACGTACTCCACCATTAAGCCACAACCCCTGCTCATGTTTCTATTGATTTCCACACCAATATTTCCTGGTTTTTGAGACATAGTCCTACACACCATTTGTTAGATTTATGCTTTATGTTTTTGGATAGCATTGGAAATAGGATTCATATTTACTTTAAAACACCATAAACCCATTTTATTTATTATTACGTGCAGGTGTGTGTGTGCGTGTGTGCGTGTGTGTGTGTGTGTGTGTGTGTGTGTGTGCACACGCGTGCGCGCACTACAGCAGGCATGTGAAGGCCAGAGGACAGTTTGCAGGATTAGCTCCTTCTGTGCTGTGGGTTCTAGGGGTTGGATCTCCAGGCTTGGTGGGAATCACCCTTCCATCTTTAGTCCATTGTTATATTTAATTTTCAATTTCTGCCCTTTGATTGCTAATATAAAGAAACATGACTCAATTTTGTATGTTGGTCTTAGATGCAGTTCCCTTTGGTCATGTTCCTTGAGGACTTTGTAGGATTATCTATGTAGTCAAGAGCGACTTCTACATGGGCTGCAGCGCACTTTATTTTCTAACTTATTGTACCAGCTGGGGCCTCCAGGACAGTGGTAAATAAGCAATAGTTGTCAGGCTTTTCTGTAGTGTAAATCCTTCAGCATCTTGAGGGTATTCCTTTCCAGTCAAGTTTTATGAGTTTTTGAAAATAATGAATGGTAAGTATTCCTCATACATGGTGAGACACTCACACAGGTGTTTATTAGACTAGGAATGTGAAGATTTATATCGATTTGAATGTTACTGGTCAACTTTTTAAAAGTGGGGTGTGTGATACAATACAAATAGAAATTTATAACAGGGAAAGCATTGGGATCAAGGCAGACAAGTAAATTAGTGGAACTGAATGGAGCATTCAAAATAATCCCACATGGCTCCGGACAATGGACTGGAGACAAATGCAGAAGAAGTCAGTGGAGAAAGTAACTGATATGTTGCAGGAACAATTGAGTATCTGTTCAGAACCTTGCAAACCCTTGGAATGAAACCTGCTTGGCCATGTTGTATTACCCCTTTGTTGGATTTGCTTTGCTAAAGCATTCCTAAGACCTTCCATATCTGTGTTTATGGGAGACTTTAGTTTTTCCTGTATGAATCTCAGAAACTAGACTTCTTTTTTACATTTATTTGTTTTTATTTATTTATGTGTCTGTGCTCACATGTGTGCATGCATATGGTAGGGCTACTTCATGGAGGTCAGAGGGCAACATGCAGGACCTGATCATCTCTGTCCACTTTGTGGGTTCTGGGGGGTTGACTGCGAGTCTTCACAACGGGTGCTTTGACCCACTGCCTCAGCTCACCAGCCCCTCAGAATCTGTTTTCTTACAATCAAGAACAATTCCTGGCTTTTTAGCGGCAGCAGGAGAACTATACATGAAGCTGGGGAGAAATGGCATCGATACGGTTTGTTATATTGTTTTTGGCAAGTCTTGGTTTCAGATAGCATTGGTCTCAAAAAACAAGTAGACACTTGTCCTTACTACTTTGATTTTTGGTGGAATTTCTATGATTTCTTCCTTATTGTTTTGTGGTATCATTAGTGAAAACGTCTAAGGCTAGAGTTTAATTCATGGGAAGGTGCTGTCTTACAAATTCCATATCATTACTATAATTAGAGCTGTGAAGAATTTTTTTCTAGAGTGATTTTGGGCAGTGTTGGAATCCATTTGAAAATTCCACGCATTTCCTATGAATTTTCTAACTCCCTTGGCTGGTAGCTGTAGGCTTGTGTTGGTAGCACCTCACCCAGGCCTTAGCCTCCTTCTTTGCATCTTCTCTGATCTTCTCATTTGGTTTCTGTCCCTCCCTCGCCAAGCAGCCTTGGAGAGGGGACCAGTTTTCTCACAATGAGAGGCAAGCACTCTACCAGGGAGACACACCCAGTCCTAGTTTCCATCGTTTTCTGCTCTGATCTTACTTTCCCACCAGCTTTGTTTACAGCAACATTTATTGCTGTCCTCCTCCTCCTCCTCCTCTTCCACCACCACCTCCTCCTCCTCCTCCCCTTCACCTTGTCCTCCTCCTCCTTCACTACTTCTTCCTCCTCCACCTCCTCTTCCTCCTCCTCCCTCTTCTCTTCGCCTTCTTCATCTTCTCTGTCTCTCTCTGTCTCTCTGTCTCTGTCTCTCTCTGTCTCTCTCTGTCTCTCTCTCTCTCTCTCTGTCTCTGTCTCTCTCTCTCTCTCTCTCTCTCTCTGTCTCTCTCTCTCTCTCCTCCCCCCCGCTTCTGACCCCTCTCCTTTCTTTCTTACGGTGGACACTGGGGTCTTTGGTGGTTCTTTCAAGGGTAATATTTTCCTATTCCAGGTGCCTATTCTCTACTACTGTAACTTTCAAAATTCCTCTTTAGACCCTTCCCACAAAGCCTGGCTTTGTTTGTTTTATTTTTTGTGGCGCTGGAGAGCAAACCCAGGACTCTGCCCATGGCAGGCAAGTGCTCTCCCTCTTCACTGTCTCCTCAGCCCCTTGTGTTGTATTTCTATTCTCATCCAAGACAAATTACATTTAATTTACCCCTGGGCTGCTTCTGTCTTCATGAACTATTTAGAACTATATTATTTTGTTCCCAATATTTAGAGATATTCCCAGATATATTTCTTCTTTTGATTTCTAAGTAATATCTGTGGTGGTCAGAGGACAGACATTGTATGACTTGAAATATTTTCATGTATTAACTGGCCTTGGTCCATGGTCTGTGTACACTTAAGAAAGCATGTGTGTTCTCCTGCTCGTGAGTGGAATATTGCCTGAATATCAACAATACTGAGTTGGCTGGCAGTGGTGTGCAAGTGTCTCACACCCTTACTGGTTGCATGTACTCTTGTTTTTAACAACTGTTCAGAGGGCTGTAGCAATCTGTGACTATAACTGGGTTTCTCTATTTCTTGAAGTTCAACCAGTTTTTGCATCATGAATTTTCAAGCTCTGTTACTAGAGTCATAAATATTTAGGATTGCTACATCCTCTTGCTAAGCTGACCTTCAGCTACCATGAAGGACCTTCTGTTTCCCCAGCAGTCTGACTGGCTCCTGACCCATTGATCGATAGCAGGAAATAGAGACTTTGGGCTGCAGTTAAGAGGAGCTGGATTCTGCCAACAATCTAGATGTGGTTGGAGGCAGATTCCTTCACGGAGTTTTCAGATGAGAACTCAGCTCAGTTTAACCCTGATTTCATTCTCTGAGATCCAAGGAGAGAACTCAGCCATAATGTATCCAAATGTCTGACCTACAGAGCTGGGACTACTGAGACATGACAGTCTGTGCTAAGTTATTCTGTAGTGTGCAAAACAGTGTTTTGTTTTGGTTTTTCTTTCTTTTAGACTGTACCATGCCCTGTAAGACTCTCTGTGTAAGTAGTTTTTAACTCCATTTTGAGAATGGGGAGTGATTCTGTACCTGGGTGGCATGATATGTCTGGCACCACTCACATGGCACAGTTTGATAAAAGAGAATAGAAATGGTTCCATATTAGAAATTTGTCAGCATAAGTCAAGATTGTAGGGTCACGTGGGTGTACTACAGTCATATCAGGAAAACTAGGTTTGAGAATGTATCAGACACATCAGACTAAGGGAAGAGTACAGACTCTTCACCAGGATGTCATAAAGAGATGGGCATCTAGCACTATGATGGCCAGTCTCCACAGAACTGCAGCGTGTGTGTGTGTGTGTGTGTGTGTGTGTGTGTGTGTGTGTGTGTGTCTGTGTGTGTGTGTGTACTAAGAGGAGAATGGAGAACTGACTGGCCCAGGAGCTTTAACTTTTCTTGTTCCCTGCAGACAAGTTGAACCATCATCTGCTTCTCCTTCTGCTCACCCATCTGGACCTGCTGTCCATCTGTCCATCTGGTCTTTCTGAACCAAGTCCTGCTTTTTGCTTTCCTTCCTTTTGTGACTCAATTCTGACCCCACAGCCTGAACTCTGTACCTAGTACTGAGCCTGAGGACAGGAAGAAGGGCTGTGAAATGCTTTCTCCTGGGCATCGAACAGCCAATGCAGTCAGTGTCTCGGAGCAGTCATCAATGCCTGCATGGGCCTATAGAAGACGGGGCCTATCCAACAGTCAATCATGGATTGGGGAGGAGCTTACAGGGCCATAAGCCTCCTGATAGAATTTTGCTAGAGGGTCATTGTCTTTAGTTGTGTGTCCAACAGTGAGCCTACCAGACTCCAGTAAATAGTTCCCACTCATGACCATACAGATGATCTTGATTAAACTTAGTGGCTCACGAAATAACTGCAACAGTGACAAGAACAAAAGCCACGAGTGTGAGAAAGAGGACTTGTAGAGGAGATGGTAGTAAAGGTGGAGAGAGATTAGAGTGGAGGTATAGTCATCAGCATACACTTTATATACGTGTGAAACTGTCAAAGAGCAAATTCCACGAAAGTTTAAAAAGAAAGGACACTATCGATAAAAGAAAAGATAAATTATAGGTTGCAAGAAAATATCCATAATACATATTTCTAGTTAGGTATCACAAAATAACTCTACTTTTAAAAGTTATATAACGAATCAAAACATGAAAACATAGCTGACAAATAAACCAATTAGAGCATGTCCAATGCCATTAGGCACCAAATAAATGTCTTTTAAAGGGGTTTCAGTTCTCTATTCAAACACTCATCACTATCCCTTTTTCAAATGTAGAAGAGTATTTGTCTAATAACGACACCAGAATTTCTATTTTCCTGTCATCTATTATGCCTTCTAGTTTTTGTTTATGTGATTCTATTTCTTTGAACGCCTAGTTAATTTCAATTATGTACCAAATAATATGCATTAAAATCGCTTGTGGCAATAATTTGAGATCTGAGACTTTGTTATGTTCCCCCACAGAGGACAAATCTTAGCTTCCAACAGGCACTAGAAAGTGTTGCATATCTTATTACGACCTTCATCTTGTTTCAGAGGCCCAGATGAACCCAAGCTGGGCTCCTGTCTGTGTCAAGACTGTCTAATGTCTGATCCGTTGGGGTGACTTGCTGACTCTGTGACTCAGAAGACTTCAGAATCTCTGGGTGTTTCTCCCTCTAGCCTCCAGAAGCTGTCAGAAATGTACTTTACCTTCTTATCCTCACAGTCACATTTTTCCAAAATTAACTTTTCTCACATCCTCCCCAGAGAAAGAAGTCTTATCCTTTCTCAGGCTTGAAAAATGAACTGCTGAACCGGTCAGTAGAATAAACAGTATTCTAATAGTCTGCATTTTATTCAACCTTTCAACTCTGTCAGCGCTTGCCAAAGCTTTCTTTGGGCAGAAAGACAGTAGCCTGGTAGAGGAGGAACTAGTAGTTAGCATCACTGAGGGGTCCTCAGCGAAAGACATGAAGAAGACGTGAGCTCGAGAAGGTCTCCAAGGTCTCCTATGCTGGGTGACTTTTTGAGCAGAAGTCTAGAGTCTGCTTTCTTGGCTGGACATGGGGACAGGCAATGAGTGTGGCTGTCTCTACAAGTGTTCTTAAGTTCACTTCTACACTTGATTCCAACAGATGCCCGAGAATGCTTCAGTTCTCTTTATGGGGAGGTGCTCATCACCCTAACCTTTCTAAACTGACATTTCAAGGCATCTCAGTAGGAAAAGTCAAAGAATACAACTAAGAACCATAGATCAGTCAGCCTGCCTATCAGACATGTTCTGACATGCGTTGATGGACTAGGGTTTGGAAGGAAAAGGATGGGGTGGGTGTGGATAGAAAGAGTCTTGACTCAAGCTCTACAGGCTCAACTTCAGACAAGCTGTGTCCTACTCTGGTCAGGATACTCACGGTTGTCTCTTCCTTCCTAGAGTATGGTCTACATTCTAAAAATCCAAAGACACAGTTTCCCTTCCCAGAGATAAGCTGCCCAAGGCCTAGGGCACAGGTTAGTCTTATGTAGGCTTTTCCTGTTTTAAGCACATGGAACCTGGGCCAGGATCCTGACCAGATGAGTTGCTAGAAAATGTCCTACACTACACACCAGTTCACAGGGGAAGGAAAACAAGACTGTGTGGGTGTAGGGTTGTTTGTTTTACTACTACTTGAGAAAATAAACACATTTTGCTGTCTGGAGTCAGTAGTCATGTATTTCTTTACAACTTTTAAATCACTGACATGGAACCAAGAGGGAGAACGTGAAGTAAATACAAATCCAGTCATGCTTCAGGATGCTCTTTCTCGGTATCCAAGATCCTTAGAGCCTCTCCAGTCTCCTGGCTCCCTCTGCAAAGCTACCCTGTGAGAGGAGCCAAGTAGCCTTTGGAATTACCTTTCTAAGAAGATTTGGGAAGAATGACATCAGCAGAGGAGCCAGATTAAATAATGGGAAACAGCTGCCTCATTACCCTCCAGAGCACCTCATGTAAGTTCTGCAGCCTTTGCAGGCACAAAAATAATCTAGGGAGATTAAAAAATGCTAGCCCATGCATTCATACATGCACACTCACACACAAACATACACATCACACACATTCACACACCACAAGCATACATATACGCTCATAGATTCTGTGTTTCTATTGCAGAAGGTCTGGTTCATTGGGTGTTAGTTGAAGCCCAGTTGTCTTCATTTTCAAAGTGTAAAATATTAACCAACCATGGGCTCTACCTTGGAGAAATTCCATTGTTGACCCTAGACTTCCATGATCCAGAAGATTCATTTAAATGAGGTGGGATGTTGTCATTAATCTCATTTCAAATGAGCTGGCATTTCTTTAATCCCTACTTTAGGGATGACCTAAGAAAGAAAACCAGACTTTTTAAGTCTACTGAAAACCACAGTGATGCTATGCCATTGGAAACGATATAATTTAGTGTGATAAGTAGAATCATGGTTAAGCTTCTTTTGCTTTCAGTTTTATACATATATATGATACTTGGTTGCTTTCAGGAGAGTAGAATTATTATTTTTAACAAAGCTTCATTAGAAATAGATTTTGTTACAATGTTCAAAAAACTATCACCCCCCATGACTATTCCAAACCTCACATTCTCCTTGGTACTTCAGTGGACACATTTTTTTAGTTTTTTTTTCTTTTCTTTTTTTCCCATCTTTATTAAATTGGGTATTTCTTATTTACATTTCAAATGTTATTCCCTTTCCCAGTTTCCATGCCAACATCCCCCTAACCCCTCCCCCTCCCATTCTATATGGGTGTTCCCCTCCCAGTCCTCCCCCATTACTGCCCTCCCCTCAAGAATCCTGTTCACTGGGGGCAATGGACACATTTTTAATACCTCATAGGGATTTGTGTGTGTATCTGTGATTACAGACTCCCTGCAGGTGGGGAAAGTTAGTTCCTAATTTTTGTATCAAGTATACAAAATACTAGGTATTCAATAACTAGAAGATGATCCCTAACTTTTGCAGACTTCTCTCCCAATTATTCAACTTCATAAAAGGCAGTGAATACAATGTTATGCAAAGTAAAATGTTATGGCATTTTAATAACTTTCCGAATAGTTAAAGACTATTTTTCTAGTTATGACTCAAAACTATGAAAATGGAAAGAAAATGTTATTAAGAATACAGTTTCAAAATGGAAACGAACCTTGGAATGATGGCCTCCAGAAGTTTATTTGGATGATATGAAATGCTTTTGTTGTAGAAAAAAAGAAGTGATATATTATATCACAGTTTTTATTATAGTCTTTAGTGACATCAGTAAAACAAGGACTTAGAGGTGCTTCCTATTTTCATGGGCATCGATGATAGATTAAGTCACGTATCAGCAAGCACTGCTCTTCTCGTTACTTCACTAGCAGCTTAAGTGCGTCTGAGTCTGAAGAATGCTTTAGAGCCATTGTTACCAAATGTGACCCTTGAATTGCCCATCCTTAGTATTCTATCTTGGAAGGTCTGTGCTCCAATTCAGCCTTTAGTGAAGGCTAACTCTCTGGGAAGTCAGGAGCTCTAGGGCTTCAGACCAAATGCTTGTGTTCTCTACTGAAACCCATTCCTGCCACCCATAGTGTGACATGTTGGACTGGAGCCTAGGGGAGGTTAGTAGGTCTTAGGTCCAGAATGGTATAGTATGCCCCCCTGCAAGAGAGCTACTTGTCCCAGACAGAAGAGTGCCTCTGTGACCCCATGAGCAGACCTTTGATCTAGATTCCCCAGCCTCCAGGGCTGTGAGAACTACTACAGTGCTGCTGTGTAGCCTTATTTTGCCAGCTCCAGCCACAGGCTGCAGAGCCCCCAGTTCCAACTGTCACTTTTCTGCTGCCTAAGTAAGGATGAGAAGAATCATTAAAATAATGTCAAGCTCTTTTTCTAAGCTGATAGCGCTCCTGCAGACATGGCGAACGTTCCTAAGACCCGCCGGACATTCTGCAAGAAATGTGGGAAGCACCAACCCCACAAGGTGACGCAGCACAAGAAGGGCAAGGATTCTTTGTATGCCCAGGGAAAGCACCGTTATGACAGGAAACAGAGTGGCTACGGTGGGCAGACTAAGCCCATTTTCCACAAAAAGGCTAAAACTACAAAGAAGATTGTGCTGACAATGGAGTGCGTTGAGCCCAGCTGCAGATCTAAGAGGATGCTGGCTATTAAGAGATGTAAGCATTTTGAACTGGGAGGTGACAAGAAGAGAAAGGGCCAAGTGATCCAGTTCTAAGCTGATTTTGTTATTAAGACAATAAAATCTTGACCTTTCCAAAAAAAAAATGTCAAACCCAATTTCAGCTTTACCTAGAAACAAATGCATCTTGAGGAATCTAGTGAAATAATGAAATATGGGGCTTTATCCTGTAAGGACCTGGTGGATTAGGGACTACTTATTGTAATGGGCCCCTCTTTAGTATCCTCTACATAGATCAAATTGCTCTGGTCATCAGTTAACATGTCATAATGGAGAAAGGTGACTGGAACTAGGTGGTGGGGGTGGGGAAAGCTTTACATATGGGAAAAGATTTAATATTATTTAAAGTCTATTCTTTGTTTTGTTTTGAAGCAGGATTCTCACTGTGTTGCTCAGGTTGGCCAAGAACTTCTGTGCTCAGGTGATCTTCCTGTCTCACTCTCCCTTGGAGCAGCTATGGGCAAGCATCACTACACCTAAGTTAAATGTTTTATTAAGTTAAGGATAAATCAACAATCAAAAGTAAGTTGGACGTTGTACTGGTTGATTTTGTGTTTCAACTTGACACAAGCTGGAATTATCACAGAGAAAGGAGCACTAGTTGAGGAAATGCCTCCATGAGATCCAGCTGTAAGGCATTTTCTCAACTGGTGATCAAGGGTGGAGGGTCCAGCCCATTGTGGGTGGTGCTGTCCCTGGGCTGGTGGTTCTGAATTCTATAAGAAAGCAAGACAGGGAGTAACATCCCTCCATGGCCTCTGCATCAGCTCCTGCTTCCTGACCTGCTTGAGTTCCAGTCCTGAATTCCTTTGGTGGTGAACAGCAATGTGGAAGTGTAAGCTGAATAAACCCTTTCCTCCCCAATTTGTTTCTTGGTCCTGATGTTTGTGCAGGAATAGAGACCCTGACTAAGACAAACATGGTGGGGGACACCTGTAATGCCAGAATTCAGGATGTGGAGTTTGCCAGGAGTCCCAGCATATCCTGGACTTCACAGTAAGTTCCTGGCCAGCCTAGGTTATAGTGTGAGACCACATCTACAAACAAGCAAACAAACAAAAACACAAACAAGAAAAGTGGGCGATTCTGTTGAGGACTGGATAGCACTTCACTCTGATATTTCTGAGAGGGAAGAAATAAGTCAATAATACACATTAAGCTCTAGAAACTAATTTCATGAAAGATTATAAAAATTAAAGAAGAGTTCCTTTTACCTAAGAATTCATAAGGCCAAGATTTATTTAAAATGATCATGGATGTACCTTAATTTACAGAATAAGAACTTAATATCTGTTCTTTTGAAATATTTAGAAAATCCAAGTTGACCATAATCACCAAAATTAGTCAGGCTATTGATTTATTCAGCTTGATTCATTGATTTAGATTAATTGTTTGGCAAGAATGTATTGAAAGGAAACTAGTCCCTCGACAGCAAAGCAACTAATACTAAAGTGTACCAGTTAGAAAGAAAATCACTGGAGAAGCCAGAGTCAGTCGGAGCAAGTGCTGTATCTGAGGATGGATAAAAAGCAATAACATTTGCTTGAAGCAAAACAGAATCCAGTTGTGCAAGAACCAGGAGGAATGGGAACAGACGACAAATGAACAATGGTGATGAGTGGGGTTGTGGGGGTGGTCATGAAGCCTGGCCATTCATCACATGAAATATTGGGTTGAGTTGAGGTTGTGTCTTGTTGGACACCGTGGAGACCCCATCCTCACTCCCTGAGCCTTGGGGTAATCTTTAGACATCACCATTAATTATTTAGATTCAGAAGGCTGCAAAAAACATCTTGATTCACTGGCAAAGTGACAAGCATATGGTGTGTTTTGCAAGCCCCTAGTTTTTTGCTGAGAGGAGGGCTAACATTAATTTCTTACAAACCCTACAGGGAGTTTCCAAGCCAGCCATTGTTAACATAGTTCAACATCAAAGTTGGAAAGCTTGGCGTAGTGTTGAAAAAAGAAGTTAGGTACCAACCAGTAGCCTTTTACTGGCTGGTAACAAGAAAGCTTTGAGACCCCACACATTTCTTGTAAAGAGCTACAGAGTATCAGGTAGCTTCCTAACTTGATTGATTGTCAAGGTGGCAGGTCTAATTAGTGGGTCCTACAGGATGATACGTAGAATATGGAGTTCTCCTGCGGTGCTTGGCACTCAAATAGCCTCGGTTCAGGCAAGAGTCCTGTTTCAG
Source organism: Rattus rattus (assembly GCF_011064425.1). Classification (NCBI taxonomy): domain Eukaryota; kingdom Metazoa; phylum Chordata; class Mammalia; order Rodentia; family Muridae; genus Rattus; species Rattus rattus. The sequence continues at coordinate 90,313,376 of NC_046159.1, read as the reverse complement.
ATTCGTTGATCGTGTGGCTTGATCCTCTTTGGCTGCACTATGCTTGAGGGATGTAAACGGTTCACCTTCTCCTGGTGCACAGCAGTTAGAGAGCAGCTCCCTACAGAAGCGTAGGAGGTAGAGAGGAATGGGTGGGGCAAGGGTGGTTAAACAAAGTGAAAGGTACACACAGACTCCCCCATTGTCTCAGCCTAGATATCTGCTATTGTTTCAACTCTTTCTCACAGTGCCTTAAACATCAGCTCCCTAGTTAAAGCTCCTGGTTAAATTTAGCGACTCCCTGGACAATAATCCATGCCTTGCACTCATATACTCAGACCTCCTCAGAACGCCATCAGCAAGGCATGATCACGTTGGAATTTTGTTTACCATAAAAGTTTATTGAAGGCAGTTTACACAACTTAGTCTCTTGTGGTAATTATAGTATTCGCAAACAGAAACATTCTTGAGACTGAGAAAAAGGATGCTGAAACTGACAGTGGAGAACAGAGGATGATTCCCACCATCATTTGTCTGTGAAATTGGGTCAAAGGTGGACGAAACAGAGTCCACGGGCAGCTCTATAGCCCTTCAGCTGCCCGAGAAGTAAGGAAGGGAGTGTTAAATAGGTGTGGAACAGACAGTTTAGATAAGTATTTCTGAAGGGCACACTCATTTGAGATGATCAGTTCCAGAGTGTTCTCGGTCACGAGATCTCTTTTACCCAGAAATTCAAACTCTTTGAGATGTTACCTGGGTGGTTTCAACATACTGCTGGAGAAACCCATCCATAAATGTATACCTGAGAAAGAAGCATTGGTCATATTTTGAGAGTCCTCCTTGTTTAAAATACTTTTCTTGTGTTGGTTACAAGTAAACCATTTTCCTTCTGTCCTCAGGAAGAGTAAAACACAAATAATATGGAACATCTCTTCTAGGAATGATGTACCTGTTTTGTGGCCGTGGACATCACCCACCCTCTCCCAAATGCTACAATTCTAGTTTCGTTGCTATTTTCCCAAAGATGCTGTTTTTCAAGTATGAAAGCATGTATCGGTGCACTCCCACATATGGACATTTTCTATGTTTTCTACCCCTTCACAGTGCAAGAACCTTCTAGAAAATGCAAAAAGCTCCATTTCCTAACTTTCTCACTCACGCCTTAGCTGTCCTGATGAATGGTCATAGGTCCATTGCTGCAATGTTAAGGTGGTTTCCTGGTACAAACCCATTCACTTCTCATCGGTGGATGCCTCTTTCCAGCTCTCTGTCTCCCACCATTGCAAAGGAGCACTAAAGAGCAGAAATGGCCTCTCATGTATCCTAAGACCTTGACATGCAAAACTAGCAGATGTGGGGAGCTATCAAGGAGGATGTAAGGACCCCTTCATCCCTTACAGTTTGTCTCTTCCACTGGTCTAGTGCCTGCTGCTTTACCCAGCACCCCATTCTCCTTAGGGGAAGCCTGTTTTTCCCTCGGGAGCATGCTCAGTTGTCTTATCGTTAGACCCCAGAGATATGTTTCTTCCCGTTCTTCGTTCTCCAGGGGCCTTTCTTATATCATCTCCAAGTGCAGTGTCAGGAGGCAAAGTAGTGCTTTATATAATCTTACCACCATCGTTCAAACAGGGTTCTTGGTCCACTGTAGATGCTCTGCGAATGTGTGCTGAGTTTGGAAGAAAAAATAGACTTCGGGCTCACTAATCTAATAGGAGTTCCCCCCACCCCCAAGAGTGCCTGATGCTTCAAGGGGAAAAGGGGTGAGAAGATCAAAGAAAAGGAGCAATTACTCCAGAATTGAGTCACGGCAAATCCTGAATCGCCTGTGTGTGTGATTGCATGTGTGCATGTATGTGTATGTGTATGTGCACATGCGTGCGTGTGTGTGGGTTGTTGGGCTAACATGGAATGCCATAACTGGTTAGAACGCTAGAAGAATTTGGAAAGAAATGTTTTAGAATTAGGAAGGAGAGTTTTAAGAATGGAAAGCTAATCAGCATAGCCTACACTTCAGATCTCTCTCTCTCTCTCTCTCTCTCTCTCTCTCTCTCTCTCTCTCTCTCTCTCTCTCTCTCCCCGCCCATGAGCCCCTCCCCGGATCTCCACAACACAACTCACCCTACCTGCCTCTTCTTCCCTCTGCTCCTTGGATTTCTTCCACTTCTGCAAGCATCCTTACCAGTCCTGCCCCTATGTCGGGGACCCACCATCTCTCCTCCCCAGACACTGCTCTCTCCTTAGAACCTCCGTCTTCTGAGTTCTCCCCTGAAATAATATTTTTCTATCATTCTTCCCAGTGTGGGCTCCTGCCTTTTTCTCCCTTTAGCCTCTTCCTTAGGACCTTTACGGAGCTGATCAGGTTTTAACTCTGTTCATGCTGCAAACACCTCATGCTTCCACCTCTACCCTTTGCAAGTGAACTCCACCAAGGTGAGACCTGCCAAGAGAAAACCGTAATAATAAAAGCTAGATGGAATCTGGTTCTGACCGAACCGTGCCCTATGAGAAAGAGGCTCTTCCCCCTTGCTTCCCAGCAGGGTGGAACCTCCTTAAGTCTGTCAGTGACTTTTCAGTACCACAGGCACTTCTCAGCCAGAGAGGATCGGTCCAGGTTTACTCTTGGTGGATTGAGACAGGGGCTCCTGCCCACAGATCTCGCTGTCTGTACCTTTTATTTGTTGTTCTTCCTCTCTTAAGAAAACCAAGTGCAAGGCCCAGATCTTAGGAAGGTTTCTGCCCTAGGGAGGTCCCTGTGCAGAAGGTATCTGATGGGGTGGATTCATGGCTGCTCTGAGCTTTGGAAATGGGCTTGCTAGGCTGAGTTGCCTCCCTTTAGCTGCTCTGCAGGGCGCGTGCAAGATCTCTGCAAACAGTCCCAGTGTGCTTATAAAACCTCAGGTCACTGACAATTGCAGTGCTCATTTGCTGTGGCCAATTTAGCGCTAATAAGCTGAAACTGGGCTTTGGGGCTTTGTTTCCGTGGCATGCAAACTCCCTTTAGAAACACATTTCCCAACTAGAGATTGCAACCTAATAGAGTTTCCCCTTCTCCTTTGTGTAAACTGACTTGTAGCTCATTTTGGAATCATTTGCCCCTTAGCTGAACCACAGCTGTCCTTTTTGTCAGTGAGCTCCACTGCGGGGGAGGTGGGCAGCTCTCACGCTATCCACCTGTGCAGAGATGGCGACACCCCCTCGCCCCCACTCTCCCACTGTCTGGGCAGTATAGGGAGGAGCTGCTGTTACTGGGGGAAACCAGCTCCTCCAAACCCAGGTTCTGCTGTTGGCGAGCAGCAGATCGGGGACATATATGTGCCAGGGATCATGTGGCAGTCCTTAGGCCAAGACACCCAGGTGGGCCTTAGAGTGCTCCCCTCTGAGGTCTTCTGCAAGGCTGGCCCCGTTTGGGTTCCAGTGCTGTGCAGATGGCAGCTGCTCACCCCTGCCAGGAAGGAGCCCTCTTGGGGGCTCTTACTTCCAGCTATGGGACTTGTGACTTCCAGCAAGGACAAGACACTCATTTGTGACTTGATTCTCAGTGACTCAGGACTTCAAGCTCATTTCTCCTGGTGAAGGACCGATCAAACACGGGCTCTCACAACTTTCTTGGAACAAAAGGGAAAGGGTGTCTTTTTGTCATGGGTACAATCATCTTTGCTCCCTCAGGCAGTACTTGTGGGTTCAGGAGTTTCTGGTATCCCCATGGCCACCAGCCCCAAATGAACACACTGGCTTGTCAGACTTGCTCCAAGTAAGAGTTGTCTTGTATTCTCTTTACTTTGCTTGGCCCCCAAGGACAGAGAGAGAAGGAGAGAACCCCCAAATCCAACCCAAGCAACACTTTAGCAGAAGTCTGGCAGACACATGGTCTCTCCTCCCCAAGGGGTGCTTAGGGAGTGCAGATGTCTAATTGTCCCTGACATGCCAAAAGGCTGTTAGGAACTTGCCTCTACCTTGGAAGTTCTGCCAAAAAAATTCTCTCTGGTTTGGGGCAGAGACACTTAGAGACACCTCTAGGGCCAAGTTTCTTTCATTACATTTAGCTGAAATTCAGGCCATCTTGGAGAAGTGATGGGGCTGGGGGAGGAGGCAGGGGTAGGGTAGGGCGTCTTGGGATATATCAACCAAGAGCCCCACTCTATTGCCTCAGTTTTCCTCACGTGATCACCACCTACAGCTTTACTTCATGGCTCAGGAAAGGCAGACGCAGGCCCGGAGCCCGGGCCGGTCACTTGCTGTAGGGTACAGGGTAGGGTATGGGGTACAAGCACCAGGTGTCTGTGAGACAGAAGGAAAGAGACAGTGGCAGAGGGAAGAAGAGAAGTGGAGTCATGCTAGTTTGTAGAGCGCTGTCCATTTGTCCTTATTTCTGCTGTGTCCGTTGTACAGGCCTAGAGTGGAACAGTAGTGTAACAAACATAGTTATATATATATATATATATATATATATATATATATATATATATATATATATATATATAAACCAAACCAAGCTGGAACAAATGACTGGGTCTGGTTCCTGGCAGTGGACCAATCCTGGCAGGTGCTGGGCCTTCTCAGCTTGAGCCTAAGCTCCATGCCTTCCATCCGTCCCTCCCCACTGGCAGAACCTGGTGCTTGCCAGAGCACACACATCGACTCCTTTCCCAATACATAATAGCATGGGCTATGCTTGTCGCTGAGCCCGAAGGCCTGGTGGCCAGATCTTGAGAGCTGGGTGTTCTGTCTCTGACTCTGTATGGAGGTAAGTCTGGGTCACTGGCCTTTTATGTGAGGAGACCACGTCCTCACTTGGTGTCTAGGAAGCATGAAGGGTCTATACCACTAATCTCCAGATTGCCTTGACAGTTCCTGTGGTCTCCTTTAAAGAAATCATGCCCCACCCCCAGCAGAAAACAAGTCTGGTTGAACAAGAAGTTGGGAGGACTATGGGTGACTCGTTCCTTCAGCGGATGGTAAGGATGTCAAGCAGGCAGATTTTCTCTGCATTGGCATTTCATTTTTTTTTCCCTCTAAGTTTTACTCCATCTTGTCCCATTGGCCTACCCTCTGAAATGACAACAGTAGTCCAATCCTGGGGAGAATCCTGTGAATATGGACTGCATATTTGATGCACTGAGGTATCACAGAGAAACAAAACCTGTACTCTGATATCATCCCAGCAGAGCAGTGGGTGTCCTGCTGATTCCGTTCTTAAAGAGAGGAGAAGCTGCTTGACACATCCTTCCCTAAAGCTACGTGGTTGGAGACATCCTTTTTAGGAATATCTCTCCAAAAGAGGTGGCTTTCGGCAAGCTGACACCAGCCCCAGGGTGAAGGGCTGCGGCATGGTGGGTAGAAACCCGTGAGGGACTGGAGGCTGTTTGTGAGATCACAGATACAAACATTTGAAGAGCTGTCGTTTAATTGAAGGTCCTGTTTTTCTGGGGAATCCCTGCCAGGGGAATCTGGAGAGGATCCTAGAGGTGGGAGAGAAGGAAAGAACGATTAAAGGGAGATCTTTCTATGGAAGTGTTAGATTTGTTCCATCCCCTGAGTCCATTTTGACGAGGTGACACCGACCATGCCGAGATGAGGCAAATATTCATCCACAATTCATAACTCCCTGGTTTTTCTCAAGCTCAAACCCAAACCTTCCGACAGCCAGGTTTAACTTGTGTAACAGCCTCCCTCCTCAAGCAGCTTTGCTGGGTGGGGCACAATTGTAACAACGTATCCTTTTGTCTCACCTCTGCCGGCATACCTCACCCTCAACGCTGATGAACCCTTTGAACGTGTACTTTACAAACCGTGGCTGTCCCCCATGACTTTTGCTTGTTCAGGTTTTCTGACCCGCTTTATACACGTTTACTCTCGAACTGTGTGAGCCCTAGAACTGTGTAAGCCACACACAGGTTTTCCTGATGGTGCCATTTGTTCTGTTGAGCTCCACTGTGGACAGTCCGAGTGCTCTCAGCTCTGTCCTGCAGAGTGGGCTGTCCATGGGTTAGAACGGTGGTTCCAAGCCCTGACTCCTATTGGCCAGTTATACATTCGAGTCACAGAGTGCATCTGTAATATTTCTGTGTCTCGTTTCACACAGTCTAAGCTCACTGGCAGTAATTGCTTTACGTACTGAAACTGCTCCACCAGCACATCGAGGGGGCTGCACCCAGAACATTCTACATGCCCTTTATTTTCTCCAGACTCCTCTCTGGGAGCCGCCCTTTCCCGGACAGTGAGCTGCAGGCCTAGGTCTCTCCTGTTTTGCTCTGAACCTCATTACCAGCTGCATCCCTGCCTGGTCTGCCTTCTGCACTGAACACCCTCCCTTCTCCAGCCCAGGGTGTTTGGCTGTGCCTCTCTCCACGAAGAAGCTAAGTGAAGAAAAGAACTCTGTAAGCAGAACAAGGACCGGATTGCTTCAGATGAACTCTTCATGGGCCATACAGAGCAGTAGCAAAGAGTGCTAGCATTAGCATCAAATACCACAACTTTAACAATAATAGCCCTCAGCTTAGACCACAGCCTGGAGAGGGTGCAGTGGGGGGGTGGGGGGACGACGACTCAGAACTCAGTTTGTACTTTACCGCCCTCTGCTGGTTGATATAGGGATTAAAAAAATGAAAGAACCCAATTGAGAACTTTGTAGTGGACAGCAACCCTTTGACACCTGCAGGGACTTGGTAAGGCAGGGTTGGGGGTTGGGGATCTGAGACAAAAGTTTATCTTCTATGGAGGAACAAAGTGATGGTCAGAAGTCGTAAAGCCACTGAATCTGAAACAGAAGCAGTGCAGCAACTGGTTCAGTCTGATCCGCAGCCCAGGCGCCATCTGGTGCCGAACTTTTGCTGTCTGTGCCCAGGTCCCTCTCTACCACCCAGAGATGGAGGGAGGGAAGACAAGGATGCGCAAATCCTTTAGGCATGGGGCAATGTGGGGGCAAAAGAGCCGTGGGAGGTTGGAGCTCAGTCTCCGTCTTATAGCTCAATAGTCTCTTAGTGCCACCCAGGAGGCCCCATCTTTCTCCTCTGTGAAGAGCTGGTCTCCGCTCATTTAGGTCGGAGTGGAGGCTTTGCTTCCATGATCAATTTGTGTCTTGACAGACCATCTTGATAGCGAAGTGGGCGCTGACATAAATTTTTATTGCAGAGATGAGGACCAGAGATGTGAGAGTGTCATGGCTGCACAGGGCACTGGGACAGTTCACACCGTATACCCGTGAGTGTGGCAGTCAGGGAATCACTGGAAAAACTGACCCTTGCAGGTGGTCAGTAAGGAAGATGATGGGAGGTAAACTCTCAGGAAAGGTAGGACCCATGTCTCCAGGAGACATGGGGCTTAAATAAACAAAGCAAGCCAGAACGCAGGGGCAGTGAGGCCCTGAGAGAGCTGTGAAAATACAGATGTCAAGGGCCCCTGTGTTGAACAGGGCAGAGGAGGGAGGTGGGGGCCAGGGCAGGACAGCTCTGCTCAGCAGCAGTTCTGAGGGGTTGAGCGGTTGTGAGCCTAGCGTGTGGGGAGCTGGGAGGGAAGGTTACTTCTCTAAAGGTTGGCAGATCCTCTTGTTCCCATGACGTAAAGGAAAGCGTGGAAACTTTCCGTCTGGGACAGGATCCAGGCACTCGAAGTCCTTGCCAACGCTGTGATTCCTCATCTGTATGTTTGAAAGGAAGTTAAATAAATACAAGTTTTAATAATCTCTGTCATCGCTGACCATCGCTGTGAGCAAGGCTCTGTGCTAAGCACCTCCCAGGGTGTTAACTCCTCCACCCTCCAGTACCCTGTAGGTCACGCACGATTATTAACCTCATCTATGGCAGGGGGCTTCTAACAGCTGGTGACACATACATTCACTAGCTAGTTACATGTGTAGGTTTTAAGAGTAAACTAAGAATTTTGTTTCCCTTCATCCCATACCCCCTTTGTAAATGGCAGTCTTCAGACGGCATCCCCCGTGTGAAATAGATCTGATTTTTCCTACTGTAAAGTAACAGGAGTCTTCAGAAATCCTTTGAATGTTTTTAGGACACGTAGGTAGGTCTAATAAGTCCTCTCTACCCACCAAATACATGTGCTAGTAAAAACAATTCTTCAGTTTTTGATGAAAAAGGAACTTACACCTGCTGTTCTCCAAATGACCACACGGTGGCGCTACACCATCAGTGATGCCATACTATTTTTGCTGGCTAAAGAAAGTCGGAGAAAACTGAATGGTGACTAGGTCTTTCTGTGCACGCAGAGTTTTCAGTGCTAGATTTCACTAAGCAATACAGATAAAGATGGCTAACCTGCAAAAATTTAATTCCTGCTCTCAACAGTATTTAGTTCGTTGTTCGGAACCAGGGATACAATAGCTGTCTGCCTTCAGGGTGAGCTTTGCCTTGAGGCTGATGGAGTACCCTCTAGGAAAAGAATTTCAGGGTGGGGAATTAGGAAAGAATGGCCTACAAGGAGAGGGAGTGCTGACCTCCGTTTATAGATAAATTAAACTCTGATCATCTTTTACAATTAGATGATAACTTCTCGAGACAGAGCGAGAGCTCTTCCTTTAGATATCCATCCAGACTTCACCGAGGGGTTTGCCTTCCTGACTTTAACTTTATAAGCACCCCCCCTCCGGAAAAGCCTTTGAAGTGGTTATTTTAATATTTGTTGTGCTAGTGAAAGGGCCTGATTTTAGTCCCTGTTCGCATTGCATTTCCAGGCCAAACGGCCAAACATTTGATGTTTCTGCATCGTTCCCTTCCAAGGGACCACGACTCCACTTTGTTTTATGACCAGCACTAAAGCCAGCACCCATGACCCCGGAGAAGGGGACTGAGTTATTTATCCCCTCAGACATTTCATTAAAGCGCAGTTCATCTCTGCAAACAGTGTTTCCTAAACATGCTCTCTGCTTACACAAAATGTTTTGCCTGTCCAGCCAAACCATATTTTTTTAAGGGAGCTTTTCAAACAAGCATGTTCAGGAACTCAAGCATCCAGGGGGCGGGGAGGGAGGATACAGCCCGGTGTGCAGCGTGTAGAAGCCTAATAAATACACAGTGGGATCCTACAGGCGTGGGAGGTCCGTTCATATTCTCGGGAGTTAACAGCATGGATTCCAAGGGAATTGGGAGCACAGACACTTAAAATAACACCACTAAAGCTACACTAACCGCACTGCCCTCAACATGTTGCCTTGAATGTGGTACCATTTTTATTAGGTGATGTTTTGTATGTTAAAGCCAGAAAAAAAAAAAACCCTAAGAAATAGGCAAAACTTGGGACAATCCCTCTGTACATATTTAATGAGAAACAGAGCCGAGATAAATAGTCATTCATCCACTTTGATAGCCAAGAGTCTGTGGAGGCTCTCCTAGTGGACTCTGGGGGCGGGGGGGGGGCAGATCTCCCCTGGAGCTGCTCACCCTGGCCGTGGCTAACACTGACATACTGACACCCTTTACATTCAGCTGGATGGCAGCTCATGTGGACACTTTTTGCCAGGATTCCCCAGTGTCCCTCTGGAAGGGAAATGGGTTATGTTTCGTGACCAGGGTTATCTTTATTTACCCATGTTCAGGTCAGCAGAAGAAAATACACTGCATTAAAATGTCACAGGGCCATCATCTCCTCTGCCTCACCAGTCTGGGATTCTGTTCTGGATCCTGTCTGACCCCCACCCCCACCCTCTAGTCTTCCCAAGGCAATCCTAGCTTAGCAGCTGCCCGGAAATCAGAAGTGGGTGACCTGCAAACCTCTTACAGTCACAGCCCGTGTCAGGAACAAAGAAAAGGCTATCTCATTTCCCTTACAGATGTACTGAGAAATCTGAGGTCGCTCTGTGCCCATGTGTCTGATGTCCCCCTCTGTCACCTTCTCTACCAGACTCCCTTGCTGACAACCAAGACTCCTTAGAGTGTCGTTTGTTTACAAGTGAACGGGATAGCATTCCCAGGATCTTTCTAGAATAAACTCTCATCAGCCTGATTCTCAGATAGAGTATGAACTTAGAATGCTGAATTATGAACAAGAAATAGAGATAGCTAAACTCCATTCAGCCCCTGAGAGCTACATTGTGAAGGGGGCTCTAACGTGTATGCGTATGCTTGGACAGATGTGGCATATTTGGGATTTTTTTCCCTTTGGGAGAAAATACTTTATTTACTTTTTTAATGTCCATTATTTGATGGGCATTATCAGTGAGAAAGAATTAGTTTTTATGGATTGCATGGTGAGTGGTAAGCATAGATTCATTTAACTCGACTGTATCGCAATCCGTATATTCATGATGAAATGTAGCACATGCTACAATTGTAGCATTGTGGGTCACGGCTTAGTCTGTCAATAGTAATCATAATACCCCAGTATAATCATTAGATATATCTATCTAAAAACAGCAACTGTGAGCAGAGCTCTCTCTCTCTGTCTCTCTCTCTCTCTCATACACACACACAGACACGCACACAGATACACACAGACACACACAGAGACATACACACAGAGGCACAAACACACACACACACAGACACACACACATAGACACACATACAGACACACACATGCACACACACAGACACACACACACACACACACACACACACACACACTTCCTTAAAGCAGAGTTTACCCCTGTGCTCTTAGCCACCGCTGTATGTTTTTGCTCCCAGCCTTCACTAAATAGCTAGAGGTGGTCACCAGACAATAAATTCTCCGTGATGTCCCTTCCCATCCCCTTCAAGATGTAGCACAGCACAGCTTGCTTGTGAGAAATTGAAAACGCTCTTGTTTGTTGTGCTGAGGCTTAAATTACCTCCCAACTTCTTTTTCCTAAGTAGCCGTGGCTGATAATAGAGAGAACAATTGGATCGCTCTGGAGCCTGCACCGCTTTAAAATATATTTTCACCACCCCAATTCCCCTTTGAAATAACGTTTCTGTTAGCAATTAAATAAGGAGTTTAAGAGGGGGTGTCATTGTGTCTATAAATAAGCCGGAGAGCACCGTTTATAAAGAGCCATATTTTTACAATCTCATCCCCACCAAACAAAACAACGTTATCTGGCACCTGCGCACTGGATGTCTCATGTTGTTCTTATTGTGGAATTTCCTCTCTCCTTTGGAGATGGAAGATAATTACTGGATGTGATAGAAACTTTATAGCCATTAAAAATAGAACAGAAAAATATTACCAGACGGCAAGTTGTTCAGAATAAATAAGAAACAGGACCCGGGCTCTGTCTGAACACTGCTCAACGTTGCCTGGTTCTACAGGGGCATGGGTTTCCTTTCTCTTGGTTCTGTGAAGGAGTTTGAAAGAGGCTAGAAAAAAAATGTGAAACCATTGCTTAATTTTGTGAAAATTATGGGGCTGAATGCTGAGTTTGAGATACCATCACCTCTCACCATTCTTTCCCGACCTGTTTTCACAGTGAGGCTCAGGTCATTTGGTAGAAGGATCGATGGCCAAGCATACCCTGATGGACACAGTGACACAGGCCTCGTGACTTGTTTCACTCCTCAAGGACTTTCAGGCTTCTTGGTTGCTGGTTGAGAAGACGACAATGCTGGGAATTAAATCCATACACGTGGACGCTTTCCCCACCAAAGTCGGCCGTAGTTTTCGGAAATCTCTTTCCTTCCCTTAAATGTCAAAGACCTTAGATCTTAAAAAAGAAAGAGAAAAGAAAGCAAGGAAAATCAGTCTGCAAAGCGGCAAGGTCCTTTGTGATTTGAATGCGGATTAGGTCAGCTTTGATCACTTTAAATTCATCTTTCTGTACCTCAGAAATAAGGCTTCCACTCTAAAATTGTCTGACGGAATTATTTTACTTGACCTTTACCTAAATATAGCATCATATTCCCAAGCCTTTGTGTGGGATCATAATACTATAATTTCAGAGTGGGTAGATGGAGCTCATGCCTGGGACCTGTCAGGTTTAAGGGGAAAATTAATCCTTTTTCCTCAGCCGTTGAGTTTTCAGCTATGAAGTCTCAAATTCACTCAAACCACAAGGCATGGACTCCTCACCAAGCAGCTGGGTTCTTACCAGAATTTTGGGGGCTTTTGGTTCATGCCAAGTTTACTGGGCGGTTTACATGCTACATGTCATGAAATCCTTCAAGCCTCTGGGCTAGTCTCTTGCAGTAGCCATGTCTGATAAGGAGGCTGGGTTTCTATGCCCCCTGAAGGCATATTGAGTGTTACATAGCTGTTGGGTGAGACTCAGAGTTCAGGCTACTCAAATGTCCCAATTGATTGAGGCACTCGGATCTCCCGTCTCTCCAGCAGCCGCGATCCCTTGAGCTCAGCCTGTCAGACTTTGTACGGGAAGGCCTTTACCCACTGAACCATCTTGCTTGCTGGCCCCACAAAACGTTTCTGTGTGTAACTGATCTTAATATTCTGCAGCCAACACGTTGGGAATAATCAAATGCTAGATTATTTCAAGATGGCAGATGGGTGCGGAGAACCCTAGATGGGATTTGGCGCGTGGGATGTTAGTGACCAGCTCCAACTGGTTAAATTTATAGGACCTGCAGAAGATGTTACAAGAGTTAACAGCCTTTCTAAGAGGAATATTCGCCACCGAATGCACTAGAGACCTGGTGCTAATACTAGATGTAGAATTCCCTGCTGGAGGACAGGACCAGCGAGGCCTGAGTCCCACAAGCAGTTGGTGGCGTTGCTTTGCCTCCATACACGCGCTGCAAGCGCGCTCAGGGCGCCGCCAAACTTAGTCTGATTCCGTGCTACTCAGTTCTATCCTCGTTACGGGAAGCGCGGCCTTTGTTATGAACAAGAGCGATACAGGATTGCCAGAGACTTCTGGGGCAACTATGTGGCCTCAGGATTCGCATCTCTCATTCCAAGTGGAGTTGTCAGGGAACAGCCGCTCAGTTTGGGAACAGTTTGTGAAATCAGTACTAGCCAGACTATGTTCTCAAGAACTCGATTTCTGCTGCTGATAAAACTCACAGATCATCCACTGATGTCGGCGGCGGCGCTGCCCACGGGGTTGAGAAACGGAAAATGGCTCTGGGAATCTTGCCGAATAAGGATCGTAGGTGCAGATCCTGGCAAAAAGAGAGAGAAGAGACCTGGGGTGAAGGGTGGGACGAGGGGGGTGGGCCTTTGAATAATTGCCGAGGCTTTCAAGAAAATGTTAGCATTTATCTTCCCGCAAGGTTTGCCTCACTGAAGCTGAGCTGTTTGGCTCTGTTCAATGAGATATTGATGGAGCGCTGAACTCTGTGATAAATGTTAACTTTTTAATGCGCACGATGTCCCAGAGGCAAGGCCTATGTGGGCTATTGAGAGAAGCAGGCTCAACGAGCCGCTGCTCAAAATTCCAGGAGGTTAATCGACAAATCAGCCTGGAAATGGGGGAGCCAGCTGCACGTCGACTCTACTCTGGCTTTTCTCACAATCCAAGGCATCTGGGCACCATCTTCACGCACAAATAGCCCGTTTCTCAACTTCTCTGGGGTTTTGGCTGACGGGACCATTTGTTTTTTATTATTATTAATGGCATCCTCTTTTCTGACAGGCTCCAGACAGCCTCGCTGGTTCAGGTCACCAAGGTAGACTGGGAAGCAGGGCTCTTCAGCAGGCCCTTCGCCTGACGCTGTGGTGCGGCTAGGCTGGAAGGTCATGACACTTTTGGTCTTCCTGCCTCCAGTTGTGCCTAGGAATGAGCTACAGTGGAGACGAAGAGTTCCGGAGATCCCTACTGATATCTGTAAAGGACCCAAAGATACAGAAAACTCATGCCTGCTCAGACTTAGCTGCATGTCAGACTCAAGGGTGCAGGGGTCACACCCAGGGACACTGATGTCATTGCTTTAGACTGCAGCCAGGATGTGGGGTTTTCAAAACAGCTGCCCAGAGGAGTCAACACACAACGGGTTTCAGATCCACGGACTCCACCCAGAGTCCATCCTAAAGGCTCAGGGATGGCGAGAGATGCTTCCATTCTAAATGCCACTCACCGACTCTCCCCTCCCAACTCCAAAATTAAAACTCAAACTCTAAGAACAGAAAGTAGGGGGTCTGGTGGTTCTTGGGAACAATCGAGTTTAACATTTTTCCCCCTAAAAATCTAAGAGGAGAGACTTTAGAGCACGAATCCAAGCACACAATGCCCAAGAGGACACAGGAAGTTACGTCCTTCCTACTTAATACTAGAACTGTTGGTGGAGAAGTTTGGCAGAACCAGTGCTACAGAGGACCCTCCCTGAAAAGTGCTATTCTGCTCTAACAGACAAACTGTACACAGGCAGCAGCACATGTCCAGTGTCCACCTAGCCTCTGTGACAGGCCTGGCAGATCACTCTAGTGTCACCCTCCTCTACAGAGCACACTAAGTTGCCAGTGATGAAATGGGTCCTAACAGTTGGCCATTCTTTGTTTATTGATTTTCCCCCCTTTAGTTTGAAAGCAAAGGGTTTCTTCAAAGGGGGTGAATCTTGATCCGAAACTATCAAACTTTGTTAAGTATTTCAGGAAGGAACTGAAATGTACACTCACCAAACAAAAACCTTCTACCTCACAATCCGTGCCGTTTGTGCTTGGGAATTGTAGGCTAAAACTTCCAGGTTGTGGAAGAGAATCACAGATTTGAATTAAATCAAGCTCTGTCTCCTGTCTTTGCAATCCCCACGACCACTGTTTATCCCACAACTGCTATGTAAGAGTACGTCAGGCCTGAGGCTGAAGACAGAGCTCAAAGGAACCTCCGTGGCTGCAAACCACCGTCAGCATCCCAGAAACAAATGTGCGTCGTCCGCCGTTGCCTTGGTGTGCATGACCGTGCGTTTTGCAGATTTATTTCCACGTGAAATATGTTTGTTTTAAATAATATAAATGTGCTAATTTGAAGCAAATGTGCTCACTAATTTATTTATTTGCTAAACACAGACCAAGTGATTTGATGGGTAGGAACATCTTTTCGTTGTGTGGACGGCGCGTGGTGATAATAAAAAGCAGACAGACTTCAGTCAATTTCATTGTTGTTTGACATTCTCCGTAGACAACATGCCCACTCACTCCTTACCCCTGGAGCGGACCACTCCGTCTTCCCACCATGCCCTTCTATAGTCAAGGCCCCAACGTCTAACGACGGAAGTTGGAACTAACACCCAGGCTTCCTGACTCCCAAATCGTTCTGTGTATAACACACCATGAATAATGCATTTCTCACAAAAGGGCTCAGGAGCTGAGGACAAACTTCTAAACCAGCCTGTAATGAATCATTGCAGAGCTGTGCGGTGCGGTTGGAAGCGGAGGGCTCAGGCCAGGCGGGAGCCCATTCAGTCCCGTGTGTACTGAGTTTCAGTTCCTCTCAGTCCTGAGGTCTGGGTGACACGTGTCCCCTCAGAAAACAGAGGCTACTCTAGTTTTAACATGGAGAAAATTGTTATCTCACTTTATTAACAAGTAGGTGGTGTCGGACCGAAACCTTTATTGTCTGCATTCAGCTTGAATACTGTATTCATTATGTTTTCTAATCTGTGTGATTACTACCTGTGTAATTTGATGTCTACATCTGCTATCAGAATCCTTTCAGCTCATTATATTTCCCGTCTCTCTCTCTTTTTTTTAATAGAGGATAAGATTGGGACATGGAAAATTGCGGCAGATTGCCTAAGGCAAACTGAAAGCAGCCGGCAGCTGGATGGAGTAGAGCAGATCCCTGTTATGAGGGACGTGAGAGGGATGATTTCCGGTCTGTGCTCTGCGGTGACAACCCAGGTGGAGATGGCGTTGGCTCCCTTTCCTGTGTAGGGACTGGCTACCCCCAAATTATCTTCAAGAACTTGGCTTGGTCTTGCCCACTCAGGGAAATTATTTGGATAGAAATCGTGAAGTATAATTGGACACTGTGCTGTTAGTAAACTGGCTGAGAATCCCCAGGGTGAGGAGTGGGTACTGGGACAGAGCCAGCAAGCTGAGAGCAAACTATTTTTAGATAAACAGTAAGTTCGTGCATGTAAACCATGGAACAACAGCATCAAAGATGGTGGGGACTGTCTGTCCCTTTCCTCTCCATTCTCACTGCAGACGGCCGCTTCATCTAACAGATCAAAGCCAGAGGGTGTGTGAGCTGAGAAGAGGGTGTTCAGTGAAGTGAGACCCACTGAGATAGGGAACCAAGTCTGGCCATAAGAGCTCTTATTTCCATATCAGATTATAGCAGCATATATAACTGTGCATAGCATAGATTCCAGATAGTTCTCACTAACTGGTTCAAGACATTTTGTTTTTACATCTAGAGGCAGGCAGGATATCGATTTCAGGGCATTTTCTTGACACGCCTGAACCCTGTCTACATTAGATAGAAAAATCAACTCTTCCCGCCAACCCTCATGGTGCTGTAATATACTGTGCCAAAGACCCGAGAGCGACGCGTCCCCTCAGAAAGAAGAGGAAGAGCACAGTCTACTCTCAGCCAAACCTAGATTAGACACTGCTTTGTCTTTTCCATCAACGTGACTGTAGGGAACTTTCTTATACTCTTTATGCTTAAGATTTTCCCTCATGAATAATAGAAAGAACGGTGGAAAGTTTCATTCAAGGTTGTTCCAAGAGTGAGGGAATGTGTGAGAACTGCTTAGTGTGAGGTACACATTACAACAGTACATGATTTAGTCCCCCCTTTCCTTCCTTCTTTCCTTCTTTGCTCTTTCTTTCTTTCTTTCTTTCTTTCTTTCTTTCTTTCTTTCTTCCTTCCTTCCTTCCTCCCTCCCTCCCTCTCTCTCTCTTTCTTTCTTCCTTCCTTTCTCCCTCTCTCTTTCTCTCTTTCCCTCTCTCACTTTCTTTCTTTCTCTTTCTTCTTTCCTTGCTTTCTCTCTTTCTCTCTTTCTTTCTTTCTTTCTTTCTTTCTTTCTTTCTTCCTTCCTCCCTCTCTCCCTCTCTCTTTCCCTCTTTCTCTTTCTCTTTCTTCCTTCCTTGCTTTCTCTTTCTTTCTTTCTTTCTCTTTGTCTTTTTGTCTCTTTCTCTCTTTCCTTTCCTTTCTTTCTTCCTTTCTTTCTTTCTTTCTTTCTTTCTTTCTTTCTTTCTTTCTTCTTTCTCTGTATTAGAAAAAGATCGAATCTCACTATATAGCTTCAGCTGGCCTAAACCTCTCCAAGTTTCATAGGTTGTCAGGGAAGTTACTGTCTTCCCATCTCGGCTTCCCAAACTCTGAGATTAGAGGTATGTGGCGCTATGCCTGGCCTTTTTTTCTTTCAACAACCAGTATGTCCCTTGAAAGTGGCCAACTATCTTCTATCCTCTGAACAGTTGGCTGTTAAAAGTCTCTACAGTTCTTGGCATGCATGGCATAAGGGAAGGCCTTGTCTTCTCTTTATCGTTTTCTAAGTCTTACTAGTCATGCACACTCCATTCTGCCGTTATTTCCTGACTGTCTCCATTTGCATAATCAGGGAGAGTGAATTTAGGGCTAAACCAAGATCATTGACTTTCCCCACTCTAAAGCCAGAGTCTCCCACTTCACCACACCCATGGCAAATACAAATCCCTTTGAAACGAAGAACCAGCCAGGCCTGTAGCCGCTTGAAAACCATCAGCAACAATTGAAGCCTGTTAGAGGAACCCAGGTCAGGAAGAGCTTACTACTACCTGACCCTCTCCTCTTGGTCAGGGCACCAGTCCTCTGCAAGGGTCCCTGACTCTGATCTGCTATGGTCCATCTCAAGGAGACCTGCTTCCTATCTGCCGCTGTCTCCATTACCAGCTACACACTAACTTGAACAATAGGCTAAACTGCAGATGTAAATGGAGAGTCCCAGGACTTACGGGGTTCATGGCCCCCAGCAGGCTCAAGCCATGCCTACAGGGCAAGCATGACGCTCTCCCACACATGCTTTGTGATGTCCTTAGAGCTCTAAGTGAATAATGCAAATGGGTTGGACACGCACCTCACTGGGCAAGCGCATGCTTAGCACGAACTAGGCTCACCCCGCCCCCACCCCCGGGCCTGCAAAATAAATAAATAGCAATTTAAAATGCATTTGTTGAAAGCCAATGAACTCATCTTCCAAACACCCATGCCAGCATCACCTACATCCTCACCACGAAGTATTGGTCCCTGCCAAGCTCACTCTCTTGTCTCCCCTAGTGACTCCATCAGTCTGATCATGCACAGCTGCAAAGCCCGCACAGACTCTCCACTTCCTGTCTTGGACTGCTGCCTCCCCTTCCTGCTCCCCCCTCCACGGAAAGAGGATTCAGGCAACAGAATCAGAGGAGCTGCCGAATATGATCTTTTTGTTTGTTTGTTTGTTTTTTTATTTGGTTGTGACTGAAAACCTGCTAATATCCGTGAGTATTTCTATAGCATGCATCCTGTGCCAAGAGCTGCCGTACTTGGTGTCAAAACTCACCTAACCTCACAGCCACCCAGTGAGTAGATCTGCTAATAGCCCAGTTTTACAGGTGGGAAAGGTGAGGTGCAGCTAGGTCAGAAGTAACACAATTGACCGTGGGTGATGGCAAGATCAGGTCACCGGGATCCAGTTTCAACTCTGAGGTTTGAAATCATCACGGGCTCCTTCTCCTTCTGAGCAAACCAGCTTTTGGTGCCATTAACAATGTAACAATCTGTTTATGAGAAGCATCTCTTGAGTGACAGGCGTCTTTCTCAGCAGGACAGCATGAAGGAATATAGTCATGATATGACAGTCCGTGTCCTCTGACAGTGCTCACTTATACCTTAAGGCAGAAGATCAGTGGCGTGTAACATGTATCAGTTATCACTTGGTGTGTAACGAATACTTCCAAAGAAATGCTTGAAACAGCTAAGCTGTTAATTCCAAGCTCACAGCCTTCCTTGAAACTGCGGACACCCTACAGAGGAGTGCTGTAGTCATTCGAAGGCCTACGGAGGGATCTTCCTTCACATCTGGTCATATGGTTGTGGGAAAGCAATTGCTTGTTTCTAGCTACCAACTAGAAATGTATTCCTCCACTCTGATGGCTTCCAGATAGCCCGCCCAACTGACCTCACAACATGCAGGCTGCATTTGCTTAGCACAGTAATTCAGGAAAGAGAGAACCCAAGGTAGAGGCCAGGGCTTCATATTTCAAACATGCCAGCTTTTTTTGCCATATTCTTTCACACAGATCACCTTGGTGTCGTGTGAAAGGAGCCTTGGTGTGAATGTCAGAAAGTGGAGGCCTATCACTTCACAACACAACTGTGTCTGCCTGCCCTAGTGACAGTATCAGAATGTATGGGTAACAATGTCTCCAGTGTGTCTCAAGGTATTGAACCCTTAGTGACTAGCCCTCTTCCGGTACCTTCCTGAGTGTGAACACAGACAAGGAAACGCTTGGGTATCACTAGAACTGGGTCCCCTATCGCTTTTAAGCACCATGGTTGTCACCACATACCACTGCCCAGGCAACACAGCGCCGCTGTTTTTCATTCCCCAACATCACCACTCCAGCCTCCTCAACCATTAAATGTTACATCCTGACTTCCTAAGTTATCCAGCAAGCATGGTGAACATCCGAGGAGAATGGAACCGCGGAACCTGCGCACCATGTGCGCAGGTCGGGCAGGAAGCATGGTGGATTCCGAAGGCTGCCTCTCAGTCTGTGGGTCCGTCAGCGGTCACGCCTGCTTTCCACCATGACTCTGCCCTGTCTGGGGCCACACTGTTGCCTCTACTTTAACAAACCTGACCAGCTGCTTTCTTTTTATTGCATCCAGAATTCCGAGAGCTGCAGGGGGAAGGAGGCCCGAAAAGAACACAGGCCCCAAGCGAGCTGCACTTCAAAGCGGTCTTCCTTATTCTTCACACGCGGTCTGCAGGAACCTCCTCTGTTCCCGGGAGGGAACCAAATTCTCCCGGAGATTTTCCTCAGTGATATCACTGTTTACAGAGCCCTGGCCCTGGCCATACTGTTTGTATCTGATTTGTACATGTCCACATGCCCATAAAGTTTATAAGGGGGTGAGAGAGCTTTTCCTTGTTCATAAATCGTGCCGTGCATCCTCCCTCTAGGAGTGGGAAGGGAGGCAAGACAGAGAGCACGGGTGCTCGTGGAGATGGAGCGGGAGGTGATGGTCTCCAGCTTCTCCTTTAGTTCCCTCTCCTGGGGTGCACTGGACAGCAGAAGGGGTGTGCGTGATAGCCTAAAATCTACGTGGGCAGGCAAAGGAAATGATCAAAATCTCTTTCATACTCCTCGTTAAATGAAGATAATAGAGTCTTTTCATGAGATTTCTATGAGGAGGATGATGGTGGTGGTGATGATGATGATGATGAAGAAGCAGAAAGCGTATAATATGGGACATAGCAAAACCAACCCAACAAACTCAAGAAAACAGAGTAACCAGAGGCTCCTGGAGGCTATTGCTGGCCTCAGTTTCCCAAGCATCCTATGCTGACCGTCCCAGCTGACCTTTGAGTTGTTCTCACTTAGAAAGCTTACCTGTGCAGAACAGTCTGGAATAATCATGAGTTGAAAATCAGCCTTTCCAGGAGCAACTTTTTTTTTTTTTCATTTTTGGAAGCTGAGATGGATTCCATGTCAGAGTTAGTATATGGCTGGACACCACTCTGAATACTTTTGAATTTTTTGGGAGGAAAATACTTTTTGCAAAGTGGATATTTTATACACACATTCCCCTTCCCCCAGCCCACTTGCCACAGGATGTCTGCAGGCCCGTGGAGGTGCTTGGGAAGAATAATAGATCAATAACAATTCACCACTGGTCACATAGATTCCCTTGGCAGCTTAACCAATTGGCTTTGGGAAAGTCATTAAGTCTGTGTCCACCCAGGCAAGACAGAGGAGAGGAGACTGGGTGGTGATGTGGGTTGCCTCCACCCTCCAGACATGAAACCTGGATTATTCACAGTTATCTTAAGAGCATCTCCTCTCTGAAATCCCTAACCACCTTCTCCCCCAAAACTGCCAAGGGGAAGGGGGGTCTCAGGATGTAGCCAGAGTGATCTTTTCAGAATGCCGATCTGAGTAGCTAGCTGCATTCATAACCCCCCAGTAACCGTTCGCTGCTCTTAGGAAAGGCATTCAGCAGGATGTGGCCTGGCCCCGGCCTTGCTCCCTCCAGCTCCAGGCCTGTCCTATCTGCGTTCCCTCTCAGCTGCACATGCTGTTCCCTCTGCGTGAGCCTTTGACTGGTTAACACCCACCCACCCTTCAGATCTCACCCTAAACACCACTTATTCCAGGAAGCTGGGGACACTCCCCCAGCCCACCTCAGGGAATCTGATGCTTCCCATTTCTGTGCTGGATTCAGTGGGGTTGGCCCTTTCTCTGACCGTCATGGAGTGACTCACAGTATACTTGTTTATATAACCGTTACGTCTCCTGCCGGGAAGGTATGTTTTTGGAGAACGGGGCCTTTGTCTTCTCCATCCTCTCAACACCTCGAACCATGGTCAGAGTCGGGAAACCTTCGTTGCACAAACATCTGAGACCTAAACCAGCGGAGCGCATCTGTCCCTCCATCTTGTGAGGCCTTCATCAACAAAGTGTGCTCTGCGCTGGAATGTCAGCTCGTGTATCCAGAAAGTTCTCAGATTGCCTGGAGGAATTGACTCCCGGCACTTTAACAACTGAAAGCATATTGAATTTTATTAGTCCAACCCCTTCGCTTTATAGATGAGGGAGCTAACGTGTAATCAAAAGTTAGAGCCACCCGACTGATTAACTACCTAGTTAAGGTTGCGATGTGGTCTTCGGATTCCCAGTACACATTTCCCACTCAGGGAGTAGTAGACAAGATGAACGGGACCAGAGTGGTGAATGCCCTTGCTGCCGCCTCCTCCCCACCATTTTGTGGGTGCGAGTCCCTCCCCGAGGAGAGAAGACACCAGCCTTCAGCGTGTTATCACTCTCGCCTACTCTGACAGCACTCAGAGCCCTTGCTTTGAACTCTTCGTTGCCATGGCAACGGCGGCTGCTCACGCACATCAACATCGCTGCCCAAGATCGCCTGTGCTGAGGTGGATGGTTGCCAAGCAAATCATAGGAATTTTTTTTTAAGTCAAGAAGGCCGAAAGCCTCAGATCAAGTTCAAATTATTTGGAGGATGTGTGTGTCAGGGACACTTAGCATCAGTTTCGACGAGGAGGCAGATAAAAGCGTGATTTAAGACGTGGATGGGAGAGACCCGGGCCGCCCGCCTCTGAGCTCTGAGAGATCTTCCAGAGCTCCTTTGATGTGATGGAGACATGGGAGTTGCATAATTTTTGCCCCAACCAGACACAAAGGCTGCTCCAAGGAGCTTAAACCCCCACCAAACATACCGAAAGCTTCTTAAACCTTCCTTTCTCCCCAGCTGCCCCTTCCCCTTCTTTGTTCCCAACATGCCAGGACCCAATGTGTAGGTTTTGTCTCAAGGAGGGGAGGACATTAGTGTCACGGGAGTGAATTTACAAGGCTGTTGGGCTTGGGTGTAATTGGAGCTGTGAGGTCTTCATCTATTAAGAGAGGCGGTCAAGGCTACACTTATACAGACTGGTCCCGGGGCAAGCTCTGATTACGGGGGACCGGAGAGATCCCATCTCAGAGAGAGAGAAACACATGCCGTACAAATTGGTCACATCCCATTTAGCCCCTATTAATTTACATCCGACCCTCAGGGCTGAACAGGCAGAATTTTTCATCCCTCGGCGGCCGCACCCCTGCCTGCGAACGCCTCGCTTCCTCTCTCTACCGGGACGCTCTCGCAGCCTGACTGTTTCCACTTCTCTCAGGTTTCATTCCTCTCCTTAGCTGTTGCGCTTGGCAACCCCCAGGTCCCTTGCATTGTAAAACCAGTGTTACACATAGCCCTCACAGCCTGCTTCCCATCAGCTCTGCCTGCATCAAGTTGCCAGATCAGTCCCGTGTGTTAGCAGGGTAATAACTATCTTCAGCGGGACAGAAGGGGTGCAGGAGAGCGTTGCCTTTTCTGCTTCAAAGGTTCCAGCGATGCCTTTAACCACAAAAATGAGGATGGAAGGGAATAATAGTCGAGAGTCCCAAGATGGCAATCTCCCTGCTGGAAATGTTCATGAATTACCTGTAATTTACCTCAGAATGGACCATATGTTGGACGGCACGATGCACTTTTCCTTTATTTCCCCCTCTAAACAGACTTATTCCAAGCACTGTTTTCTCTTAACGTGGGACTAATGTGGGGAATGGATGGGGGTGAGGGGGGAGAGGGCTGAAAGCTTCGCAAATGAAAGTAGACACATTACCATCCTGGCGCTTTATACAAGGAAAGGAGTGAGCTTGGCTTCCCTGTCAATATACCTTCAGCCCCAGAGGAGCAGGGTGAGCCGGTTAAAATGTGTTGGGAGCAGAGAGGGAGATGAACCACCTACTGATCCCTCCACACCCTTCACAGGGCAGAAGCAACAATACCCCCCTCCCTTTGACGTGGTCAGAAGCCTCAAGGGCAGCCCTGCTGAGACAGAGGAAGGGCCGCCTTCCAAGCCCACAGGATATCCAACACGTTTGCCACATGCTCCCCTCCTGCCCCCCCCCATATTCACAAGGGTGCCTGGCAGTTACTGAAATCAAAACCCGCAAACGTTCCAGGATGCCCAGCTTCTTAATCCCTTGCAAGCTGAACACATACATAGGGAGACATGTAAACAATAGCCAGCCCTCTTTTCCACCCGAAGCCGTGCGGCCTTGTCACTGGCCACGCCGCATCTGCGCTTTTTGAAGGGAAATGTCATAATATTGCTAATCAATAGTTAGAGTGACAGGCCCATTTGTCAAGAGCAAGCCAGCACTGCAGCTGTTGTCCTCCCTGCATCTGTCTCCCGGGCTTTGCTACGGGAAGCCCCAGGAATGGCCTGATCAGTGTCTAGACAGCTCTGTTCTGTGCTGGGGATTGGGAGGGAGCTACTGGGCACATCTTGCTGGAGCTCTGCACAAATGGGCCTGGGCAGGACAGCAAGGGCTGAGGGGAACCGAAGCATGCTTCACTGGCTAGCCCCCCTGCCAAGAGGGAAGGATCTCCTGCCTCAGGAAGTCTATTGCCCTTTAATCTGGGGACTGCTCTGGCTTATGTGTTTCTTTGGAGCTGCAGATGTTTCTTGCTGCTCTGGTGGTCATAGGATCAGCAGGTCATCTCAGAAAAGGAGACAGGGCTTTGGTCTCAAACTTAATGACAATTTTCATCTTTCTCAGGCGGACAGTATAACTACAGGGTGGAAAATGGTGGTGTGGCAATATGAACCCTATGCCCTGGCCCTCACCAGCTCCCCTGAGCTGTAGCAACGTGGCCCAATGGGGCTCCAGACTGCAATCAAATCATTCATGCATGGGGCTTGGGTGTGTGCTGAGGTGACAAGGACTGAAGTGCCCTCTTCAGCTCCACCAAAAAAATTCTAAATGGGGAAATTAATCTTAATCAGCTTTGGTGAGTCCAGGGTTAGAAATTTTCCTGTTGTAGGGGAGCAGGACCCCCCCCCAAGGCTAGTGATCTTTGATTGGTAAACATGAGCAAAAGACCATATTACCAGGGAGACCCTCAAGAAATCTTGAGTTCTTTTCTTGTGTCCAGAGCAAACTGTACTCTGTTCTACTTACTCCATTTTGTGTATGCAGTGGGGATTTTTGGGGGTCTGTCCTTCGACTTGAGAGACTGACTCCATTTTGAGTGTAAATGTGGGATTATTGGTGCACACACGTATAGCATCATCGTTAACCCACAAGGCACAGACTGACACCAACAGCCCTTCCTAAAAGTACAAAGGTCACCACCCTATAAATTTGTCCCAGCAAGTTGGGACTATGGGAGCACATGGGCATATACAACGAGGTCAGGAAAAACAGGTCCAAGACCTTGCCAAGCACTCTAGAGCAGGAAGGCTGTGCTCTGGAGTCCCTAAAGAAGAGGGCTTCTAACATTGGAATGGTGGTGGACCCGTTGACCTGTCATGTGACCACCCACTTATGCATCAAGGGGCCAACAGGCAGAAACTCCCATCTGTCCCAGGGGCTTCCGGTGAGCTCCGTTCTTGTCAGTGATGTGGGCCACTTGATCTGCTGTGCATCCATGCTTGTCTGGATCCAGTTTTTGTTTTTGTTTTGTTTTTTTTTTTGTTTTTTTTTTTTTTTTTTTTTTTTTGCCTCCATCATCTCTCACTGTGCTTCTTTTCGCTCTACTGGGAACCCAGGCTTGGCTCTATAGCAGACAGAAGACTAGTTGTCACACCCACACCTTTCTCACGGAGGCTCTTTGCATCTCCATCACCTCTTATGTTTTGACGTATGGGTGGGCGTTTGGCTTACATATACCGTGTGCATACCATTGATGCCAAAAAGGACATCAGGTCCCCTAGTTACATTTAGGTGCCATCATGTAGGTGCTGGGAATTGAACCCAGGTTCCCTCAAAAGGCAGTACACAATCTTAACTGCCAAGTCATCTCTCCAGCCCCTCCACTACCTTCTTGCTTGTGCCTCTTAGTTAAGACTCTTCAACTCACCGTGAATTCTTCGGAGGTCTCTTTAAATCTCTGTAAGCATTCTGTCACACAGACAGATAGACAGACAGACAGACAGGCAGACAGGCAGATAGGCAGGCAGACAGACAGACAGGCAGATAGACAGGCAGAAAGACAGACAGGCAGATAGACAGGCAGAAAGACAGACAGACAGACAGACAGACAGACACACACACACAATGTAACATCTGATGATCTGACTTAAGAATAGTTAGCCAAGATTAAACAAACCCACGCTTACCTCGGCTGTCCGTCGGCAAACCAGAACTACTTGGCAAATTGCTGCTGAAGAAACCACAAGGCTTTGCATACGTTTTGTTGCTTACTATACTGTGGCACTGAGGTAAGGCACAGATGTGTTTATTTCATGTTTCTGACCCAGCAAGCTCACATCATCTTGTCCACTAACACTTCTTCCATCCCCTTCTTCTTGTCCTTAGGAGGAGGTGATAATGGAGAAAATGGGTGCTTCCCTCCAGGTACTCCCCTGGCATCAGAAAGGCGTCCATGTCCAACTTGAAGAAGAATGCACTTTTGACATTCCATCAGAAGGTATGCACGCTTGAGAAAAACATGAGGCACGAATATCCCCTAAGCAACACTCAGCCCCCAGCCTTGAAGTCTGGGGAGTCACTCAAGTCCAAGAACTATCTACAAAGAATTGCTTGGTTAAAGGGAAGTAATGTGTCTCAGGTCCTATAATGCATTAGCCTTTATAATGGAATAGGATCGTGATGCCTTAGGCACTGCACGGGGAGCTTGCAATTCCCTGGAGGCACAAACATAAGGCTGTAAAACTAATATGGAAAAGCAAAATAAAGTGGTGGGCAAATGAATGGAGTTAGCTTCAAGGCAGCTTGGGTAGCCCCGTGGAATCCTGGTTACCGCAAAGGCTTTTGGTGAGTCTGTAGGCGCTAGTCCGTGTACAAGGACTTGTGTTGGGTGATGGGACTTGATTTTTACATCTGTAAAGTCATTCAAAACAAGCCTAGGAATGGAGTTGACACTGAGATAGGCTACTTGGTTTGGATCAGCAACAGGAGGTGGTGGCACAGGGGACGACTTGAGAGGACACTAGATGCATATCGTGAGCTGGGTCAGGGAACATCCATGGCAAAGAGAGAGGGTGGCTTTCCTGGAGAGGGAAAGTCCTTGATTTGTTCAATAAGTTACGGTGTTTGTTTAAACATCACTAAATCCTTCCTGATGAGGCGCATGAGAGGCAGAGCTCTGTAGCGAACATGGAAGTCGACTCCTCGAGCAGCCTCTGACAGGTGCCATCTCAGATCAGTCTGAAGCCCGCTGAGCAGCTGGATTTCCTCATCTGTAAAATGGGTTGTGGTGCCAGACTAACTTAGAAGGGAGGACACCAGAGCAGTGCCAAGCAGCAGTGGGCGTTCCGCTCGTGGCAGTTCACTCCTGTAATACCGTCATTCTTAGAAAGAAAGGTTTGTATACAGTTGACGTGCACCACTACAGTTACAGCATCAGCCTGACAGTGCTCTCAAGGTAGACTGGAAAGGGTTGGGCATTTTTCCGTAGCTGTGGAGGTCAGTGGAGAAGGGTTCTAGAGTTTGTGTCTCACCGTTCACAGCACTCTGGTCGAGCTCATCTGAAGCCATCTGTAAGCATGCTCCTTCTCTACCTAGGCAAGATCTCTTGCCTGTCTCTTGCTTCCTGAAGAGAAAATTGCACGGTGTGGCCTTGTTTTGGATTTCTGAGTGAAAAGAGTTTTGAGGATTCCTCCTTATGAGAAAAGAAACCCATCCAAAGTCAACTTATCTACAGAGGAGGACTTCTGAGACCAGGGGTTGCTGGCTGGTCAAAAGAAAAAACCTGCTGATTAAGCAAGAACGGACATCAAAGGACACTTCAGGTTTCTTTTTGTGGTTTTTATTTTTCTTCTCTTTCTTTTTTCTTTTCTTTTCTTTCTCTCTCTTTTCTTTCTTTCTTTTGTATTCAAACTAGAAAAAGTCTCAAGATTTCATTTTCTTTTCATTATAGAAATCAAACCAGTCTTCGTGCAGCTTACAGGCTGCCCAGTGTACACAGGGGACGATGCTGCCCTTGAGGAACTGGTATTGTTTATGAGGACATTGGGCTGAGGTTTATGTGGCCTAGGAATAACAGACACCCTGGAAACTGATCACTTCCAGGAGACTGTCTCCTAGGCGAGTGTCTGCATAGTATATTCTCATGCCTAGTAGGATTCTGGCCCCACACAAGCTCCCCTAAAGTGTCAGGACTCTACTGACTGGGCAGACAACAGACACAAAACTAATCAGATTGGGAAATGAACTAATGTTGCTAACTTTTCCTGCTTATGTAATTCTCACCACATACCATGTGGATGTTGTCAAACACCAGATAGATACAGCCAAGGGTTGACTTAGAGACGGAAGTATGGGCAATCTAATGTTCTGTGTGCTTTCTAATTTTGGTGAGAAATGTCTTGGGGGGTTGACATTGTATGGATTGTGGGAACCAGGCATATTAGATTTTGAAGTGGAAGTTTCTGGTCTCATTGGAGACTAAGTTGTGTCATGTGATGTTATTCTGAAAAATGTCTTTACATTATTTTTACGAATGTAGACACTTGGGAGAATGTTTTGCTGAGAGCAGACGTGGTGTTTTTCTGGAAGCTGCTGGAAAAGGGACATGTGATATTTTGCTAGATCAGATGCTTGAGAGAACCTGTACATGATGTTGGGAAAGGGTATAAGCACAACCCAACAGACAGTGGATGGCACTGTGTGGTATTGGTTCACCTTGCCACCCTTTACTGGTCATCGTTGGGCTTTGCTGAGATAGACTTTGCTGGTGATGCTGGGTGGTTTTGGTTTATCTTGTTACTCTTTGCTGGTTATTTTTTGTTGTGAATTCATAGAAATGCATTAATTGGTGGTGTTCCGCCACCTCTCCAGTCCTTGTCCTATCTTAAATATTAGAAAAAGCATCCCTACTTACACCCACATCCATTAGGACTCCAGACCACTGTGCTAGTCATCTGTTCCCTATGGGGACAGATGTATGAAGTGTTAAGGCCGTATTAATGGGTGCCAGTCTGCAGCTGCAAAGAGAAATTGTCACACTGGTAGAGTTCATCACTCAAAATTCTTTAGAAAAACCAAGTTAAAAGGAAGTGAGTGGGCTTGAACCTGTGAAACTATCAAGTCAGGAGATTTTTACAGGGAGGTACTTAAGAAACCTCATAAAAGAAAGGGTTCTATGGTTTTTTTTTAGTAGGAATATACCTAGTCTCATCTTCTAATGAATCAAATTGAATTGGAGGAAAAGGAGGCTGAACCAGAGAAGGAAGAAACATGGAGTTGGTCTCAGCTGGGCTCTGCTGCTCTCAATTAGGGAGCCCAGGACTTGGGAGTATTGAACTGACTTCTTATTGGTATCCACAAATGCTCCCCCTCACAAAGAACCAGTGACCCCAGTGTCACCTAGAAGGCTATAATGCTTTTTAAAAGGACATCCACTTTTCTTTCAATTCCTGTTTGTTCTTTGCCAAGCAATATCTCAGCAGTTGGATCTCCTGGCTACTCAGAGAACACTGTCCCCGCCTCAGGGCAGATGCCCATCACCATAGTCATAGCAGCCCTCCTGGGCACTGTATTCCCTGCAGAGTACACAACTATCAGAAGACTCTTTTTTTACCCTTAGAAGTGAGAACTGATCCATTAGTTCTGACTTCTTCCAAACTTTCCTCCATTGGTTAGAGATTGTTGGCGACAGCCTCCGACCTTTGCTGTCCTTTCTTATCCTTGGGACTCTTCAACAGATTCCCCCCAGTTCCTGACCTCATATTGTGTTAGGTAAGCCAGACTTCTGGGGTTGGAGCCATACATCATGTAGACCCCTGGTCTACAGACAATTTGCAGCAAGGTTTGGGTACCTTGGACTGGACTCTACAAACCTTAAGGTGTGTTGGGAAAAGTATCTAATGACGATTGATGTCTACCCAGTGGTAGCCCCCTGGTCCAGTAGTAAGAAAATGTGTCCATTACAATGATAATGATGGCAATAAGAGTGAGTCCTTGGTATTTAGGGTGCTTCCTACTGTACTCTTGCATCTTTGGTTATTCTAGCCTTAGTGGTTCTTCTATGAGGTGAACATGTGCACAGCAACAGCATCTTTTACATCCTACAACAAAAGAGATGGAGCTGAAAAGTGTTAGTGACCTTCTCAAGCACAACCTGGCCTAGCACTGGGTCTTCTGCTTACATGTCCACAGTCCTTCCTGCTATTCTACACTCACCACTAGACACTTCCTGTGGGCGGGGGAAACCATGTCCATTTGTGGGGCATGTTGAAAATGCACATTAGGTAAAAACATCCAATCCACTGAGATCATATGCAGGAAGCTATGTAGAGGTCCACCTTACTGTCACCATCGTAATGATGCAGCTAAAATGAGAAGTGACAGGTCTCATCTCCTTCCTGAATCTAGCAAGTACCAGACATCTCTGTATATCCAAGGTAGGACAGGCCAGAAAAGCTGGTATATCATAGAACACAGAACAAGAAACACAGAATATGGAACACAGAAAATGGAATATGGAACACAGATCATGGAACACAGAATATGGTACACAGAACATGGTACATAGAACATGGAACGTAGAACATAGAACATGGAACACAGAAAAGACCTGTTGGGGTTTGACCTTGCATTGTTTACATGCCATGAGTGGCGGTAGAAGTTGAGTCCAACATGCCTGACGGCTAAGAGTTAGTTGCTAACATTAACTATCCATGACTCAGGGTATATCAGTCAGTCTTTCTTTTTCCTCTGGGAAAGGGAAACTGAGGGTTGGTTTCTGGGACATGTGTTCTCTATGATGATGGCATGATGATGTTGATGATGATAGAGAGATAGTACTCTTCACACAGCATGCAGAATGTGAAGACAAGCTGCATGGATGACATTAGAAGTAGGTTGGTGAAAAGAGCTATGTTTAGGACAGACTTCAAGGAAGGTTGAAAGGTTGATTGGATTCTTTTCTGATCTTGGGCATGGTGTAGTTCTTAGCATCTAGGAGATTAACTTGACTAAATCGGGAAGAGCTAACAGATGGCTGAGGAAGCACAGCTGAAATCCCTCGGAGGGACAGTGAGGGTAGCAAGAGAGCCCATCTCTGTGGCAAGTGCCCAGTCTTACTGGCCCAAGTTGCCTAACCACACCCTTTAAAGAGATGCTATATCTTATTCTTTAAATCATATTGGTTAGAATGAATTTCTCAACTCCAAGGAAAAGAAATATTCATATCACCATGTACGAGGACATTGATGTAGACAGCAAATCCTGCCTCTGATGGTCACTCAGTGTGATCTCAGGCATGTCGAATATCCCCTCAACAACACAACTTTCTCTATTCACGCATACTTCAAAGGGCTGTCATGAGATACTGCACGCATGTGAATGAGCCAGTTTCCCGTGTATCATATGCATCTTTAGCAAACACGACTGCTGTGCTATCTTTCTGTTATTTCTAGGACTCTGATCCATCCTGCTACAGAGATGCCCCCTGCTGGTGTATCAGGAATAAAACTGTCCAATGACCAAGAAGCTCATCTTGCTATAATTTGTCTTCTTCAGATGGTGGATGTTTTCCCCTTTGACCTTCAGGGAATCTGTCACCTTGGAGGAGAGGCCCTTCTTTCCCCTTCTGTTAACATTCCATCCATCTTTCAAGTTTCACTGCAGATTCCATTTGGGGAAATTAGGCAACGCTTTATGGAGGAACTGGCATTCATCTCTCTCCGCTCCCACAGGCATTTGTAATTTTATTATGGCATTTATCATATTCTATCTGTACTGTAGTTGTATGCCATCTGTCTCTTTCAGTGCACAGTAACTTTCCTGAGGGGAGGATGTCTAGTCTATTCATCGTGAAATCTCTAACTGCTCATAGCAATGACTGGACGCACCCTAGATGGTCAAGAAACATTTGTTCAAATAGAGTAAGATATTTTTAAAGCCCAAGTTATGACGTCCACCTTCCAGTTTGTCCACTATTTTTTTCCCAACTGGCAAGAGTCAGTTTGGAGATTAGTAGGACGCAAACCCAAGCTTCAGGAACCAAGGGTGATGACTTCCACTCTCACATCATTGCTGCTAGTTCCTTAATAGGTGATGGCAATCCAGAACAGCACAATATTGGGACAGTTATAGTTGATTGTTGAGTGACACAGGCCCTAGTCCTGCCACTGTACAGCCATATACTCGTTTGAGCCTCAGTTTCCCCATGTATAAAATGAAGGCAAAGGGATTGGTTTTATGTACAACTTTCCTAGAATTCTTAGAGTCTTCATTCAGACATAAAAAAGAATTTTGTTATTGTTCTTCATACCCTTCCCCAGTAAAATAATAAGTAGAGTAGGTTAGTGTTTTAATCACCACTCCTCTAGGACTGAGACTGGATTCGTAGTTGCCCAATAAACATTTATTCCTTTATAAGAGTAGTAAATAGGTACATTGAGACATAATTCAGAAAATGCTGAACTGCTGTACTAAACAATGATCGAAGTCCTGGCCTCCAGAATTTCTCACCACTATGGGGTACTCTATGGCAAGATACACACTGAGAAGACAGTTGTGCGAAATGGGATCTGGGCTCTGTTTGGTGTTTATCTGTCTTGTGGCATGAAGGATAAAATACAAGTTCCAGTCCACACATACTACTATGATTAACAGTTTTTGCCAAAACATTTGTTAAGTGGAAATATCCTGTGTGGAATAAGACATTCTAACATGGAAATGTCCTATGCAGAACTATCATTGCCACGCAGGGTATACGAGTATAACACAGTCATTTCTGAGTAGCCATGGAGTCCTTTTGTTGAGCATCACTGACTCACTACATTGACATGTGGGTGGAGAGCTCAACATGTCCTCTCTTGGGTATCACATGGACTCATGAGCTATGTGTGAAACAGCCTTGGTTTTGACTCTGATCCTTCCTCATGGAATGGCAAGTCAGGTGAAGATTACAGTCCTATAGGAAAGTTGGTATTTTCTTCAATACAAGAGTAGAAGGACCACGGAAAGCACTTCATTCTCCTACTTCCATATTCTAGAGAGACCGTGGTAAACTTATGCAGAAGGGGCCAGGGCATTTATAGCCTTATAGTCAACCTTGGTTTAGTATTGACCGAAATCTGAACAACATCTGGCCTTTTAAGATCCAGTGTCACTGACTAATATTTTTCTGATGGAACCCCGTTATAGTTAGCTTGGATCTGTGATATTAAGGGTTAATGGTCCTTCTCAGTCCTATTAGATCTTATCTGTAGAGGAAACTTTGCTGGTGTAACAATCTTAGAGGGGTTCATGGAAGAGATCTGCAGTGAACAGGTATCCCTGTGAAGGCTGGAAATTATACTTATTTTTTTAATTTGGTATTTAATTCAATATTTAAAAGCTCATTTACCATAGACGTAGAACAAAAGTTCCCTTGCACCTGCTCTACCAGTAACAGCTAAAATGCTTTGACCTCTGTGTTTTTACTTATTTTTCATGAGTTCAGAATCCGAGAAGATAAGGAAGGTTTTTAATTCCCATCACCAAGTATGAACCCTGGTTCTTCAAAGAGGGCACCCTCAATATTTAATAAGTATGAAATTTTATAGTAACAGATGCAAAAGAATTCTCATATGCTTGTATTTTATCAAATTGACAAAAGCTAAAGTCATCTGATAAACAGATACCTCAACTGAGAAAATGCCCCCCATGATGGGCCTATTAGCAAGCCCCTGGTGGGACATTTTCTTCACTGATTGTTGATGGGGATGGCATCATCACAGGGCAGTGGTGCCAGGGTGCATAAGAAGGTACCATGGAGAAATGGCTCAGCAGTTGAGTTTTGGCTATTCTTCCAGAGGTCCTGAGTTCAATTCCCAGCACCTGTATGGTGGCTCATGACCAGCCATAAAGGGATCTGATGCTCTCTTCTGGCATGCAGGTGCACATGCAGCAGAGAACTCATAAATTAAATAAACGAATAAACAAACAAAGTAAATGCTAAAAAGATAATGTACTCACAAACATAAAAATAAATAAATCTTTAAGAAAAAGAAATCAGGCTGAGCAAGATGTGAAGAGCAAGCCACTAAGCAGCATTCCTCCGCTGCCTCCATTTTGGTTCCTGCCTCCAGGTTCCTGCCTTGAGTTCCTGCCGGACTTCCCTCAATGGCAGAATACAATTGTGAGCTGAAAGAACGTTTTTCTTCCCTAAGTGGCTTTAGGTTATAATGCTCATCATAGCTGTAGTAATCTAACTAGCATTTCTTGCCATTTTGGGGGTCTATGGTACAGGTTCAGTCCTATGCTTAGTAAGTGAGGGAGTACAGACTGGTACTGTGACAATGTTCAATAAGTTGTACAGGGCCTTTGCACATCGATTGTTCCGACCAACTCCCTGGGAATTACCTTCACATACACAGTACCAAACGGCTTGCTAACAAGTTCACTGCTTTAGCAAACATGGAGGAGGAACAAGGACGGCTTTGTTGCATTTGTTCTTTTCTTTATGGGACTAGCATGCAAAGCTCTCCACATCATTTCTAGGTGTATTCTGTCCAACAAAATCCACATATACCCACAGCCAGTGTAACCTCAAGGGAGTCTTGAAACGTAGCTTTTATTCTGGCATATTGTATGCCCAGGATAAAATTCAAGTACTGTGGAAGAACTAGAGTGAATATTAAGATGAATGTAGCTGGTTTTGATAGCGTTTTGGATCAAACCTTGACTGCCTTACCACACAGAAAGTCCCCCTCTCTTTCCAGAATCAGTGGAATGCTCACCCTCAGATTCCATGCGTACCCAGGAGACATTTTTCTGGACCTTTGTTTGCCTGTCTTAGTGTTGGTTCCCAAAGTACTTTTAAATTATCTTCTCCGTTTAATGGCTTTCTCCTGCGTTCATCCACTTTTATGATTTTTTTTTTCCGTCTGTAAACTGACAGTTCTCTTACGACCCTTATGTCTTACTGAATTCCTCTCACTTAAGACCCTTTGTAGAAGATCCAGGTTTCTCGGCAGGGTGAGGATCGTGTTGAAGTAAGCAAGCAGCTTTGGGAGCATCGTTAAGGACATACTTAGCATCACCCAAGTGGCTCATCCTACAATCATGTTCCTAATCTCACGGCTCATCTGCTCCTACCCCGAGCTCCCGAAATCCTCTCCTACCTCATTCTTGATTTCAGACATTGCCTCATACAGCTCCTCTTTGAGCTGCTTCCAACATGTTCTGGTTAAAACTTAGATTTGATCTCATCTCTCAAGAACTTTAAAAGAAAAATGGGGCCTACTTACGTGTGTATGATGATGGCTTACAGTATTAGCTCAGAGCCTGTCTTGGCATTTGGGTTATTTCTCATGTCCCCTCATAATCACCCACGTCGGTCTCCATACACTCCCGGGTCATTTACAGAGGTTCCGATCGCTTCTCTTTTCCAGAATGCCACTCTCCTTTTGTTTATCTTGAAGTCTCCTATACACCCTTTAAGGCCTCCTCAAACGTCACCTCCACTGTGAAGCCTTTTCTGATTTGTACCTGGGAGAATTCCTGCTCTCCTTCAATGTATATCATATCCTATTTTGGTTCTGTTCTTTTGTTTACATATGCTTCCCCCAGGAGACTTTGAGTGTCAGCCAGAGAAAGGAGAGGTTGTCTTATTTAACTCTATGCACCCTGTTTCTAGCACAGTTATCCTGTAGAGATGATCAAATGGGCAGATGATGCCTAATTAACTGCTGGGGGGAAGTCCATGAAATTAGTTCCAAGAAGTCTGCAGGACTGGGGCTCAGTGTCAAAAGCTCACCAATCACCACACTGTGGCTACCCTGTTGCAAACATAATCCAGAAAGTTTGGGTGGAAGAGAGCCTTAAACTGGCATGTAGTCCAAGGCTTCTCTGCCCATCGGCTTCACTGTGTTGCTTTCGTTTGTGTTAGAATGTTTTACTATGATCACACAGACACTAAAGTCTTCTCCAAGCCCCAAGGATCCTTATCAAAGAGTGCAAACCATTCAACAGGGACCACACTGAAAAGGAAAATAAATTAAAAACCAACTTCCAGTATGAAGAAAAAAAAAAACTCCTGGGAAAGATTTTAAAACATGAATTTTTGGTCAGCCTGCTGTGCACCAAGAAATCAGATCTCTGGAGGTGATGGACGAGATGATTCATGCCCGACCTTAGTGAGACCGCTGTGGGTCAAGCTTTCCCTCTGCCACATGCACATGTGGTGACCAACAGAAACCATTAATCTGTCTTCACGCCTCTTTCTCGTCCAGGAGGAAAACTACTTTGCCTAGCAAAAGAGTATGCTCAGCAAAGGGAGACAAGTTGGATTACATTTCTCCAGAGAGCTGGGTTTTCACAGGGAGTAGACAGCCATAAGTCTCCAAGTCTCCTAGGTCTAATCGTGAGATTCCTCAAGCTGTCACCTTAGTCACAGATGCAGTGTGACGAAATGCACAGTGCCGTCAGGAGGCTCAGATTACCCGTGCATATCAGCCATGAGCTTTTTGCTTTTCCTCTTGCACTTGGTAAATCTATGATTTTCACAACCCTGCACTAAAGAATGTGAGCAAAGTGATAAATGCACCGGGTGACCTCACATCTTACAGGTGGTTCTCATGGCAATGCCCCAGGGGAGGGGAGGTGTGGAGGGAGTGGGTGGGTAGGTGGGGGAGCAGCCTCATAGAAGCAGGGGATGGGGGTTTCCAGAAGGGAAACTGCGGAAGTAACATTTGAAATGTAAATAAAGAGAATAGGAAATAAAAGAAAAAATATGATAAAAATCGGGGAAAAAGTCTCTTATTTGTGGTTAATATTTGTGTAAGATGCAATTTGTCCGCCCCCACTCCCACTGAGTTTACATCCCGCCAGTCTCCTCCACTCACCCATTTTCCAGATAAGGAAGCCGAGACTTACAACATTTTAGTCGATGACTTGTCTAAGGTCACAGAGATGACCCAAAGCAGAGCAAGGACCAAAGCTAGACTTGTTAGGAAGCTTAAGATTCTGTGTGAAATGGGGGTAATGCTTGATTCTTTTCTTTAAAAATAACATTTTATACTAGGTACACCAGGACATTTTGACACAAGTATATAGTGATCTTGGAACACAACCCTTAAATCCTTCTGTCCTTGCCTGCCTCCTCTGCCTCCTTCCCTTTCTGTTTCCTAGACAATTT
Source organism: Rattus rattus (assembly GCF_011064425.1). Taxonomy (NCBI): domain Eukaryota; kingdom Metazoa; phylum Chordata; class Mammalia; order Rodentia; family Muridae; genus Rattus; species Rattus rattus. Next base: position 90,276,727 of record NC_046159.1, on the reverse strand, counting down.
CACATCCACTTTCATGGAATCTATATGTATGTGTATATATGTGCATGTCTATGTGTACATGTATGTGTCATATATGTATATGTATATATGTGTGTATGCATGTGTGTACATATGTATATGTATGAATATGTATACATGTATGTATATGTATATATGTGTATGAGTATATATAATCCAGGACCCAAGTGAGAGAACACATGACATTTGTTTTTCTGATTTAATTCGCTTAGCATGAATGTCTCCAGCTGCACCCATTTTCACAAATGACCCAGCTTCACTCTTTATGGCTGGAATAAACATACATCATGTATATAGCCCAGCCTCTTATGTTGTTAAACACCTGGGTTGGCTATAACTTTAACTATCATGAAAGGAGCTACAATAAGCATCGGGGTGTAAATATGTCTGTGGTGTGTTGACAGGAACTTCTTCTTCCTTTAGGTCTAAAGACCTCCTCATTTCATGACATCCATACACATTACCGTTCTGACTTGTAGTTATTCACACAGTAGGAGCAGGGGTGGGGGGCGGGAGCTGGGGGAATCTGACTGATGGTAGTGCTTTAGATCTGGTGCTCCAAGGAGGGCTATATATTAACACCCCCCAAAAAAAATCAAGACACTTTCAATGAACCATCTGAAAAGCAAAATCATACTTTAAAACCTGAAACTTGTCTCAAAGCCTCTGTGACCAGTCATGTGGTCCCAAGTCCACTCCATGCAACCACAGTGAATTCCTGCCTTCTATTATGGTGTCCAGCCTCCTCCAGACGAAATCTCAGGTATCTGCTATGAGTTGGTTGTGTCTCTTTGGGAACTGTTTTATGGGAAACTTAGTCCCCAAAGGCTGATAGTGTTCAGACATAGGAACGTTTAGAAAATCATGGCGACTCTGTCCTCTTGAATGGGTGACCACTTATGGGTTAATTATTGAATGAATCAATGGGCTATGGGTAGTTTGATTTATTTTAATAGACAAAAGATTCTTTTTGAGGTTATAATTCAATTACATTTCTCTTTCTGTTCTTCTTCCCCTTTCCCTAAACCATCCAATATATCCCTCTTGCTCTCCTTCAAATGGTTTCTCTCTGTTGTTGCACATAAGGGTATGCACATCCACTTGCATTCCTAAATGTCACCGATTCTGTGTGACATTACTTGTATGTATGATTTCAGGGATTACTCTTGGGCAAAGGGCATCCAATCAATATGCTTTTCCCTGGGGAAGAACACCTCTCCTGCCCTCGGCTTTTCTGTTGGCTATAGTTCTCTGTGTAGAGTTGAGGCCTTGTGGACCTTTCTCAAAACAGTTTGGCATGTCTACAAGTTTCAACCTTGTTCACCTCATGTCTGGGCAGGCATGTTGGTGAGGCTGTATGGGTATGGTTTCTGACATTCCTAAGAGACTCCTTGATCATCTGATTAATAAACTTCCCCCTCTCTCCCTCTCTCTCCCTCCCTCCCTCCTGCCCTCTCCCTCTCCCTTTCTCTGTCTCTTTCTGTCTTTGCCCCCCCCCCTCTCACACACACACACACGCACACACGCACATCTCTTCTGCAATGTTCCCTAAGCCTTAGTTGGGGGAATTTTTTGTAGATGTGTGTATTGGGACTAGGATCCACAACTTTGCATTTTGATTGCCAGTAGTTTTCTGTAGTGGTCTCTGTCTGAGGAAAAGTGAAGTTTCCTTGAGGCAGGGTGAGGACTACATGTATCCATAGGTATAAGGACAAACCTTTATAGGTTGTTGTTAGGGATTTTTCTAACTAGTAAACTAGCAATTGTGAATTCTCCAATGACCATGACTTCACTAGCCCTGAGTAGAGAGCTAGATTTCCAGTACCAGGCTGAGCAGTCCTTAAGTTCAGCTAGAGAGCTGTTGGTTACTGCCAGTGCATATGCACCACTGCTGCACCTCTGTGCTTAAAGGCACTTGTTTGAAATAGGAAGATTTCTATTTACCTAAACTAAAACTTAAACCTCATTTTAAGTCAAGTTTTCTCAAACAGGACTCTAGGTGCTGACTCTTAAACAACAACTGAAAGATGGTTCTCAGAAAACTTGTAAGAGTGAGGGATCCAATATAGGGCACCACAGAAACAAGGAAAGGTGGGGAGCTGGGTGAGGAGGGCTCAGGAAGAACCTTACAGGCATAGCTGAGGGTCCTGGGCAATGCTCTGAGGCAGGGAATGCTTCAACTGTCAGCTCCTAGTGGGAGCTAGTACTAGTACTGACTAGTACTGCAGCCGGAGGCATGGGTGCCAGAATAGGATATAGGCTGGCCACCGAGATCATGCACTAAAGCACCAGCATTTTTCAGTGTCCTAGAAAAGAAAAGCGATCGTATATGACACAGAACAATAAGTGATCTTTGTTCACTGTAAAGCAGATTTCATGGTCCTGTTTCTTGTGATGGCATAAAAGACACAAACAAGACACTGAAAGCAAAGACTAGCTACAGCCTCCCCTGATGGTGGATCTACTAGGCCCCCCTTACATAACCAGGTAACACCGAGTGCCTCCAAGACCCAGAGCACTGGATAGAACCCAAGGACCCTATGGAGCTCGCCCAATGCTAGGTTCCTTCTTATGTTTTGAGATTCCTTCCTGCAATGATGCCATTGCCTCTGCCCATGACCCAAAGCCTGAAAAACAGGCAACACTGGACTCAGAGCCTGAAAACAGAAGCATTACTTTTGAATCATTGGTTAATTGGGGGAACTAATGAAGTTGAACAAATATACTAAAAAACTGGACTGTCAGGCTTCCCGTGTGTGTGTGTGTGTGTGTGTGTGTGTGTGTGTGTGTGTGTTTTTTGGAGACTAAGGTGCTTGATGTACAAGTATGGGGACCAGAGTCTGGCTCTTCAGAATCCGTATAAGTGCAGATGTGTATGGCAGGCCCCCATAACACTAGCTCTCAGCTCTCAGAAAGTGGGTAAGGAGGATCTCTGCAGCAAGCTGGCCATCCAGCTAATCTTATCTGGGCATACCTGAGAGATGTCTTCCATAAACAAGATGGAGAGAGACTGAGGAAGACTTGCAGTGTCAACTTCAAGCTCTTCAGGTGCACATGTGTGCATGCACATATACACACATGTGCAAACACACACACACACACACACACACATCCTTACAAATATTTACCCAAAATATCCCAATATACATGCACACACAACACATACATATATACAAGAAAAGAACTGAATGGCCATCTTATTTTGGACTCATTTGATTGCTGAATATTTAAAAATTGGAATTATGTGCAGAAACTATTTAAGGAAGGGAGTTGGTCCAAACAACCTCAATAATACACATCAGGGACACCATAAGCAACGATCTGATAGTGTTCTGTCAGCCCCATTTTCTTTCCACGCTTCTTTGTTGGATACACAGTGCGTTGTTTTCCTAGTCTGTGAATATTTATGTTATCCATATAATGGAAGAGTAGAAAGAACCATCTACCCCATAGGCTTGCCCTGAGTTCTATGATGACCTGTGCTGGTGATGACATAAGTTTTGGACCCTGTTAATCCTTTCTAAGTTTCATAAACTGGAAATAGAGTTATTTTTCCTCTACCACTAGAAAACGTTCTCCTGAGCCTCCATTTCTGCTGCTGCTGGAGGAGGAGGCATGGTAAAGGGACAGAATCACACCAGTGTGGTCCTTGCTGGTGCTAGGACATTTTCAGCCCAGGTCCTGTCTGGATGAGCAGACACTGTCCCTGGCTGTCTGCCCCTCTCTCGGGCCCTCTGTCTCCAAACTCTCAGAGTCTTCAGCCTAGACAGCATGATTCTGCTTTGGAAAATGGAAGGGCATCTTTATAAATGAGGCAACCTCCGAACTCCAGAGGAAATCCAATTACGTTCTTCTTGTCTATTCAGCTGATTTATTTAAAAAGTTCCTTAAGAAAGAGGGAGGAGGAAGTGCAGAGCCATATGATTTAGTTAGTGTGGCTTCTCTGTGACCCAGTTCTCTTACAGGTTGGATGATTTTTTTTGGCAAATTGAATAATTTTCACAAGTCAATTACGTACATTCCCTTAGCCTGTTTGAGAGTAATGAAGTAGCTTAAGAGAATAAAACAATAATCCCCAAGATGATGATGTTGGCCATTATTAAGTGTAACAATAGGAATTAATTATGACAGCAGAAAGGATAATTGATGACTCAGAGAACGGATTCTCAAGCTCTCTGTCATGACTTCAGAGATGTTTGAAGAGCATTGTGGCTTTCTCTGGGTTTTTGAACAGGGTTATTAATAACATTTTTTTACTCTTTCTATTTGGTTGGCCTTCTATAAGAAACTTGTTATCCTTGGAGTCTTGTTTTCATTTCACCGACACAAGGTCCTAGGACTTGTCCTGAGTGATTCTGAGACGTGAACCCTGTCCCAGCACTCCACATCTCTGCTCCGTGACAGGGGCAGCTCTGGTACCGATGAGAACACTAGTGTAGTCAGAGTTGGGAACTCATGCTCAGGTCACTTCTGCAGTGATATATCAGATCTGGAACTTGGATTCCATTTGCTTCCAGATCACGCTTTGACCTCTGGCCCCATTCTAACTTCCTCTCACTGGAGCCTTAAAATCCTCTGCAAAAAAGGGAAATGCTCAGTTCCCTTGTCCTGAAGAACAAGATACTGTCTGAAACAGAAGTTAAGACATCGCAACAACTGTGGAGCTCATAAGTTAGCCCAGAACTGGAATGCAAACCCCTGTCCTCTGTCCTCAATTCATTGCATTTTTTTATTATGACTTTATGAGGCAATAAGTTATTTTATCCAAATTAGTATATAATTGTTCTAGAATGTTGGAACATGAAGGAAAAAGTAACACTGTTTTCCATTGGGAAGGAAATTATATATAGGCACTGAGGGCCAGTAGAAACATATATAGTTACTTTTAATTAGAGATTCTATTAATTTCAAAGCATAGGCTCACACAAGGTTTATGTCAGGGGACTGGATTGTCTTTGAATAATGCTTAAGCTGTCCACACATAAGAAGTCTCTGGGGGAATGTGTCACTAAGCGGGTTCTCAGGTTCCAACCTGGTATTATCATTCAGCAGATCCGACGCTGGTCTTCCAAGTGGGGAGTAGTGTATAGGCCAGAAAATTTCCAGCCCTCTCCAGACTTACTGGAAAACTAGAAAAATAAGATTTGAGGTTAACAGGGTACTGAAGTACTTTGGTTTGTTCATCGGGTGACATTTATTAAATTTAGAGATTAATTCATTATATTTAGAGATTAATAAGAATCACAAACTCACCAATGTGATTTATTCTTAAGTGAATTAAATCTTTCTTTTACATGAAACTACAAGCAGCAATTTTAAGGAACTGAATCTTACTGAAACCTTTTAAGCTTAATGGATGTAAGCAGCAATATGTACTCTTCCAAAAATTAATTTGAATAGTTGTATCAACACTAATGTATACAATCAAACATATTCCCAATTCAAGTAGCAGAGGGTTTACTTGGAGACATATAGAGAGATTGGCTATGGACAGATGAATTTCATCAGCTACTAATTTATCCATATAAAGAAGCCATCTTCAGGCTGGGAGTGTCCAAGATTCTCTGGGAAGCAGGAAGCCCCAATCTGGTGCTATTCAGGAGTAGACTGTTGGTCCAGGCCTAAGCTACATTCTTTGAGCCCTTCCAGCCAAGCCTGGGAGTATCTAGTCCTAGGAGATATATTTAGAGGTGATTATTACATGTTTCTACCATCAAAGTGGTTTAGTGTGAACCCCTAAAACCTAGGCAGACAGATTGCTCAACTCTGAACACTGATTGGTTCTCATTAATGGAACCATTAGGAGAGGACTAAGAGAAAGGACCCTGGAGGAAAGGGAAGAGGGAAATGATTATGAGTATATTTTATTTAAATTTTAAAATTGCTAAAAAGAAATCAATAATCTAAGTACAGGGCTGAGGAGTCCAACTTCCAAACTCAAGGCTTAGGGATCACTGCAGAAGAACAAGTGGAAAGATTGTCAGAACCAGAGGACCAGGGAATTTGCTGTGAGATGTGTAGGGGCTACAACCATAAGGTCTCACCAACAAGATGGCCGAAACATAAACTGAACAAGGATACCAGACACACCAAAGTGAGTGGGGGAAAGCCCACGGGGCCTCAACCCTACACAGAGAACTAACAATGGGCAACTAAGGAAGGCTGAGATCAGGAGAAACAGTCTTCCCTAGGGAGACCACACTGATTGGTTATCCAATACGGAAGGGTCAGCCCTAGGAACATATACAAACAAAGTGGCACTGTGCAGACTATGCAGGTCATATTCGTGCATTTACAAATGCACATGTATATGCGTGTATTATGTAACAATAATGAGAGAAAGGCCATGGAATGAATGAGAGCAGAGGGAATATACGGGAAGACTCAGGGGGAAAGGAAGGGAAGGCTGAAATGCTATAATTATGAAGACCAGATATTTTAAAGAGAGAGAGAGAGAGAGAGAGAGAGAGAGAGAGAGAGAGAGAGAGAGAGAGAGAGAGAGAGACTAGCAGCTCAGGAAATTCAGACTGAGGCAAAAATTCTGGCTCAAAGTCCATGAGCCCATGGAGAGATAATCTGTATTGAAGGCTTCAGAGATGAATAGCAAGCTCCATTCTAATCGCTTTAGCCCCAATTAATGGTCTTTTTTAAATCATCCTCCCACCTTTAAAACAATTAACCTTTTTCTAATTTATCTTGTAAGACATTGCATGGACCAATTCAAGAGCAACTCAGATACAATGGCTTGTAAGAAGTTTCACAGAGATCATAGTGTATAGTTTCAGAAATAATGGAAAATCATAGAGCCAGGTATAGTTAGATGGTGAATATTTGTCTGGAATGTGGAATTATTTTTTTTTATCCACTTGACTTTCCTCACATGCGCAAACACAAACATAAGACAAACACACACACCACACACACACACACACACACACACACATACACACATTCACATGTACACCCATACCCCATGCACACACTCATGCACACACATACACTCATGCACACACACACATGTGCACTGATAGTGAAACAGTCATTTAAACAATTTCTTTTGCTTTCTTTAGCCTAGGAAACATTTCTATTATGGTACTAAAGTGCCCAGGTGCTTTGGGGTCACTTTTCCATATGAAGAATTCAACAAACAGGCAGCTACAAAGTCATAAAATTCCATCTTGTAAAGGGGAATTTTATGGTAGGGACTGCCTACAATCCTATCACTTGCCATGCTTGTCAAAGGGCACAGGGCTTACTATAAAAGAAGCTCTAGTCTAAGTGGACCTTAAGACCCTAAAGACAGAATTGAGAAAAGGACATTAAAACAGCTAATAATCAACATGATTAGAAAGTATTAATAAGACTGAAGACAGCAGTAGGGAAACTAGGAATTAGAGAAAAATGCTTCCCAGGTGAAGCCCTAAGCCCCCAGCTAACTGTGAACTGGATTTCTACAGCCCACAGCTGCCCTGATAGAGGAGGTGCAGAATGTGTGTGTGTGTGTGTGTGTGTGTGTGTGTGTGTGTGTGTGTGTGTGTATGTGCATATGTATATATAGTGGCACATGCATGCCACTCCAGCACTTAGGAGATGAGAATTGGATGATTATGAGTTCAAAGTTACTCTCAGCTACATGGTGAGTTGAAGGCCAGCCCAGGATAAATGAAACCAGAGAACAAAACAAGTTCCAGTTAGCATCTCCCACAGTTCTTAAGTGTTCATCTTTAGCTACTTCTATTTTGCTATGAAAGGCATGGGTCAAAGATGAAGGATGTTGTAAACTGAAAGCCAAGAGCCATGAGGTCATACGAGAGAGCACACGACAGCAGGTAAACACGTTTGCAGTAACCCATGGGTTAACACTGTAATGTAATGTGAGTGGAAGGACAGAGGTAGGGAATGCTTGAAACTGGCTTGGGTTTTGAAAACTTAAAGCTTAAAGCTTGGATATTAAAAGTGCAAAAAAAATTACTGTTTTTGTTGTTCTGTATTCACACCCAGCTGTTTCTCACATGCGTAGTCTGCTGAGAGCTGACGTTTTATTCATCCCACAGATCCTGAATCTTTTGAAGGCTTCAGAATCTTTGGCGAATCCTCCCTCAGAAGTTGTGTCTTTCTGGATGTTCCTGTGCCCAGTCTGCTCTGGGCAGTTTTCAGCTTTTAAAATTAATAATTTGAAAGTTGTGTTCTGGCTACATGTAATGACTTCCTCATCTTGTCTGAAGAAATGATTCAGAGTGGCAGTTGCTCCCCACAGGTCGGACTCAGGAAGTGAGATTGCAATGAGTGGACACAGGGACCAGCACTGGTTAACTGTGGGGAAATGGGCTGGCAGGAGGTAGGAGCAGATCTCTTTCTGCATCCACAAGTCCATCTTCCTCTGCATCCACAGCTCCATCTTCCTCTGTGTCCATGGTTCATCTTCCTCTGTGTCCACAGTCCATCTTCCTGTGTGTCCCATTTGAAGCACACACTGCCCTGAAGCCAGATCCCTAGAGCTTTGCATGAAATATAATAGCATTTTTTAAAGTATGGGACTTGTTATAAGGAACCGTTGTTTTGAGGAGTTTTGGGATGTCTTTGTAAGGGCCTTTATTTTCCTTCGTTGTCAGCTCCATCTCTGTGCTAGAATATCCTGTCGAGTGGTTTTTCAGATAACTAAAAGGAAACAAACTGGTAAGATGGACACATGCTTAGGAAGTAAATAAAACCCTACATATTACTTCTCATTGGTGATGTTCTTATTTTATTGTTTTACTATATGGTTTAGTGTCTACTAACTGGGTCATTGCATAAGGGTATGGTCAATAGGTATAGATATCCAGAGGAAACATTGGAGGCAAGATATCCCCTGGGTCCTGGGTGAAAACCTGAAGGTCTAAGAAGACTCCTAGTTCTTCAAGCACATTTCAAAACAGCAGGAAGCTCCAGGAGCCTGGGACCTGGTGTTTGGTGAGATCTTGGTTTCTGCTGAAACACCTGACAAGTCACCGAGAACCTCTCATTTTCAGTTGGACTTCACACAGCTTCAGTCTCTCAGCCCTGTGGTTTCGGCTTGACATTTTAAAGGTGGTCATAACAGCCACTGAGTAGGACAGAAGAGCCTAGGCTGTCTAAAGAAACATCCCCTAACCGCAGAAACTGTCATAAAGTGGCATACAGTGATGGCAGGAACTTGGCTTTCGTTCTTTTCCTTTTATTTACTTATTTGGTTGGTTGTGATAACATATGTATCATATACATTTACTATTTTAATCATTTCAAAGTATGATGTTCGGTGGCGTTCAGCACATTCGCTACTGGGTAGCTCCAGAGTATTCTGTCGTCCCAAACTGAATTGTACCTATTACTAGTACCTTCTGGTCCCCACACCGCCCTGGGTCACTCCATTCTGCTTTCTCTCTGTCCTTCAGCTCTTTTTGACAACAAATGCCAACTCCAAGCATTGCTTGACCTTGGGAACCTTCTGTTGTTTATTTTTAAAACCCGTCAGAGAAAATGGGCAGCATCCAGGGAAGGCGCAGGCCTCCAGGGGTCCATTTGAAAGAATGATTGCGCCAATAATAACGCTTGTGGAAGGAAGTGTGGTCCCTGGATGAGGCAGGCTCTTGAGAGGCTGTGACAAACTCCAAACCCCATTTCTGCTCTGAGTGGTTGGTGATGGAGAGGAGCTTTGTGTTCACTCACCAGGCCAGCGTGGAAATGGATGGCCTGTCCATCTGCCATGTTGTTATTGTTGGGAGAGGAGGCGCTTGCCGTTTGTTTTGCGGCCTTTGTGATGAAAGCACCATGGGGCCAAGTGGCTCATTTGTCTCAGTTTATCGAATTGCCAGAGCCAGGTGAAGCTCTGGGATGGTTTAAGAGATAGAAATGAAGGCTGCGCGGAGCTGCAGCTGGACGCCGGCCAGCTGCGCGAATGAAATCCGCAGTTTCTGCTTCCCTCTCTAGACCCTCCCTTGGGTCCAGAGACCCACCTCCCAGAGGAGAAAGCCGTCAACCCCTCCTGAGAATGATTGACGCAGACGGAGTAAAGCGTGCGAAAGGAGTATAATGCCAATCTGGAAACTTCTTACCCTGGGAAAAACTTCTGGCCCCCTTCAAAGCAGGATTAGGCCTGTTTTATCCGAGTTATCTTGATAATCATGTCAACTTTGTCTTTAGGCACACATGGATCTAAGCAGAAATTAAATTATGACTTTGGTTTCAGGCATGTCTTTCTGGAAAGTTTTGTTTGTAATATATTCAAAGTTTTTCAAAAACAAACATACAGAGTTTACATGAAGAGAAAAGAAAAGCACACGCGGATATAAATATCCGGCATAGGGGGAAAATAAAACTGAGAGTTAGCTCGCTGGTTCCATTTAAACATGTGGTAAACATGTGGATACACTTCAGTGGGATTTTTTCCTTACTCTATGGGCACGTGACCCCAGTACATTCTGCTGACAGGCAGAGGCTAGGTCTGTGTTTTTGTATGCTCACAGCTCACAGCAGTAGAGACCTTTCCTCATGGCCCCAGTAGCATCTCTCCTAGGTCATGGGAACAATTGAAGGTGTAATTTCTGAACGTGGATGTTGCTGTCTGTTCAGAAGCTGGAGGTGGAACCATTTTCATAAAAATACAAGACTTTACGAGGTTCGGTCTATCACTGTCACCATAGAGCACGCTTCTTTATCAGATTACCCATACATGGGACAATAGATTGACATGGGATATGATAAGAGGCCACCCGGAAGAGTGGACAGTTAAAGTTTTTGAATAAGAGGCAAGTTATTCAAAGAGAAGTTGCAGCTCTGAGAGCTTTGGCTCTTTCCCTCAGAAGCGCCAAGCTTTCAGTGACTCCAACATGGCGATCTGGTCTGGTAGGATTGAATTCACAAGGTGGTTGGCCTGGCCTCAGAGGTCTGGTTGAATTAGGCTCCAGTTTCTTTACCTCTTTTGCCTTCTATTCAGCGAGAGGTATGCTGAGCAATCTTAAGAGAGCTGTGAGAGAGTAGGTTTTGTTGTTTCTGGTCCTCAACAATACTCCCCAGAGAGAAGAGCCATGTTTCACTAGGTAATCCAGCTTCTTTGAGAAATAACGTGTTCAGACCGGGATCCTCCTGCTTCTATAGTGTCCAGTGAGATGGGACATGGCTAATATAGCTATGCAAACTGTGTTGCATGAGTGACAACAGCTGACCTGGGGACAGACTCACTGGGGGCAAGGCACTGTCCACCAAAACACGTGCTTGGCAGTCTGGGGTTCACTAGGTCTCTGCCTCTGGTCATCTCTGTATGACAGGAAACTTACATTGCCATCGACATCTGAGCAAGGAGCAGAGTGCTTGCTGTAAGGAGAGGCATGTTGACTTCATAATCAGGGACCCAGGTTCAATCCTTGTCTTTACCACTTAGTGTGTGACTGTAGGGAGTTCCTAATCACGTCTGAGTTCATCTATGAAACTAGCACGTTGATTACTGCTATCTTCCAGAATTGTCCTGAGAGTTCAAGGCAATATGTGCAAAGTTCTTGAATCGGTTCCCAGACTAATAGCCTGTAGGATAGGGGAAACATCCTTATCATAGTCACCTCCTAAAAATAGAAGGAAAAAAACCTAAGGAAAGGCTAGTACTCCACCTCCTCTTCCTCCTCCTCCTCCCCTTCCTCCTTCTCTTCTTCCTTCTCCTCTTCCTCCTTCTTCTCTTCCTCCTTCTCTTCCTCTTTCCTCTTGCTCCTCCTCCCTCTTTTTCCTCATCTTATCATCATATCACCACCACCACCACCACCACCACCACCACCATCATTATATTTCTTTATTTTAGTTTGTGAGTATGAGTGTTTGCATGCATTTTGTGCACCACATACATGGCTGACATCCTTTGGAGTTCTGAAGAGGGTGTCAGGTGCCCTTGAACTGGAGAATGGATGGATGGATGCAAACTGCAAGCTACTACATAAATGCTTAGCGTTAAACCAGGTCATCTGCAAGAGCAAGAGCTCTTAACTTCTGGGCCAACTCTTCATATCCCCAAATAATCTGTTCTTAATCATCTCTTCTTAACAAGCTACCAGGTAGGCATTGTTGTTCCCTTTAATATAGTTACTCGTGAGCATATTTCTCATGTTTCAAATACTATGATCTAGTTAGAGAAACACATGGAAACTCCCCCAAACCCTTCTAACCTATTCATAACCACTGACACGGAGCAGGAAGTGGGTGTTGGAGCCATCAGTGGTGACGAAGAATCTTCTCCTCTGTTTCTATGAGGAAACACTGTAGAAAGTAGACTCAAGCTTCCTCTCACAGGAGGGGTGTGCAGGGAGAGAAGCAAGCTCTGAGATCTCTTGTAAATAGGCCAGGTTCTCAAGAACACAGGGCTCGCAGAGCATGCACCTTAGACAGGGCCCTATGTATGTAGGTAGACAGATAAAGTCAAGAAACGATTACTCTTCATACATGTTCAAGACTGTGTTGGTTGTCACCCCTAGAGAGAGGAAATCTCAACTGAGGGATGGACTCCATCAGATTGCTCTCTGGTCACATCTGTGGAACATTTTCCTGGTTAGTGATTGATGTGGGAGGGCTCAGGTCACTGTGGGGCGCCTGCATAAGTCTCGTCAGCTTTCTGAGCAAGAGACCATGTGAACACAAAGCTTTTGATTTCTAAATGAACTCTGATCCAGCAGTTTTCCACTAGCACAGTGCTGAGCAAAATCCTTGTCATTGGTTCTGAATGCCTCACTAGGTGCCTGTGCTGACTATCAAACGTTAAGATTAAAAATTTTCAATATGGCTCTGCATTCTGGGTATTGCCATTTACTTGGTCACCACATATGTGCTTTCTGCGGCTTAGAAATGACATTCAGAGAAATTATTATTTCACTCTTTCAACCCATAATAATCTCCTCTGAGCTACAGGTGCTCAAGCAGTGGTCGGAAAGCATTGCCCTTCACCCTGAGCAGCACAGGATCCTGCCTCTCAGAGAGCACTCACTCTACTGCAAAGGATTCTCACTCAGCCCTCATGTTCCGGCTCTAGATTTCAGCACCTTTGTGTTAACTGTGGGGATCCCATTTCTCCAGCCAGACACAATGTCTTGATGCAATTCAAAAGCATAGCAGAAGGAGTCTGTCCGCACTGCCCTTTCCCCCATGACAGAGTTGGTGTCAGGGCAGGGAATGCTCCTCTCCCACCCATGCCCAGCCCCCGATTCCAAAGGATTCTTTCCCATTCCTGCTCCATATTTTCCAAGTCATCCTCTTCCTGGCCCTGTTTGCATGAATTTTGGAACAAGCCTAGTTTGTCAGTTAGGCGTTCCTCAGGATCCACATCAACACAAAACTCTCAGGAAAAGTAAGACTCTCCTACATAAAATAGTAGCATATTTCCATTATAGACAGTTTGGAGAGCTAAGGCATGGGCAGGAAGGAAATTAAAACCCCATATTCTCTTATGCACGAGAGACGCCCACTGGTAACATTTGCTGCATATGACTCTGTTTTCCACTCTAAGCCCTTTATGTATTTTTTCTCTTTAACGAAATTGAAATTTTATTATGCTACAAGTATAACATTCAAAGATTTTTCTCACATCGTTAAAAAATATCTCTACAACAACAGCAAGTTTCTACAATGGCTCAGAACCATCTGGAATGGATGGGCATCTGTCCCTTTAAACTTTTGTCTCCAAAGTCTTTAAGCTTATTATACATCAAGGGGCATAGAGACAGCTTGACTTCTTAAGAGTTGATTCTGATACTGGTCTTTCTTCAGCCATGTGTCAGTTGGTATTTTATATACTATTTTTCATATACAGTGTTTTAGAAGTGAGTACATGTTCCTGGATGAAGCTGGGTTAAATTTTCATTTTAGGAGTTGTAGGGACGGACCCTCAGATTAAGGAAAGTGATAGACTGAAAAAGACGAAACGGAAGTCACTCAGTTTTACACGTTACTTTGAACTGCTCAAAGTGTCATTTTTATTCAAAGTATCCCGGGATATGTGGTGAGGTAATTTCTTAGTAAATTTTTGGAAAGAATAGCTCCTGAAATTTTTTACCAAACTTAAAACTTCCGTCGGAGACCCAAGTTCAACAAGATGATCTATAGACCAAAATTCTCAGGAAAGAAATTCCCTTGTTTTCAGCCTTCTTTTCCTCCTATATGCTAACACCTCTTTATGAGTCTTTGCACCTCTTCAGATTTCTCCTTTGGATATGCAATTCCCATATTTTTCCAGAACATTCTCATGTTTGATGTCCCTCACCATTTTTCGCCACCTTAAGAGTTAAGTCATCTACAAACCTGACAACGTAAGTGAATGCTTTAGCTAATGCTTCATGGAAGTAAGGGCAGAAGAGATAAAAACAAGAGCCACGGGGACATGGCTGTCATGGCAGATTATCCAGTTGACCTTCTGTTAGTCCTAGGGCCACCCAGACTTAAAACTAGCAGCCACAGAACTCTAGAAACAATTACCTACCAAGGGATGCAGTTAGTTGACTGACTTACCTCTGTTCCCGAGTAGAGTTCACTGTGCCTGATTCACCCTAAGTCCACAGACCCAGACACCTTGGCACAGAGCAGGAGAGAAAGGAGGCATCAAGGACAATGGGCACCATTTGGGAGCGCTGTTGGATTAAGTAGGTTTAATTCTGAACATTAAAGTTAAAACTCAAAGTCTACATGCTTTTTATGTCCAAAAATATCCATCATTTGTAAGTGTAGCCAAAGAGGAGATTGGAGATTACATCTAGGTGCACAGACAATGATGCAGGCCAGCTTATAGAAAATGCCAAACTTACTTTCAAAGGTCACTGCAAGTCCCACTGTTGAAGACTCATGAAATTGAGTCTTTTCCGCATGTCTTCATGATCTCCAGCCATTTGTATGTTCACACCAAACCTTCTGCTGTGTGCCAGGCTACAGGGCAAGAGAAGAGCCAGTGTGCTGGAGAGAGCTAAATCCTGAAAGGAGACTTTTGCATCAGAGTGGTTACGAGATCAGAGCAACGGAATGCAGTTAGAATGAAGCCCCACCAGAATTTTCATCCATATCCTGTCTTCCTCCAATCTCTCTCCTCCTTCCACAGCCTCTTTCTGATTCTGTCCATTCTCACCACACAGAGAGCACGAATGCTTTCTAACTGTCTATCACACTTTCTGTCTCTTCATGGCAAGTCCTTGCATTAGGTTAGGGAATTGCCTTTCCCCACCAGATAACAAGCTGACAGACTGCTGATTAGGACGATGACCTGCTGCTCTCCGTGTGGGTTGGATACCGCCTGTCTGAAATCCTAACTGACAGGTGAAGAAAGGCATAATGTGAAGAAGCCACTGGCCTCCACTCTTTCTAGCTATTGCTCCTGGTCCCTCAGAGTACATGGCTTGCAATCTTCCCAAGGAGGTTCATAACCCTTTCCTTATAGTCCTTAGAACGCCCTGACACACAGCCTAATACAGTAAGGTTTGTTTCTTCCAGACAGCTGACTTCTGTTGTTTGCCAATGGAGAATCTGAGTTAAACACGTATGAAATTATGAAGCCAGCAAAAGAACTCACCTGACTGCATTGTGGGTTCATTCAGAACTCACCTGACCAAGTCGCGGACTCTTAAGACTGAGCCAGGAGAGCCATACAATGTGGCTTCCTACCAAGCTTTCCCGGTCACTTTTTATTCTTAGAAATAAATGTCACCTTTCTCCTTGATTCCTTACTCAAATTCAGGCCACGATGTGAGTTCTGTTCTCTATGCTCTCAATGTAAAAATCATGTCACACCTGACCTGTCTTTCCTCCTCATTCAATCTTTTTCAGGTCTGTTCAAATTAAGGTGCATCATGGAAGTTTAAAATGTGCATGCATTGATCTTCGTTGGCTTATTAATTTATTCATGGGAACTTCTCCACTTGTACTTTCTTCATAGTAAATAACAGTGTTAGATGGACACTGTCCTTGTGCACCCTGTAGAAGTATTTCTATTATAGAACCATTGGAGGAAACACTGGTTGTAGGCATGCACAAATAGTTTTGCTCAGTTATTCTGCATGGCCTTCCCATACATTGCAGTTTATTATATAGGCATGGTGTTTACTGTTGTCTCCACAATCTGGTAATGTTTGCTATTTCTTGCATTATTTTATTCTGCAGACTGTGCAGATGTTACCCGAACTTCATAATTCCCATCTGCCTTTGTGTGGTCATTGATTGTTATGCCATGTGCCTATATTCACAGGCCCACCTGTCTTGAGACATTCTTTGTATGTTTCTTTCAGGTTTGCATGTGTAGCAAAATGTATTTTCCAAAAGTGGTCATGATGATGTTTTCATTTCACATTTCTTTCCAGAACTTCATCAAGAGGTGGAGTCAACTTCCCCTCCTTTGATTCTGGGCAGGACTTTGTAACCACCTCATGGCACAGAAAGTGATACAATCATCTGCATGGCTGTGTAGGCTAGTCATAAAAAAACTTCTTCTTCTTCTTCTTCTTCTTCTTCTTCTTCTTCTTCTTCTTCTTCTTCTTCTTCTTCTTCTTCTTCTTCTTCTTCTTCCTCCTCCTCCTCCTCCTCCTCCTCCTCCTCCTCCTCCTCCCCTCATCTTCCTCCTCTTCCTCCTTCTTCTTCTCCTCCTCCTCTTCCTCCTTAAGCTTTCCTCCTCCTGCACCTCCTCTTTTCCTCCTCCTCTTTCTTCTCCTCTTCCTCTTCCTCCTCTTCCTCTTCTTCCTCCTCTCCCTCATCTTCTTCCTCCTCCTCCTCCTTCTTCTTCTCTCTTCCTTCCCAGTCACACACATATACATGCTTTCCTTGAAATCTAACCATCATGTTGTAAGATGCCCAGGCCACACTATGAAGCACTGTGGACCAGTGTCTCACCCACAGACTCAGCTGCCTGATGGTATCTACTGTGACATGTGACTGGAGGGCCCCTGAACAATGGTTTGCAAATATTTCCTTAAAGATCCAAATAAGTCAAGTGCGGTAAAACACACCTGTAGCTTCAGCACTTGGGAGACTGAGGCCAGAAGACTGCGAGTTTCAGGCCAGCCTAGCTTTCATAGGAATAGCCTGTTTCAAAAAAAAATTTAAATGATCCCTGTTCTCAACCTTCTTGACACCCATATGAGTATGTGCAGCCAATGTAGGCTTTCCTACCAGCTTATGCCAGCCAAACGAAGAAATGCCATGAAGCCTACAGGACACTGCCAAGCATAGATTTAATGCTGAGCTGGTAAAGGGTAATGAGTATCTTCTCCTCCCAGTACATACATTTTCAGCCTGCTTAAGAAGGCCTTCCC
Organism: Rattus rattus; assembly: GCF_011064425.1. Classification (NCBI taxonomy): domain Eukaryota; kingdom Metazoa; phylum Chordata; class Mammalia; order Rodentia; family Muridae; genus Rattus; species Rattus rattus. Next base: position 90,259,433 of record NC_046159.1, on the reverse strand, counting down.
CATCCCTTCCTGTTCTGCCCTCAACTACATTGGTTCCATGGTTATACTAGCCTTGAAAAAATTGAACTGCATACAGTTTCATTGTGTTTATTTGTTTGTTTGTGTGGTTTTCTATCTCCTAGAATATGTATGACACTGTCTTATCTGTTGATGGTGCAGAAACTTTTCCCTTCTAGTTTTATAGAATTCTTTCCTACCCATTACCGATTTCCAGTCTAGTTCCATGATGGTTTGAAGACAGATATTGTCTGGGCTCTGGTCTTCTAAAGTTTTTAAGTGATCCTTTATGGTCTTAAACTAGACTTAGCAGAGTTTCGTATACACTTCAGAAGAATGTGCCTTCGGCTGCCGTTCAGTTTTGTGTCTTTACATCATCTGTACCCTTTTGACTGACGGTGATGCTGACTTCAGTTCAGTTCTGGCTTCTGCCTATTAGGTTTCTGGTAGAGGATGCTTAAGCATCTAGCTACAGCTGTGGGTTCATCTACTTCAGTTCTGTGAGTTTTTCTCTGCATATTTTGATGCTCTGCTGGTAGGTGCACACATGATAAGGATCATTAGGCTTTGGGAACTGGTCCTTAATCATCATGTGATACCCCATTTATGCTTGATAACTGTATTTGATCTGGCGTCTGCTCTGTGTCAACAGGGCTATTCCTGCTTTCTGTTTTATGAATGCCAATCTTAGTATACTTCATTTTTAATTCTTTAGTGTTTAAAGATTTAGTAATTCCTTAGAATAATGAACATATAACTGCATATAGTTTTGAGCCACGCTATCCATTCCTTTCCCAAGAATATTAGGCCATTGAAATTTAAGGTGATTCCTGTCTAATCCATTGATGAATTCCATTGAGAGCTTCCCATTGGTAAATTCCATTGAGAGTTTCCCATTGATGAATTCCATTGAGAGCTTCTCATTGATGAATTCCATTGACAACTTCTGTATTTGTGACTTTTAGATTTTATACTTTGTTCCTACACTTGTCTCTTCCTCATCTTCTGTCTTGTTTATTTTAATTAACCTTTTTATATGACTACATTTTTCTCTCCTTCCTTAGTATTCCAATTATATTGTCTCTGATTTATATTTTTGTTCAGTTTTAATTTATTTATTTTAGTGGCCACCCAAGAGTTTGTAATCTAGATTGATGTTTAACACAAATCGAATTTCAAATAGCAGAAGCAGTAAAAGTATTTTGCAAACACAACATATTCCTTTACTGCCTTCCTGCCTTCCTTCTTTCCTTCCTCTCAGCTCTCACAACAGGGCTATAACCCATTTCACTTGTAAATAAATGTATATCTGCATGCATATTATATGTATATAGTATGTATAAAGAGAGTTGGACACATTGTTTTTATCACTTTGAACAAGATATAAATTATCAAATCAGTTAAGAAAAAAAACAGCTGGGCTGGAGAGATGGCTCAGCCGTTAAAGGCTAGGCTCACAACCAAAAATATAAGAAAAAAAACAGCAGGGGACTGGAGAGATGGCTCTTCTATTAAGTGTATGTATTACTCTTTCAAAGACCCAAGTTCAAGTCCTAGCATCCACGTTAGATGGCTCACAACCACTTGTAACTCCATATCTGGGGAGATCTGAGGCCTCCACAGTCACCTGTACTCAAGTACACATTCCCTTCCCCCACACAAATAATTCTTTTATATTTATGAGCATTTTGCCTACATGCATTCTGTGTACCACATGCATACCTGGTGCTCTCAGAGGCCAGGAGATAGATGCCACTGGATGCTCTTCCAACCGCAGTTACAGACAGTGGTTACTGGTTCAGTCTTCTAGAAGGGCATCCAATGCTCTTGACTGATGAGCCATTTCTCTAGCACAATGTTAAAGGAGTAGCAAACCACTTCTTGATTGGATTTCAGACCCACTCCATGAGGTAGAATTCATACCTTACACTGTAAAATTGCTCAAGAACTGGAAACTCGATAGGACATAGGCCTAGGGGGAACCTTCTTACTTCCTATTATTCTGCTAAAGGAACACAGCAATAAAGGGACTTAACAACGCTCTGCTATACCCATGGCTCAGTGCATCATCTTTGTCAAAGAAGCTTCTTCTTGCAATAGATGGCAATCAACAGAGACCCACAACTAAACAATGTGCAGTGAGTAAGAGACGTTGAAGCATTTGTTTAAACGATTGACTTCATTAAATGCTTCCTCTCAAGGTTTGGTTCTATGTGGAAGAAGAGGTAGAAAGATTGTAGGAGCCAAAGGTAGTGGATGACTCCTCGGATGCAGTGTCTTCGAGATACAACAGGGCTGATGCACATAGGAACTCAGAGACCGTGACAGCATGCAGGAGACCTGCACAGATGCAGAATCTCACTGCTGACAGGGGAAAATGCATGCAAAGTCCTGCCCCCTAATCAAGAAGCTATTCACAATAGATACCTGCTGGGAAAGGGAGAAAAAAAATCAAGGTTGTTTGTTTTTCCAGGGGGTGTCAGTGGGTAGATTAACCATGCTTGGGGCAAACTCCACTCCCAGAAGTAGTTGGTCAGCATAAAACAACCTCCCCATTTTGTTTTCTGTGTTTTTTGTTTCATTTCTGGTTTGTTTTGGCACTTTTTAAATCTTATTTTGGTTTTTGTTTGTTCTTTTTTTTTGAGGGATTGTTTTTGTAATTTTTTTAAGAGAGAGAAAGAACTGAAGTTGGGTGGAGAAGGAGGTGGGGAGGGTTTGGAAGCAGTTGGGGGAGAAGCATCTGGAGTTATGAATGGTTGCCAGTTGCCTCCTGTGGATGTCAGGAAGTGAACTTGTGTCCTTTGCAAGAACAGCAGGTCCTCTGTTTGGCTGATTGTCTCTCTAATCCTAAGGGTTTGGTTTGTTGGTTTTTGTTGTTTGTTTGTTTGTTTGTTTCTGTTTTTGCAATTTGAATATTATTTGTAAATATGCATTTTTTGAACATTTATTTTGCTTGATGTTCTTTTGAGATTCCTGAACCTAAAATTTGTGGTCTGATATCAATTTGGGAGCAGTTTTTACTAATTATCACTTCACCATTCCCCGTTTCTTCTCCCCACATTTCTATTGCACATATATCTGTTTTCTTAATTCTAGAGTTCTTGCATATTCTGTCCAAATTTTTCCAGTATTTTTCCTTCTTCTTTGCTTTTCAGTTGAGGGTGTTTTGATTGGCAATCCTCAAGGCAGTATATGTTTCTTAGTTGGGAATAGTGCTCTAGTGTGTCCATGGAAACAGTCTACATCTCTCTTAAGTCTTCTTAATAGCCTGCATTTCCTTCTATCCCTTTCCAGAGTTTCTAGCTCTCTGTTTGTATTGCCTATGTGTTCCTGAATGTTGTCTACCATTGTTGTTAAAGCTCGGGGGACGTTTATTATACACTCCTACCATCTTAACACCCCTCCCATATCTAAGCCTAACTTGCTTGCTTGCTTCAAAATGTGCTTTTTTGCATTTTAGAATGTCTTGTAATTTTTTGTTTGTTTTTCATAAGATAAACGTACTGTGTAAAAGAAACTATTGAACAAGACTTTGCCGATGTGGTGGAAGGAGAGGAAGTATTGCAACCCCATAAATCGTTGCCAGCTTTCTAGGGAGTCAGTGACCATGGACGATGATGAACTTCATAAGCAGTTCTTAGCCCCTGACCTGTGGGATAGTATAGTGAGGTTGCATGCATAGTTCCCTTCCCACACACTGGTTTTTGCACACTGTGTAATGTTTGCCCTGTATTTCAGGGGGTGCCCGTTTACTTTCCCATTTATGTGTATCTTTTTCTCGATAGCTTGCTGACATTCCTATACATGTCTCCTTTTCTCCACTAGTTATATACTTATGAGTGTACATGGCTTTAGAGTGGCTTCTGATTTAGAGTGAGGAATCTGTCAGTGGCTATTTCCTCGGAACCTTCTGCCTCCCTCTCTTTTGATACAGCCCCTCCATCACCGCTATTCCACAGACCCTGCCCTCCTACTGAGATGGTCTTATGGAGATTTTCCCATCAGCCAAGTCTGGAGAAACCTTGTCCTTCTCCCTCTTCCCCCATTCCCAGATCTAAGTCATCTACTAATGTCACCAAAATTAGCTTTTGATCCCTGACACAGCAGAGGACCACTCTTAAGGTAGCCTTACTTCACATAAAGCCTCCATGCTCCATCTTGCTTAGATGAAGTTTTTCTCTGGTTCTTCCAGACACAGAAGGGTCCAGGGTGGATCAGATACTTTTAGGATCAAAACTTTGGCATCAGATTTTTAAGTCTGACACCCTAGGCTGAAGTCTGGTACACAGGCAACAGATCTGCCATGTGTGGATTCACTGTGTCTAAATATTAAAGAACAAAGAAGAACAAGAATTTAAACTTGTCGTTCACTTTCCTGTTGGTGTTCTCTTAGTCATTGCAGCACACAGCCTGCCCATAGCTGGCAAACTCGACAGGAGAAAAGAGACAGACTGGCTTCCATTGCCCTGCTGTTACCTCTTGAGCAAAGTCCTTTAAGGAATTCCTTGCTGTCACTAGCCGGACTTTGCTGGAAAACAGTCATAAAGCTTTCATATTAGTCTATGAACATTCGCTATCTCCTGTCTTCCTCCTCATTAAATTCTACTTCACCCCGTTCTTTCTACAAAATTCTCGAAGGCTAGAGCAGTGATGACAAGCCTGGTTTCTCTCCATACTGGCTGTGTGGGCTTCAGCAATCTTTAACTTTTCCCATCTATAAAATGGGGACAGTGGTTATTCCTGTCTCACAGGAGTTTTCTGAGATTCAAATGACATAGTTCCTATGAGCAGTTAGGAGCACAGTGAAATGTTTGCCCCAGTCAGTCAGTTGCCCATGACTCTCATCCGAAGCAGGTGTACTCTCAGGAGACAGTTGACAATGCAAAGAGACATGTTTACATGTCACAGTTGGGCTGAGGATTACTACTGACATCGAGGGGGCAAGTCCCACAATGCTCCTTAACACATGACAGTGCGTAAGACAACCCCTGGGAACCTGGCTCAACCAAAAACTGAATCAGGAAAGAATCAACCTGTGCAAAATACTAATGGTTCTGAGTCTGAGAAATCCTAGGTTACCTGTGAGAATATCAACATTCCGGTGGAAGGAGTAACTCTGTGGTCTGGATCAGGTTCACGGAGACAGAAATAGAAGCGGTGTGAGCCATTACATAGTCCACTCTTATTTTAACAGATGGGTTTTTCTTCAAAACAAGTGCATGCTTATTCATGTAGGACCAGCTTGTACAGACCACCGGACATCACTGTTATCAGATTCTATGTCCTCAACTCAGAGTCCGGGAAGAGGCTGGGACTCCGTGTACACACTAGTGCCTCTTATTCCTTTGATCCTAGAAGAGAAACTGCCAAGTCCTGAGGCCCCAGTTTGAAAAATTGAAGTGTTCCTAACCTCTCCTCCTATAAAAGAAATGCTGCAGAAATTTATTATCTAAAGAATTGAAATTTATCATTTTCCTTGACTCTGCTGTGCGTCTGATTTCCTTCAGTTAGATCAGACTCCATAATTGGTTCATCTTGATGAGTCTGCCAACCCCTGGAAGGCTTTGTCATTAATTCAACTCGTATTTAATGAGCGCCATCTATTTATCCAAATTATGCTAGATGCTGAAGGGATAAAGAATAATAAACATGATCTCCGTTCTGGGTTGCTTTCAGTTGCTGTGAAAAATACCATGATCAAAATCAAGTTTAAGGAACTTGGCCTAGAGAGAGGGTTACATGGTTAAGAACACCAGCTCTTCCTACAGAGGACCCAAGTTAGGTTTTTGGCAACCACATGGTAACTTACCACTAACCATAACTCTGGTTCAGGGAATCCAGACCTCATGGCCTCTCTGGCCTCCTCAGGTACAAGCCACATACTTGATACACACACACACACACACACACACACACACACACACACACACACACACACACACAGGAAAAAACATTCATACACATGTTTACACACATACACATACATACACACACACACACATACACACACACATATAGGCAGGAAAAACATTTATCCACATGTTTTGATTGTTTTACAAAAAGAAAGAGGAGGAAGCTACATGTTTGTTTCTTCTTAGAGTTTATATACAGCCAATCATGAGGAAAGCCAAGGCAGAAACTCAAAGCAGGACCTTGAAACAGAAACCATGGAGGAATGTTGTTTCCTGGCTTGCTCCGCAGATCCTATCTAGTTACCTTTCTTAGACAGCTCAATCCCATCTGCCTATGGATGGTGCCACCCACGTTGGTCTGGGCCCTCCTATACCAATTGCTGATTAGGAAAATGCCCCACAGGCAGGCCCACGGGCAGGCCCACGGGCCAGTTGGATGGAGGCAGCTCTTCAACTGAGGGTCTCTCTTCCCAGGTGTGTCAAGTTGATAAACAAGAGCAACCATCACAGTTCCAGTCTATATGGATGTGGTGGTTTGAAAGAAAATGGCCCCCACAGGCTCATATGGAGTAACATCATTGGGAGGTGTTGACCTTGTTGGAGTAGGTGTGGCCTTGTCGGAAAAAGTGTGTCACTTTGGTGTTTCAGAAACCCAAGCCAGGTCCAGTGCTACTCTCGATTCTTACTGTCTGCCTATCCAGAGATAGAGCTCTCAGCCACCTTCCCAGCACCGTATCTGCCTGCATGCCACCATGCTTCCTGCATTATGATAGTCAACTAAGCCTCTGCATGTAAGCAAGCACCAATGAAATGCTTTCTCTTGTAAGTTGCTGTGGTCATGGTGCCTTTTCACAGCTATACAATTGCTTTCTGTGGCTGTGAAAAATATCAAGACCAAAAGCAAGTTTGAGAGAGAGTGGGCCTAGAGAGATGGCTATGTGGTGAAGAATGCTTGCCCATCTTGCAGAAGACCCAAGTTAGGTTTCCTAACTTGAGACCATGTGCATAATTACAAGTGTGATGTTAATAGATGTCACTAGAGGTAACATTTTATGCTATGAAAGGAGACTTGTGTGCTGAGCAAGTAGCCTTGAAGGCCATGAAGGGATTCCCTCAGCTTGAAGGTGGTTCTGGTGACTAAACCCATGGCCTCCTATATACTAGGCATATAGTTCTGCTCCAGGGGAAAGCACTTAGAAGACACCACTATGGGATGTCTTTGTTAAAGTGACTCAATTTAGAGTCTTCATTGTAGTTAAGTGGTTTGAGGTTCATAACAGGAAATTCACCCACTTGTATGAGTGTCTGGATTTGTTCAAGCTTAGACAACATTTTAGGTTCGATTACAAATTCACTGTGCTATTAGCTCTTCATTGAGAAGCAGAATGGTAGAATCTAGCAAATAAATATGTGCTCCTCTTCTGCCTTTCAAAGTCTTCAAATGTTAAGTATCTCGCATCTCCTCCTAATGGCCTCTTACTTTTTTTATTTAGCATAAATTAAGCTAACACATCCCCATTTTTAATAGCTCTTTCAAAGTCTGTTGATGTGCTATTCGGAATGAATCATCCTAAATGCCTTTCCTCATGGGCAAGACCCATCTGTCAAGAGCTACAAAATGATCTTTCCTGCTTATGGGAGACATCTATGTGGAGCAGAGTGCCCTCCCTGCCAAGGAGGATGCCACTGTGGCTGCATGCTAATAGGCCAGTGCCCTGCCACCCATCTTTGGGGATGTTCTAGGAAAAAAATCCACAAACTCTATAGTTCAAAATTAGTAATAAAAAAAAAAAAAAAAAGCAATTCTAGTCTGTCCCACAAGCAAGCTTTGTCATGAGTATAGAATTTCAAATTTAACAAATAAGACAGAATTTCTCGACTTCCGTGTTTGGCCAGAGTCCCGGACCAGCGGAGGATCCCTGCCTTCAGCAGCTCTCTCCCAGGCCCCCGAGGGGAGTTCTGCCCCTGGTCGGGCGGGCACTCCTGGAGGCAGCAGAGCGGAGGAGACCACCAACGCTGCCCACCTCTGCCCACATCCCTGGCCCAGGAGGATACTGTGTCACGGCCTCTGGGCACCCGTGAGGGAGGGGCCCAGGAGCAGCAGATCCACTGCGTCTGAGACACCGCACCTGAAGGAACCGACCGGATAAACAGTTCTCTGCACCCAAATCCCGTGGGAGGGAGAGCTAAACCTTCAGAGAGGCGGACACGCCGGGGAAACCAGAAGAGACTGCACGCTGCGCACAGTACTGACCCCAGAGGAAACAAAGCTATCTGGAACCCTGGCACGGAACCTCCCGGAAGGGGCGGCGAGATCTTCCTGGCTGCTGAGGCCGTGGGAGAGCCTCATAGGCAACACCCGCGAGCAAACCTGAGCCTGGGACCACAGGTAAGACAAACTTTTCTGCTACAAACGACTTGCCTGGTGATCTCGGTCACACAGAGGCGGAGTTCCTCTGGGGCCGGACACTTCCGGTGTTTGGCCAGAGTCCCAGACCAGCAGAGGATCCCTGCCTTCAGCAGCTCTCTCCCAGGCCCCGGGAGGGGAGTTCTGGCCCCTGGTCGGGCGGGCACTCCCTGAGGCAGCAGAGCAGAGGAGACCACCAACGCTGCCCACCCCTGCCCACATCCCTGGCCCAGGAGGAAACTGTATACGGCCTCTGGGTACCCGTAGAGGAGGGCCCAGGAGCAGCAGATCCACTGCGTCTGAGACACCGCACCTGAAGGGACCGACCGGATAAACAGTTCTCT